>NW_022983531.1:427181-591062 GCF_010093885.1 Aplosporella prunicola CBS 121167 | reverse complement strand
CCTCCTTTCGTCATGTCCTACCTTGGACCCGGGGCATTGTCCAACTTCACTGCCCCATATCTGCCCCATATCTATCGATCATCCGGCTTGAAGTGCTGATTGTGGTCGCGCTAATAACACCTCACCAATGCTGCTGATGGTCAAGCAAATTCATAATTCAATTGCTATCTATTCATCGAGAATTCAATGCTCCGAGGACTGCCTTCTATCCTCTATCCCTGCTTTCATGAAAGATTATCGTCGTCAGTACCACCAATAACTAAGATGCAAGAGTTCCCTTCATAAGCCAACTCCCTACCCTCGTCGTACAACCAAGGAAGGCGCCGGTGCTATGGAACTAATCAGACATTAGAACATTACCAATCCGAACCCAAAACTCCTCGTCATTCCCAATTACTCATTAGTCCCTTTACGGGAACATGAAGCCGTCGCCGTCCAGTCTCAACTGACTGTAATCGGTGTAGAGTTCCAGCGCTCTCTCGAGCTCCAAGTCTCTCTTCTTCATCTTGGGGACCACGGCCCTCTTGCTGATCGTCTCGTCTCTCTTGGCATTGCCATTTGAGCTATCGATGCAATGGCTCTTGTCACCCCACTTGCTGTCCGCCGCAGCCTTCCAAATCGCCGAGGCGTCTAGCGTCATCTCCGCCGTGTAGAAGATCCTGCAGTCGGCCGGCTCGTAGATGAACTGAAGCGGCGTTCCAGTCTCATCGTCCTTCCTGATGCCGTCGCGGACGTTGACGTTGGAAGTGCTGGCCGCCCGGTTGAACGGCGTGTAAGATGCATAGGTATTCTGGTACGAGGAGTTGTACTTCTCCTTCTCTTCGTCGGTCGCATATTTGAAAGCTGTCTGCACCCACACCTGAAGGGCAGCCCAGCCAAAGTTGTTGGTGCCTTTGGTACCACCGACAGCTTGGATCTGGCCGTACTGCGGACGGCCACCAAGCGCAATGCTCGTCACGTTAGCCTGCTGGCGCATGAGTTCGTAGAAGATTGTGCAGGTGGAGGCGCAGTAGCCATCAAAAAGCATAACGACGTCGGGCGACTCGAATGGCTGTGTGGTGTAGTTGGTACGGTTGCCAAAGCCGGTGACTTCAATGCCGCCGCTGTTCAGAAGGTTCAACGGATCGGACAAGTTCCACCGAATAATGGACGAAAACTCATCACCGTTGTACTTGTGCGGGCCGTACTTCTCAGCCCAGGAAGAAAATGGCTTGTAATCAGCGTTAGTGTCCGTCCGGTAGTTGAAGGCACTTGAGACAATGTCTGCCATCGTATAGTTTTCCTCGACAATACTAAGCTCTCTGGGGAAGCCTTCGGAGAGCTGAGAGAATTTCTGTCCAAGCAGGTCCAGCGTCTCGTGGGCCCGGAAACGGCTGCCACCATACGGAAGGATAGAGGGGAAAAGTTGCTTGAACAAGTCATAACCTTGCAGAATGGTTCCACCTCCATTGGCACTGAGGTCGATGATGAGCTTCTTCTTGCCAGCAGCCTTTGCCATGGCCAAGAACTTCGTACCGACTTCTTGGAACGACTTCTCGGCGCTGCTTAGACTGACGAAGGACGGTACGGTCAGAACGGCGACATCCGAGTAATCCTCTCCTTCCAGGTAGTAACCGGCAATGTAGTTATTCCTCTGATAGACGACCGGCTCGGGGTACCCAGGGGCAGCCGTCGGGCGACTGTTAGCTGTAGTGGTCGCTGCTACATCAGCGCCAGTAACATCATTTCCAGCAGGCGCCGCAACATCTTGCTTAGCGGCATTCGCGGCGGCCGCGACGGCCGCAGATGCAGTGCTGCCCTCGTAGTAGAAGTAGCGTTTAGCCAGCGCGGTACCGTTCTCAACACCTCTGAAGGAGACGAGAGACCTTGCAAAGTTTTCGTAAGTCTTGGTCGTGCCATTAGCAAATTCGAATTTGGTTTCGGCGCCAGGGTATGCCCATCTGCCGCGTCCACCGCCGGTGAAGGTGCCAGTGGCACTTCCAGTCGAGCCGAGCTGAATCTGGGCCAGTTCGTAAAAAACGTTGTTGTAAAGGGCATCGGGGTCTTGGAGAGAGCCGAAACGGCTCCAGTTTTCAAGATAAGAAGTGACCTCCTCACCATTGATTTTCACAATAGCCGAAGGAATGAAGGTCGAATCGGGTCCTGCGGCCCGCAGAACATCCGGGTATGCAAAGATTGCAGGCAACTTCTGGCCATCCTCAGACACGGAGACGAGTGGAACAGTCCTTCCCCAAGTGAAGATGGAACCGACCGAGTCGGGGACGTAGACGAAATGTCCATCATGAGGGGTCTGGAACAGTCTGTACACCGCCCAGCCGAATTCGTACTCGCCGGTGAAGGTGTCGTTGTTGACCATTTCCTCAAGGTCTGCCACGTTCTGCCATACATCCACTGCCGGCTGGACCTTCGCGACGTAGTCGGCCGGAGGGTTCTTCAGGTAGGAGGTAGTACTCTGCCACGTGATGTAGGGCTTGACTGAATCCAGAAGCTCAAGGGCCGCAGTCTTGTTCAAGGGAACACTGGTGAGACACTCGTAGGCTATGCCGGCAGGAATCGTAGGAGTCGAAGTCGCAGGACCATTGAGGATCATGGAGCTCACGGAAGAGCATGCGCTGGCGGCAGTGGTGGTAACATCGGCTTTGCTAGGTGGGGGATCAATTGGAGAGGCGGCCGCAATGGCAGTCAGCGTCGAGGACGCCAGGAAAAGAGACGAAAGCATAGTAAAGGACTACACTGAAGAAAGAAAAGAAGGTACGGGGAATCGTACTCTTGCAGACGGATGAGAAAGGTAAGAGCGGCGACAAGGCGAGGGGCGCCTTGAAGATAAATGAGAGAGAGTGTGGAGACTGTCGAAGTCTACTAGTGAGCGGCCTGTCAAGCGATGTTAGCGGAGGCCGGAGCAAGCCCGCAATGAGCAGACAAACGCCCTGAGCCCGGCGGCACGGGCGACTGCGTTGTTTGGAGGGTTGGTTGATCTGCAGTGATACCCTTGCCCGCAGCAAGTGTGGTACCGACCTCCTGGCGAAAACAGCAGAGCGAAATGAAGGTCGAATGCGCAGCGGCAGCGTGTCAGTCTGTGGTATCAGTAGATGTGGAGAGAACGGAAAATAAATGGCTGGGAGGCGGCGACGTCACAGCGATTGGCGCCTGCCGGGGAGGCGTTCTCTCCCCGGCCGTGCGAAAGGGAAGCCACTGGATGGAGGCTGTCCGACGAGTTCTTGGCAGGAGCAGTGGGTGATCGAGGTGGTGCCAGGGTAGGCCTGGCTCGTCTGTCAGGCCGCCTAGCCTCTTGGCGCCCCCGCCCGAGCCTTCGGAGGATGGCTGGTGCTGGTGGAGCCGCTGCTTAATGCCACTCCACCACGATGACCTCAAGTAAGGAAACTTGCACAAGTCCTTCAATCCATCCGCCTTCAAGCGTTCATCCCCCGGCCGGGCAAATCCCCCACCATCCATCTCCACTTCACTCACTCACTTGATCACTCATTCATTCACTGATCACGCTTACTCGCACCCGCTCTCACTCTCACTCTCTTCCCTCTCTCCTCTAGCCGCCGGTCATGCAGGAGGTAACGCATGATGCTGCACAACCGCCGCCGCATGCGTCGCACGGCCGGTAGCCGCCTCCGGGACCTGCAGCAAGTGCGACCGCGCTACCGAAAAAGGTCTCCCGCGAACAAAGGGATGGGTGCCGTTCCCCGCTTCTCAAATAATAAAAGCCATTTGCGCAACGCCCTCACGCGCCTGCAATCTTCCACGAGTCCTCCGGGCAACCTCCCTTTCGCGCTGACCCGAGTGTGACCGTAACAGAGCATTCTTAGCATCGCTGCTCTCAACCAAGCCCCAACAAGCCCCAGAGCTCGTGCGACGACTGCCAAACAATGAGGCTACTAATAATATCAGCCCTAAATCATATTCCTTCATACAGTATCGTCCCACGTGATCATGAGCAACTGGATGTAACCGCTCACGCGTACAACCCAAGAATGCCAAACATCCTGCAACATCGGCTTGAAACTGACCCATTTTAGGAACCACTTTCCAGAACAGTAGTTTGCCTTTGACTAACTACATCTACACACGTGGCTTCTTCGCTTGCACCCGTGGCTGTGTGCGTATTAGAGACGGCTAGAAATTAAATCTTTGTGACCACGCACGCTACGGTTTCACTCACGATATTTCAAGTTCCGGGCAGTGATAAGAGCAAAAATAACTTTTTGTGTGGACAGATATGTAGTAGCCGCCAAAAACCAAAACCCGCAACAACAGCCAAACCATTGCATTCAAAAAAGTGCGGCATTGCCCCCGTGCAAACCCAATTTAAGATCGTTGACATCCACAATGGCTGTGCTTACCGCTCGGAAATTAGACCAAGAGGCGGCGCAGTTCAGTGTCCGGTACCCTCAATTCTCCCGCTTGAATATACTCCCACTCGACAGTGATACGTCAATGACTATACCAGAACGAAAGAGATCAACACCAATTTCGCAACCGAGTGTTACCATGGACCCCGACTGCAGCATACATGGTTACCCGTACTTTCTGAGCTTCGTCCAGCCAGCTGAACTCTCAGATATTCTCTACCCTTCAACCCTCTTGCTTGGAGACCATTGATGCCGTCTTCTAAGTTGCTAGTTCGGGCGCCGCATGTCCGATTCGCCCTCTGCCCTCCGTTCCAGGAAGAATTTTGTCTGTCTAAGTAGAAAGGCAGAACTCGTGTATTGTTTGCTTATTGAAGCAGTGTTTGTTCCAGCCACGTTGGATCGTTGGCGCCTTCGGAGATCGAGAAAGCGCGGTGGACATAGAGAAAAATGCGAACCATGTTTTTGCCTCCATGGATATAGTCCACGTATAAGCTGAAGAATGTATAGCAGTTAGGAGTCTCGCAAGATGATCTCAGATGTTTTGACCCAGGCCTTGCTTCAAAGTCCTTATCGTAAAGGACATAGTTGTCGTAGGGCTGCGTCAACTTGAAAAGATTTGGCACACTAGAAAGAGAATGCGGACATATCTGTATGTTCAGTCTAGCCAGAACGTTGTGTAACGGGCCCATGGCTACAATTTGGTCTCTCAGGGTTTTGAAGAGTAGATACTGATGGGTTATGCCATACCAGTACTCTTCAGATGCAACTCTTGTAAGCCATGGTTTCCGTTCTCTCAATCTGTCCGAATGCTCCGGCGCGCTGCAAATCGGGCGTCCACGTTGACCATTTTGGGCCATTCTCTTTGTTATGTTCTCCATCTCGGTGAAGGTCAGGCTTTTGTGGTCACAGGCTCTTAATACCTTCGTCCTGCCTATACAGTTGCGGGCTTCCGGTGGTTTGGACAACTCTTCCGGCGAGAAAAAGTTGGTAGGGTGCTCCTTCCGGCAGCCAGAACATCCCTTCAGATCTTTATTGTGCCACAACCTGCGCTCACTTGCACAGTCCCGGGCGAATTTATCGTTCTTTAGGTAGTTCAAAAACCTTTTCGAGGACCTCTGGTTGGCCTCCCTGGCGGTCGAGGCGCCAATGATAAGGCGGAATCTCCGCGAAGATGCCTGCAATGACAAGGTACTTGAGCCGGTGAGGTTGGCACCTACCAGAAGAAGTATTTCTGGCGGTAAGCGATAAAGGCCAGATTGCTCCATGTTGTGTTTAGTGGCAGAAACAGGTTGTTGTTGACAAAACTCCTCTCTGTATCTTCGAGCTGCTGCTCGCCTCTTGCTGGTAATGTCTCTTTTGTGTTGTACCACCGCTATCTCTCCAATGTAGTGTTGCATCTTTGCAATCCTAGGAATTGGTGTCGATAGTGAGAATTTATGTTCTGGAAGAAAGCGAAAGTTTGTTTGACGTTCTTCGTAAATTAAATAGTAACTTCTTTTAGGCGATGAAAAGGTTGTTCTACCATGGCAAGGATTTGTGTAGTGGGCAAGATGAATCTGACGACTCCGCGAAAATATAGAATCGAAGGTCCGTGGAGCTTGGTATTTATAGGATAACCGTGGACAGTCATTCTGAACATATCTATTCCATGGTACAGCATCTTGTACAGAATTTTGGTTGCGAGATGTAAACCGCGGAACAAACACGCCATGGCGGTCGACATGGGGTTGGCTTTGGAAAAACGGTTGCCCCGATGAATTCTAGCAAGAAGAAAAATCATACTTACAGAATATTGAGATTGTAAGCTCTCGTGAAGCCATTTATATGTAGTCACAAATCGGCCACGACAATAATTATGTAAGCGCCCTACTTACCTTTTGTCACCATACCATCGACTTTGTGCTTGGGATGTCAGCCAGCTGGCTTCTCTACAGCACGGGGGTGTCAACTGTCGAGAGCGTTGTGCTGGAAGACGGGCGCGAACTCCGTTCCGAGAAGACTCGCAACAGGCGCCTAGTCCAGCAAGCTTGTCAAACTAAACGGGGTGATGGAGGCGCAGGCAGTCGGCATAGAATACATCCAGCTGACGGCTGAAAAGTATGAAGCGTACAAGGACAATGCTTGCCATACGAACCTCGCTACAGGCGTGAACGTTTTCACGCCTATTGGCAGGCTACTCAAGGTGTTGAGACGCTCCGGCGGCATGTGCAACTCTATCACGCTCCCGCATCCAGACGGAGAGGTCGAGGAAGAGTATCGTCCGTCGTATCTGCGCACAGTGGTAGACGACGGCGTGGAGCAATATCTTTCGCTTGAGATAGAGGCAGGCATTAGGGACGAACTGAGAGAAATAGCGCCGGATTTTGCGGAAAGACCATTTGCGAAAACGAAATACTGCTGGCTTAAACAGACGACAGACGTCGAGTTCCTGATCTGTCAGAATCCGAGATACGAAGGGTTCCAGATAGCGACGGGCGGATCGTTGCATGCATGAAAGTTCTTGTCGTTGCTTGGGGACTTCGTAGTGGATTCGATGACTGGCGGTATGAACGAGGAGCTTGTGAAGAAATGGTCGTGGGAGACCGAAATTGGAGCTGAGATGGGTAAGTTCGGGTTCATGAGGAAAGGCCAACCTATCGAGCTCAGTGATGTTGTCTCAAAGACACGGAGCTGAGAGGTGTTAAAAAATTTATATCGTTATATATTTCTCAGAATGACGGCGTTACAGAGTAAAGCAGGAAAGAACAAGTTTGAATAAAGTAAGGAAAGAATCGATAATGCAAATATGATCGAAAGGCAGCTGATCAAATTGTCGCGGCCTCCTCCATTGTCCGAACTCGCAGAAAAGGTAACTGCCACTCAGACAGAGGTTAATCAAACCTTAGAAAGCACATTCAACGGCCGCACAGAGAACTATTCATACCCTTTCAAAGAAGCTATTTTCAACCACATAAAATCTGTTCGTAAAGACACAGATCGGCTACGACTAAAGATTCTCTCATTTCGCATCTGGTGTGAGCAATATAATCTATGCAATGAAATCATCTTTCATCAAAGCATCAGTGGTTTAGTGGTAAAATCCATCGTTGCCATCGATGGGCCCCGCGTTCGATTCGCGGCTGATGCATGATACAGACTCCTAGTTCCGCTAGGAAGCGTTTAATTTTCCACATTTTTTTTTTTTGCTTTTTAGCCCCTGGCGTTTCGAAAGTGGCCTGCGCTAGCGCAGGGTGGAGCTCGGAGCTCTCAAACCAATTTTTTTGCATCCCTGTCGGCATTCTCGGGAGCATTTCGGGACGTGATGAGCGGAGGAAAGTCTGCGTGTGCCAGAGAAAAGGAACTTAGTGGATGAGATTGTTGAAGTCATGGTGGAGGGACGTAGGATCATGTGTTGTTTCACCAATGGGACTGGAGCGGACCACCGAGTGTATTGGGGAAGCGTTTATAAAGCTGTCAACAAGATTCGAATGCAGCTAGAAATGTATCGCAGCCGCATAGATGGCTTCAAGTATAGCCAGAAAACTGTGCCTGAGAAGGGGGTGAACAGACCCATATCCAGACGGTGGTGAAGTAGTAGCAGTGGGTTTGAATGGCTTCATCAAAATTCCAGACCTAAGGTCTCGATGGCATATCGCTGCTGAACAACTATCTACTCTGCACGCTTACAATTTTTTTGATGACCACCGGATGCAATATACACACGCGCTCGCTCGCTCGTTCACCTAACAAAACTAAACAAAATAAACAGTGACTGAACCTGTAATCCCATGTCTCTTACCATCAACTTTTTTTTCCCGCTCCCGCGCTTGCACACATCCAAGAGCAATTGGCCGCAGCCTTGTGGCTCTGGCACATTTACCTACCTACAGCTCATCCTCGCCCGCAACCCACAGCGGCGCCGTCCCATTCACAGCACCAGGCGCGTGTTCCTCGCGCTGCTGCATAGCCGCATGATACTGTTGCCACGCCCGTCAGTCAGCCACTTTAAGATGAACCAGGAATGTAATCACCGAGAACCACTCACCTTAAACCCAAAGTTCAAGCACAACGCGATGATCAAGCCCAAACACACCACAATCGGGCCCCAGATGTTGTCGAAGTCGCGTCCACTGCGCAGCTGAATCAGCCTCGAGCGGTGCATGTACATCGTGTAACCCCACACGCCCGCGAAGGCCGCAAGGCCCGTATACGCGAGTGCGAGCGCGCGGGCGATGCTGTTATGCTCTCCCGCGGCGTTGTACAGCGCGAGGGACAGCGAGGCCATCAGCACCGACACGTGCTGCCACTTGATGAAGGTACGCTGGTTGGCGAGCCAGACCTTGGCCTCGACACGCACGGGGCCTTGGTCCTTGATCCATTGGCCGGGATCACGCACGCCGGGCGGGAGCTGCGCCGAGCGCGCCCGGTGCCGCTGCGCGTACTTCGAGTAAGAGAAGCTCGGGAATAGCGAGCGCAGGCCCGCAGTTGTCGTCGTGTTGGATTCGCGGAAGCCACCGTCGCCGTTGGCACCCCGATCGCCTTGCGCTCCGTCGTCGTCCGAGTCGGCTTCTTCCACTACGGCTTCTGTGCCCGTAGGTTGGCTGGCCGCGGCGCGAGAGGAGAGGCTGGCCATGTCGGCGACGGCTTGGCTGGGTCGCTTGCCCTTGGCATCTGCATTGGACGGCGAGCCGACCGGCGAGCTGATGGCTGGCTTGAAGTGAAGCGGACTTGAGCGTGGGCCGAACAGCGAGCCCACAACCATTTCATCCTGCGCGGCTTTGGCTTTGCGTTCTTGCTCCTCTTCGAAGGCTTTGTGAGGATCGCGGCGGATGTCCGTCTCCAGCTCGGCGAGCCAGAAGGGGTACGTGTTGACGACATCTTCGAAGAGCCGGGCCACGCCGTGCACGAACTTAGAGAAACGCGGCGCTTCCTTTACCAAGTGCGAGCTCATCAAATCATTCACCCACTCGTACTGCTTCCTGCCCTTAATCTTGATTTCGAGCAAAGCAAACGGGAAGCGGTTGATCTCTCCCTTGCGGATAGACTTGAAGGGATATTCCATCTGTGCATCGTCAATGTCCCGGCGGTGCCAGTCCTTGGGGTCGCGGCACGGCCGGTCCTGGTCAATAGCATCCTCTCGGATGAGGGCCAGGTCAGTGTCGAGCGAGATACGGACCCTGTCGTCACCAGGGATTTGGAATGCGGTGCGGGTGTAGTTGGCTCTCAGCACAGGCTGGAGCTTCCTCTCTTTGATGAACGATTGGATCTCATCAACGCTCTTTTGGAAGCTCTTGACCTTGTCACTGTCTTCGCCTATGGTCCTCTTGATCTTGTCGATACTCTTCTCCATCTTGTAGTCGCCCTTGATGAACGACTGAATGTACTTTTCTTTGATCGGGAACCGCGTCTCTTCGCTGGCATCTCCGTCCTTGATAACCTTCTTCTCCAGCAGTATCTCTGGCTTCTCAGCCAATTGTCCATACCACCGAAGGCGAAGAGAAGAAGCGTCCGGCTCATGGCCGACCTTGTCCGTGTACAGAGAGAACTTGGGGTTGTCAAAGTATATCGAGGTGATGGTAGGATCGACTTGGTTGCCTTCAGCAACCTTGGAAGTCTGAGGGTTGTAGACAAGAACGGGCAGACGGCGGAGAATGACAGTCTTGACCTCGAGCAGGTTCTCTGGGTGCACCCAGACTGTCACATGTTAGCGTGAACGCGCTAAGAACGCGGGGGCCAAGAATGTTCCAATGCCTACATTTGTGCGACGTGAAGTCCTCGCCGCCAGTCTGGCTGTCGGAGAACGACATGGAACGTTTGTCTTTGCCATCCAGGTTCTGCCTCACGAAAGAGTACATGGCCGACAGCCTAATGAGCAACGGCGAGTAGTCTTCCTTGTTGAATGGCAGCGCCGCCAGGCGGACCTGGAGCAGCGGACGGACGCGATAGGCATGGCCACGCTTCCGGTCATGCTTCTTCGTAGCCTTGAGGAAGCCAGTGTAATTGATACGGCTGTAGCGCTCCAGCTCGCTGACCTCCTTGGTTATCCTGTCCAGCTCTTTTAGCACTTCGCGCAGCGTCTGCTCTCTCTGCTCGTGCGAAAGCTCCGGTTCTTTTCCCTTATTGCTCGCCACCGCCTCGGCATACGATGAGGGTTCGCCGCCGTCGCCGTCGTTGCCGTCATCGCTCCGTGCCGTGACCGTCAATGGCTCTAGCTTGGCCTCGCACCCGGACGTGCGGTCGCGCAGGTCCTGGTACGTTTGGACCTGGAAATCGTGGACCTTCTCGAGCTGGACGTTGACGAGCTCCTCGACAAAGCGGCCTTCGTCCTCCTCGGTCCACTCGTCGTCGACATCCTCGTCAGCGCCTTGGTCCGAGCCACCCTCGCGCAGCAGCTGTTTGAGCTTATCGTAGTCGATGTACTTGTCCTGCCATGGGGGGTAAACAGAGCGCTGCAAGGTACGTCCGAAGCGCATGGTGCCAATGGACGGTCGAAGGTAGGACAGAAGGCGTACAGGAACGTGGTGGGAGGCCGGTCAATTGGTTTTGCGTTTACGACGAATGGGATGGTGAGGCATGCGAGAGAGAGAGAGAGCCTGTTAGGTAGCGCGTCGGCCACACGTGGGTGCCATCTGGCACCGGCCAACGCTTGTCACATCCGGCCGCATCGCCGCCATGCCGCTCAGAGACAACTTGACCGAACGATCTGCGCACTGCTCTTCGCCTGTCCGGACGCCTCTCTTTTTGGTGCTTTCACGCTATCATCTTAGGTCGCAAGGGCCAGCCCAACGCGAGTCAGCCGCGTGGGGTTGGCCCGATGACGCAGGACATCATTCCATCCATTCGCATTCGCATTGCCCAACGGGTCACTCGTACCTAGTTACCGTCCAAAGAAGCAACCCCGACGCCTCGCTACCTATTAACCAAAGCATTTTCGCGACATCAATACACAGTATCCTTCGCGCTCATCCCCAGTCCCTCGCTCGCCGCCGCCAGCCTGGCGCACAGCGACAAAAACACGACCGTTTCCGTGGCAGCATAGTAATTGAGCGTGTCGAGCAGAATTCGCAGGTGCTTAGTGAAGTTGTCTTCGTACTTTTGCAGCAGGTCGACCATCTTGTTCAACTTGGCCGGGTCGTACGTCATGCTGCTGCGTTCCCGCGTCGAGGATGAGGGAGCATTGGTGGCCGACGTGGCCAAGTCCTCGTCAGCAGAGATGAGGTATCGGGATAACGAGTTGGTGTAGTTGGCGAACATTGTGCAGGTGTTGAGAATCTTGGAGTTGATCTACATGACGGTGATCGAGTTAGCTTACTGCCATACAAAAACACACATTAATACGTACCTTCAGCAGCTTAGAGTTGGTAAGCATGCACTCCTTCAGACACGTCGCCAAGAAATCAACATGGTCCTGCATGAGTTCGTCGACTGTCCTCTTCACCTGCGCCTCGCCTCCCGTCTCCTCTTGATCAGGAGTATCAGTACCCGCGTTGAGTCTGGCAATCATCGACTGCCAGTTGGGCTCTATGACCTCGGCCGTGCTGTAGTACAGCAGTTGTTGAACGAATACAAGCATGCGAGCCCGCAGCGTCCAGGCTTTGCGCTTCCAGATTTCGATCTTGGGGTTTGAGCTGCGGTGCTTCCAGCTGCGAACCTTGCTGTGGTCCGCCCAGCTACCTACGAGTAAGGTTTCGAGATGGCGAAGTGACAGAAGGTAGCGGAAGAGGAGTTGGTAACGAGTAAGCGTGACACGGCTGACAACAAGCGAAAGAGGGAAGGGGACCGCGTAATCGAGAACAAGTGCGTCAAACCCGATGATGTCTTTGTCGTCGGTAATGGTGGCAGATTGGGCGGCGGGAGTGTAGCTTGAGAAACTGCCGGCAGCGGCGTCCTGATCGAGGCCGGTCACAGTGACAATCTTCATCAGCCAATTGGTCAGACCTATTTCGTTCATCTGGACCTTGACATCTTCCTTGTACGGATCCTCTGCTGCTACGCTGCCCGGTTGTCGTAGCACGATATCAAGTAGCGACTGGAGCTTGCCAATATTGACAGCTTTAGCGGGCTTCTTGAGCTCAGATGTACCAAGCTCGAGGAAATAACTGAAAAAGTCGGAGCGGTCCAGGAAGAAGTAGTGCTTCAGAGAACGCAACCTTGCCGGAAGAGCGTGGGTAGTCAAGAGTAGATCCAGTAGGGAAGAGTTGGCATAGGCGTACGCGTTGTTGACGTTCTCCAAAAATCGTGGGTCGTCGAAGCTGGTGGGCACATCCTGAACCGTTTTGCTGACGTCGACACCACCGCATTCACGGACAACGTTCAGGTATTTGCCTGCAAGAAGAACCTTGTCCTTTACGGCCTCCAGCTGCGGTGGAACAAGATTGTCTCGAATGGTGTAACGCTTCTCCCAATACTCATCGGTGTAGTCCTGGTCCAGCCTTTCCCGCTTGATGCTCTTTTGCTCTTTAATCAAGAATTCCGCATGAGGGTCCTTGATACCTCCATGGTGCAGCCACTCGTTCAGCATAGTCATGTACGGTTTGCTTGCTTCGCGCAGTAGAGTCGTGAGTAGTATCCTCGCGTTAGGGTCTCCAGACATTGATGCCAATCTCCTCGATATTAGGCCAAGTACACTTCCACCCTTGCATACTCTCTTTCCACTCATTGGGCCTTGACCGAAGCTACCGCCTTCTCGCAGAGACTCGAGGATGTCTTCAATGTTATCCGTCTCGTCCAAATCTTCCTCTTTTTCATCCTCAAGAAGCCCGTTCGACTTAAGCAGCTCCAGACCCATATTATATAATTGGAATAGCATGTGACTCGTTGGTTTAGTATGCAGATTCAGCACATGAAGTGTGAATGTCGAATTTGTCAACATTTGGTGCTCAAGCTGAGCCATGAGTATTAGGTAGTCCTTCAGAAGCTTGCGAACAACAGCGCATAACGCATGGTTGACCGCGCCGTACTCGTCCCTGCTTTGCACCTCGATGAAAGCTTCCAGGGCCGAATAGTGCGTGGCCATTTTGAGCATGGAGGTTGTCAGATCGCGCAAGCTAGGATCCAGTCCAGACGATATGCGGAAAGTAGGCCCAAGCAACCGATCCTTCTCCTCGGAAGGGTTATAGGATGCATCGAATCGGATGTACTGGCCCTCAAAGCCCATAAAAGCAAACAACAAGTCTTCAATGATTGCCGTCTCTTGGGACTCAAGCGATAGCTGGTTTAGTGGCAAGGGCTGAAGTTCGGCTGGTGCTGATGATGCGAGTGGGGGAATCGAGATTCTTGAGGCGAGCGGAGCGGTGGTATACGGGACGAGCGAAGCTTCAGGCTTCCATGCTGCTTCACGGTACGTTAGCAGTTGAGCGCACCGGTCGCATAACCCGCCATACCTCGCTGTTCCTTCTCCTTGTCTTCCGCGGTGCTTGAAGCGCCCAAGCTGCTGGTCTTCGACTTTACTTCCTCTCTGCTCCTCCTAGCATTTGTGCGGTTTTCGCTCGAGTGCTTCAGCGGGTTGCGCTTGACTGTTACCGTCTCCTTGGTCAAGGTACTGCTCCTCTCGGTGCGCCGCTCACGTTCGCTCGAGGACTGTTTCCGGGAGTGCGATCCTTGATCGCGCGCAGTGGATGGCCGGGGCCGGGAGCCACTTGGGTTCCTTTCACCGTTCGGGTAGTACTTGGGGTTCTGGCGCGACGATGACATAGCTGCGATGCTGGACGTCCATGTGGTGGGTGAGCTTGTGGCTCCTCGGCGGAGAGTTGTGTTGTTGCAATGTTGTTGTTGCGCTGGGTTGCATCGCGGGGAAAACAGCTGCCCGAACGCGTCCACTCGGTGATGAACGTGTCGAGGCTTGACTGTGGCGGTGCGACAGCCTCAACGCCTCCAAGTCCGGGATCAACAATCAACGCACCAAATATTAAATAAACATTGCAACTGACTCCAGATAATTTGGCTATTATTTTTTACTATTTTGCTCACCAGTTATGTAGGGTGGACAAATAGCCGAAACACTCATGAAAGGCTCATAGCTCGCAAACCCGTTAATTCAATTTTGTCTCCACGGAGCATGGAAGCTACCTCGCATGCTGCTTTATGTAAATGCCCATGACAATGGACTAACCTCGTTCCTAAAGCAATTCTGAAGCTACCTCGCTAACTTGTATCCTTCAGAGCGAAACCAGCACATCATCTACCTGTTACGGAGTCTCGGATCCGCTAGAACCAGATCCCCTCCGCTCTGTTTGCCCCTTGCACCCATGGACCTGTTAGCAGCTTGGCCATCTTGTGTCTGTGCATTTGCAATCATTGGTGCTTGCGGTGCCATTCCTCCAGCCCAAGTGGGACCAGCCATGTGAGGATTAGGTACGTAACGCGACCTCGGAGGAGTAGTGATGGTTCTCTCGTCGACGGGACTGCTAGCAGCGGGCATAGTCGACAGGGATTTTTGTAGATTTTGCATCTGCAAGGGAGACTGTTGCAGGGTTGGGCTGTCGAGAACAGTGCTCCTGGAACCACCGTGTTGTTTTCTTGGACCGAAGCTCTTTCGCTTCTCAATTCCCAGAAGCTCATCCACCATTTTCCTGGCCTTTGCGGCGTCGGTGGGATCCAGAGGCCGCAGAAGCTGGTCTTTGTAGTCTTCCACCTTTTGCTGATACATGGTTGTAGCCTGGTCTATTCCGAGGACAGCGTCGTAGACGGCTTGCACTTCTGGTTCATATGGTGCTTCATCTGGCTGTGTGTGGTTGATCGAAACACGGCCGAAATCTGTTGGTGTGAGGGGGCGATACAGTTTGCCAGGAGGCGTCGGCGGGATACCGGGGTTCTCGCCCGGGCCAGTAGAATGTGGATAAATGTCAATGCAGTGGGAGTATGCTTTTTTATTATCAGAACGTAGGGCCGTTGTGTTTTGGACTTCATGGGAATTGGAAGGTGCGGATGCCTTGCGCGCATCACGAGCTTCGAGGGCACGAAGAGCGCCAGAGTAGTAAACATCACTAAGAAGCAGCATGTAAGCGGAACCTTTCCCTCAGGTGCACGACAAACAGGTTAAGATAGATTTACCAAGTGGCATTGTAATGGTCCCGTAAGCTCTCAATGATCAAGAGGAGTTCCTTATTACGGCCGGTAACTGTTGCCATGTTCTTCATGTTCGCTACTAATTTACTAGATAGAAGTACCGTGCCGTCAGTGAGAAAGTTCAGCGAGAGAGTATCGTACGAGGAAGAACATACCCAGTTAAGGGAACGATATGCATGTTCTCATACTGGCCCTATTGAGCATCAATACTTTTGGTTTTGTCAAACAAGATAGCAGAACTCCTACCGCGCCAGGTGATTCTTGCTGCTGTTCCGCCATACTATCAGGCGCCAAGTCGTCAGAATCCCGTGTTTAGACAAGAGCTTGGGCCGGAGGTAGAGCTGGTATTTAAGTTCCTTATCGTAATTAAAGCGACATCAAACGGACGTCGGCCGTTTGTGATGTAGAGAGATTGGTCGGCGCTTCTTTTGTGCTAGCCTCCGAATTGGGGCAGAGCATGCGCTCAAACAGCCAGTACGGGAATGTGTGCCTGTGTGTATGTATGGGAGTGTGGTGTTGAAGGGTTTGTAAGGTCCTGGCAAAATCTAGGCAGAAACCGACAGAGGGACTAACACGAAGAAAGGGAAGGAGACATGAAGTGAACTTCACTTCACGCAATACCTAATGACTCGCGTTTCAGACCCCTGTAAACACTAGGCCCCGTGTCCGGGGGTTTGTTAAACTGCATCGCTATCGCTCTTCCGTGCCCAGTCACTCAAGGGCCTTGCCGCTTCCAGCTACGTTATTCGGCTACACGGATGCGAGATTCGTTCACTGACTGAAGGCGAGACAATCGCAGTCGAACTATGCTTATACCTGGACTTTTGTGTAATGGTCACCCCATACACTCAGGATTGGTTACATCGTTTGAGCTGGTTAGCTTCTTCCGACTGTTCAAAAGGTGTTCTATAGGTGTGGCTAGGTTGATTTTGCGTGGCCTTATTCGCTGACATATTTACTTCTTTGTGTCGACTTTCGCTTTCTTGCGTACGGAATCTGCAGAAGCCAGCATCCTCGATGTCTTACATGGCACATCTCGTTTCGCGGTGAAGGACGTTATCAACGTTCGGCTACATACAGAAGTTCGTTTGAAACCTGTAGGTCTGTCGCGTCACAGGCCGTTGGGCCAACGCGGGAATCTTATCTGCGGGCAGATCTAATCTGATCCATCTAACCCTCCATCTGATAAACCTCGATCGAGGACTGACATCACGAGTGGTGCGAGGACCTGCAAGCGGTGCGTCATGGAATCCTTCATCATGTTACCGGGGTAGCAGGTAGAGTATATAGCCGTCTCCTTGTTAGGAATATCATCAATCAATCACTACTACCATTTCCAACCCCTCATCTTTCAACCCCACAATGCAAGCTCTCAAGAACACAATCGCGGAGAACCTCACCGGGGGCCACTCGCTGGCCCCTGAGCAGTCCCAGTTCTCTCTTGAAGAGGTGCCTGACCTTTCTGGCAAGGTGGCCGTGGTCACCGGAGGCTCCGAGGGCATAGGCTACGGCATTACGCACACACTGCTTTCCAAGAACATCTCCAAGCTCTTCATCATCTCCATGTCCAAGGATATTGTGGATGACGCCATTGACGCCATCCGGCAAGAGATGGGCCCGGAAGCAGCAAACAAAGTCACGTGGATGCAGTGCGATCTGAGTGACTGGAAGGCCACTGGCGAGACGGCCTTCAAGATTGCAAACGACACGGACAGGCTGGATATCCTGATCTGCAATGCTGCGCGCGGCATCATGACGGCGCAGAAGGCGCCCACGAACGGCATCGACCTGCACATGGCGGCCAACCACATGGGCCACGATGTGCTGATTTCGCATCTGCTGCCGCTGCTGAAGAAGACGGCCGACGCCGGCGACATTGTCCGCATCGTCCAGATAGCGTCAAACGCCCATCAGCTGGCGCCCAAGGAGACGAAATTCGAGTCGATCGAGGAGCTCAACAAGGACTACGGCCCCAACGCGCAGTACGGCCGCTCGAAGCTTGCCGCGATCCTGTACATGCGGTACCTGGCGGACCACTTGCGGCAGTCGCACCCTAAGATCCTGGTCAACGCGACGCATCCGGGCATCGTCGACACGCGGCAGACAAACGTGCACATCCACGAGGCGTTCCCGCTGGGCGGCTACGGCATGAGCCTGGCCATGAAGCCGTTTAAGAAGACGCAGTTCGAGGGCGCCGTCAGCACCATGTTTGCAGCCACGGCGACGGAGAAGACCGGGCAGTACATTTGCCCGCCCGCCATCGTGGAACCGGGAAGCGAGGCGTCGCAGGACAAGGAACTGGGTCAGCAGTTGATGAAGTTGACGAGAGAAGTCATCAAGGAGAAGACGCAGAGCGCCAGCGCGGAGAAGGGATGCCCGTTCAAGGATACCTGAGCTGGATGTAGCCGGGGATTGGGACAAAAAAGTTAATGACTTGATGTATATTTGACAAGAAATAACAAACTCGATATAATGTATGAGCTGAAGTTTTGTTGTCGGTTTGACCGTGATTTGTGTAATGCATCGATGCGCAAACGACAGTCGAGCACAGCAAAAGATGAAGGTCATCATAGGTCGGTGCTCGCGCCTCGGCCCCGCCGCTCTCCGCGTCCGCGCTCCGCACTCCCACCACTCCGGCCGGCGCAGCGCCCTAACCGCACAACCACCAAGCGGCGGCACATCAAGCACCACCCCCGGGCGTCCATCAATCCAGCACACACACACACACACACACACACACACACACACACACATATATATACACACCCACACGCAGCATGCAACTAACGGCACTAACGCTGGCGCTCAGCGCGCTGGCCAGCGCGGCCAACCTCACGCTCACGGTCCCCGCAACGCCACAGCTGCCGCACCCACACCTGCTACCGCCCTCGACGCACGCGACGCTGCACAGCAGCGGGCAAGCACTGCACGCGCCGCTGACGCGCGCCAACACGTTCGCGTTCCGCGACGTGCCCGCGGGCAGCTACCTGCTCTCGGTGCACAGCCGGGACGCGGTGTTCGAGAACCTGCGCGTCGACGTCGGCGCCGAGCAGGACGACGTCGTGGCCGTGTGGCAGACGTTCCGCGGCAACGAGTGGGACAACCGCGGCGAGAAGCGCGGTGAGGGCCGCGGGAGATGCGAGGCTGAGGTGCGCGCGCTTCTGCCTAAGGAGTATTACCAGGTTCGCCAGGGCTGTGAGTGCTTGCTTCCTTTGATCGTTGCCGCATTGTGCATGCCTCGCTGACATATCTCCATCCGCGCAGTCTCGCCCCTCTCCTTCCTCAAGAACCCCATGATCCTCATGGGCCTCTTCTCCATGGCCCTCATCTTCGGAATGCCGTACCTCATGGACAACAGTACGCACACACCCCCAACTCATCTCAAGAATAACAACCCCACTAACCCCCTCCTCCCCAATCAACAGTGGACGAAGAGACGCGCGCCGAGTTCGAAGAAATGCAAAAGAGCAGTCCCCTCGCCTCGCGCGCCAACCCGGCGGCCCAGCTGCAGAACTTCGACCTCGCGTCCTGGATGGCCGGGAAGACGGATGCCGCGCAAGGGGGTGGCAGCGGTGGCGGAAGTGCGCGCAAGCGCGGCTAGAGAGCTGGGTTTGGGGGAAGTGGCGATAGGGGCGATAGAAGAGGACGTTGGCGTCGGGTTATGGCTGCCGTGGTGGTGGTGCGCTGCTGCGGGAGGGGGATGTAGTTACGAAAAGGAATATATGTTTTATGCCATTCATCTGTTGAGCTTGACAACGGTGCCCTTTCCAGGCCTTACACTGCTAACCTATACATACATGTACACAGCTAGAACGTCCAAAACAGTCATCATAAAACATAACTTCAATACCAAATCTACGTACATGTACAAGCCAAGCGTACACACATTGCCAATGCAGAGTATAGAGCCCTCCTCTTCACCCCCCGTAATCAATACACACACCATCCCACCCTTAAAACTCCTTCCTCAAAACATCCTTGCAAGCCGCAATCTCGCGCTCAAACCCCTCAATCTTGGCCTGGCTCGCCATCATCTTATTCAGCAGCCAGCGCACCCTAGGCGTGACCTCGGCCGGCTGCTTCGGCAGCTCCGCCAACAGCTTCAGCTCATTCTCGTACTTGTCGATATCGGCGCTCTCGAGCTTGCTCTGCTCCTTGAGGATGGCGAGGTCGAGGCGCGCGCGGAGGACGCGGTCTTCGGCGAGGCGGCGGAACGCGGGCTGGTAGACGGGCTTGCCGGGCTTGATGCTGTGCGGGCGGCCGGCCGACGTCACGATTGTGATCAGCTCCGCCTGCTCGAGCGCCTGCAGCACCTTTTCCCCGCCCGCCTTGAACGTGTCGTTCAGCAGCACCGCGTGGTAGCGCAGCGTCTCAGCCGCCGCCAGCTGCTTGATGAGCAGCCACGCCTGCTCCGGCGTCCATCGCCGGTTCGTCTCGTCTTGCCCGAACAGGTACATCTTCTGGATCTCGGATGCTGACTGGTTGATGATCTCGGCCACGGCCTTCTTCGGCGTCTCGCCCGTCTTGATGCGCCGCGCGAAGAACTCCAGGTCCGTCAGGCGCCCGCCCAGGGCCGTGATGCAGTCGTCGAGCTCGATGAGATCTTCGCGCCGCTGAGACGGCGTCAGGTGCTTCTGGTTGGGGTCGGCCTTGTCGGCGTCGGCCTCGTCCTCGGCGTCAATGTGGCTGATGACGTAGCGCTTGGCGACCTCGGGCGTGCAGTCGCTGAGAGAGATGTGGCGGAAGACGCGGTCGGGGAGAGCCTTGCTCAGCGACTTGGTAAAGGAGAAGTCATTGGTGAGGAAGATAATGTGCGCGAGGTTTGCCGTCGTGAGACCGGCAGCCCAGTCGGAGATCTTCTCGTAGACAACGTCGCCATCCGAGCTCTTGTGAAGGAAGTTGTCGACCACGACCACGGGCCTTCGCTCAGGGTGCACCTCGAGCCACTCGTCGTCGCTGAGATGGGCGTCCTTGTCGTCCTTCTTGCGGTTGTCCAGAGCTATCGACTTGAGGGCCGTCGCGGTGTTGTTCAGAATCTTTGCCAGCTGAGTTTCGACGGTTTCTGAGAATCCAGCCTTGACGCCGGTTGCGCCTTGGGCTGCCAGATCGAGCATACCGCTGATGCTGTGCATCCATGAGAACACGGGCCGGTAGCCTACCTGCGCAGCCGTCGCAGCAATCGTAGCGCTGTCGCCGCGGGCCTCCTGGATGGGCTTGCAGTCGATTACTAACTTATGCTTCTGATACATGAGCGCTTGGTCAACAACTAATTCCTTCTTTCCAGAGCCGCGGGGCCCTTGGACGATGATAAACGTGTCGGCGGTATCCATAAGCCAAGTCCGAATCTGCTCGATGTTGTCCTTGCGGTCATCCCACACGACATCCATACCGGCATCGTCGTCGTCATCGCGGCGGAAAGACAGGATATCCATAGTCTGAGCCTTGAACCACTGGTAGATCTTGTTGTGGCCTAAACTGAGAGACTTGGTGATGTGCGCCTTGACGAAGAAAGTCCGGATGGGATCGAAGACAGCCACAGTGAAAGCACCGATGATGGCAATAAGAACGGGAATGAGGATCCTGGGGTGGCCAAATATCCAATCGCGGAAATAGCGCGCCTTGACCTTGGGTTCGTACGTCAGGCGCAACATGGTGCCGGCGACGCCACCGCCCTGTGCTTCAGAAACCTTGATACCGTGCAGACAGTTCTTGGCCATGATGGCCTTTTGAACCATGGTGAAGTCCAAGTTAGCATACCGGGGAACGATCTTCGAGTCCTGGGGCTGGGCGGCAATGTCCTTGAGCTTGCCATAGGGCCGGAAGAAGCTATACAGCTGCTCGGGCGACAACTCAGCGGGCTCGGTGCCCGGCGCAGCAGGGAGGAACTCGACCTTAAGACGGGAACTGGGGAGACGATACAAGTCCTCGACCCACGGGCGGCCGCGGACGAGGCGCGCGCGCATGCGCTGGAAGGGATTCCACCAGGGCTTGATGCGGACGGTCTTCAAGTGGTTTCTGATTTCGGTTTCAATGCTGGACGAGTCGATGGCGGGGTCGTGCCGGATCTTGACAAAGGCGCCGCCCTCCTTGAGGCGGGGCAGCACCTCTTCGATGGAGATTTGCGCCTTGTTCACGATCGGACATCTGTGCAGGATGTGCACGGGATCGGCGGCGGCGATGGTCGGCCTTTTCAGCCGCTTCATCAGCTCGGGAATCCGCTTCTCGGCCTGGAAGGGCAGACGCAGCAGCCATTGGAGCTTCAGGGGAAAGACATCTGGCGGCTGTCAATACAATGGCAACGGCGATGGCGATGCTGCTGAGACTCACTGTCGAAGAACAAAACAGCTTCATTCTTCGCCGAGACGCTGATGTGGCCGCTCTTGTTCTCGCCGGCCTCGAGGGTTGATTTTGCGTGGCGCGTGGCGGACGAGGCTATATGTCGCCTTGCTATGACGCCAGCGCCGCCGACGCGCAGCGGCTGCAGGCCGAACTTTGTGATGCCGTGCATTGCAAGGCAGAGCTCAAAGCATCGTGAGGGAAGAAATGGAGAGATGGAAAAGGGAAAGAGAGAGAGAGAAGAAAGAAAGAAAAAGGAAAAAAAGGCCACGGGCAACGAGGAATCTTGGATGTCGAACAGCTCACGGGCGGCGATCGCGGGTGGATCTCGTTGCCTCAGGTGGGTGGACCCGTAAATTGAGATTCCCCGGACGACACACGGCCCATCACCTTATCCACGCCAACGAACTCTCTCAACACACACACAAACACACACCACCCACCCGCAACTACAATGTCCTCACGGTAAAAAAGCAACGCCCCAACTTATTTTTGTCCCGTCACCACCTCAATCTAACACTTTCGTCCGTCTCGCCGCGCAGCTTCTCCTCGCAGCTGCACCAGCGCGACGCCCGCTCCGCCCTCTTCTCCCCCTACGACCAGCGCAAAGCCTCGCCCTCACCCTCGCCCTCGGCGCGCCGCAGCCCCGGTGGTGGCGGCGGCTACGGCTTCGCGCCGGGGCCCGCCTTCGCCGCCTACCCCAGCAACGGCGGCAGCGCCTCGACCGCCGCGGCCCCGGGCCCCGCCTTCCGCAGCGCGACGCCCAACGCGCGCGGCCAGTACAGCGACGCGGTGCTGAGCGAGCTCGAGAGCCAGAACGACGAGCAGATGGAGGGAATGAGCGCCAAGGTGCGCATGCTCAAGGATGTGAGTTGAGTTGCGCTGCGCTGCGCTGGGGAAGACACGAGACACACACACACAGAGAGAAAGAGAATGCTGACGTATGCGTGTGTGTGTGGGGACAGATCACCCTCGCCATCGGCGACGAGATCCGCGACTCGACCGCCTTTGCCGAGAAGATGAACGACTCGTTCGACAGCACGCGCGTGCGCCTGCGCGGCACCATGAACCGCATGCTGCGCATGGCCGAGCGCACCGGCGTCGGCTGGAAGGTGTGGCTGGCCTTTTTCGCCGCCGTCGTCGTGCTTTTCTGGTACGTCTGGCTGTTCTAGCCCGGTGTCGTTGTTGTGTGTGTGTGTGCTTTTTCTTTCATACATGGATGGGGGAGGGAGGCTTGGGTGCGTGCCGTGCCGTCGTCATCTCCGCGGGCGGGGCGAGCGGCCGGGCTTGTGCGGACAAAGACGGATGGGACTGGAAGGGACTGGTGGGGCTTGTCGCCTGCTATGACAGGCCAACCAGGCGATCGCAAACAGTGCGTGCAAGTATTATATACACACACACACGCACGCACAGCATGGCGTTTGGGGGCAGCATATCACGGTTGTTAATACCTTGTTACTAGAACGGGGGGAGCAGGCCAGGTAAGAGAAAAGGGCGTGTGCCGCTTAAAGTAATGTCTTGTCTTGTTTGAATCTCATCATGTACCGCCAATTTCCATGGCCATGGCATTTCTGCAACCGCTGGCCTCATGAATGCCTGTTGTCCTGTTCCAACCACCCATCCATCCACCCATCCAACGCCACGCTAAACACCACACAAGCAAAAACCCAGCACTCACAACACACAAGACCTCACCTCCTCCCCGCACCCCTCCTCACCGGCGGCTGCATCCACGACGGACTATCCCTCGCAAGCCCCCGCCCCCGCGCCTGCCCCTGCCCCCTCCCCGCCGCAGGGCTATTATCCCCCGCCCCGAGCAGCAGCGACGAAGACGACGCATCCACCAGCAGCAGCGAGCTCTGGTCCTCGCTCAGCAGGCTGGCGCGCGACGCCCGTTGCCCCCGCCCCTGCCCCTGCCCCTGCCCATGCCCATAGGGCCGCCGATGCAGGGTCAGCGCGCTGATGCCGCTGCCACTGCCACCGTTATTGTTGTTGTTGTTGTTGCCACCACGCGCGGACGCCGCCGCCGCAGCAGCAGCAAACAGGTTGCCTGCGCGCCGCGCGCCGGGCCCGCTGACGAAGGGGTTGAGTTCGTTTCGCCCGCCACCCGTAGCACCAGCAGCAGGGCTAAACAGGCCGCCCGAGCCCGCCGCGGCGCTCAGTCTTGCGGCCGCGCTGCTGAGGCGGCTGGACCGGCGCCTGGATGGTGCACCAGCACCAAGACTAGGAGCAGCACCAACGCCCACGCCCGCGCGGCCAAAGCTCGCGAAGCTGCCGCTCAGGCGCCCACTGTGTGAGAGGGACGAGAGCTCGAGGTCCGCGGCGGTAGAGTCGTCTTCCAGCTCCGTGTCCGTGTGCTCGTACTCCCCTGGCTCCGGGGCGTCGGCGTCGAGCAAGTCGGTGGACTCGTCGAGGAGGTCGCGCTCGTCCTGGAGGTCGCCGGCGAGTTCGGCCTCTGCGCGCGCGACGACCCAGGCGGCCGAGGCGGCTTCGGCCGCGTCGTGTTGCTGTTGTTGCTGGTGGTGCTGGTGAAGTTGGTTGTGCTGGTTGTGGTTTTGGTAGTGGTGCAGGTGTTGATGTTGATGCTGTTGTTGTAGCAGGCGGTGCTGGCCCGGCCGTGGCGAGTGCTGGTGCGCGTCGTTTTCGTCGTTTTCGTCGGGCCCGAGCAGCGAGGCGTCGGCGTAGATGCTTTCTTCGTTGAACGTGACGTCGGCGGTGGGCGAGGCGGCAGCCGAGACGGAGGCGGGCGAGGAGACATCTTCGATGTCGTCGTCGTCGGAGGCTTCTTCTTCTTCTTCTTCTTCGTCTTCGTCATCGTCATCATCTTCTTCTTGCTCTTCCTCTTCGGAGCCACTGCCGCCGCCGAGACTGCCCTCGGGCACGTCGGCGTCGAGGTCGCCTTCAACCGAGCCAGAGACGCCTTCTTCGTCCTCGGCCTCTGAGCTCGCGGCCCCCAGACTCCCCTCGGGGACATCGGCGTCCAGATCCTCGACCTCGCTCTCCACCTCATCATCATCATCATCATCATCATCAAACGTCTCATCCTCGGCCTCATTCTCCCGATCGTCATCCAAATCCGGGACATCAGCGTCCAGATCGACGGCACCCTCTCCCTCTTCCTCCTCCGCCATGCCGCGCTCAATCATTTCGCGGCGCCGGCGCTCCTCCTCCTCCTGCTCCTGCGCGCTCGCCAGCTCCATGAGCGCCTGCTCGCGCCGCGCCAGCGCCTCCTGCTCCTCGCGCTCGGCGGCCTCGTCCATGGCGGCCTGGAACGTCTTGGCCACGCCCGGCGGCCGGATCCACCCTGCCCCGAAGCGGCGCACGTTGAGCTTGCGCTGCTCGATGGTGTTTTCGTCGTGCGCGAGCGCCGCCAGCGCCGAGCCACCGCCGCCGCTGCGGCGTCCGCTCCCCATGCTCGCGTTGCGCCCCCCTAGTGCGTCATGTTGCTGCTGCTGTTGTAGTAGTTGTTGTTGTTGCTGGTCCGAGGCCGGCGAGGGCGGGCGCAGGCGCGCTTGCGCCGCTGTCGACTGCCATATGGTGTGGTCCTGCGGGGCCCGCGGGCGTTAGTCAATCGTTGTTAAGTGGTGTGTGTGTGTGGGGCGGGGCTCACGTCGCGTGGGATTATGAGCGGCAGCGACAGCATTTTGGGTGGGATGTTTATTTACGAATCGATGCGGCGTTGGGTTGGTTGGCCGATGCACGGGCTGGGCTGGTGCTGGCTGGCGGGCGGCGGATCTGCCCGAGCAGCGGGTGATGGATGAGGCTCCGCGCTCGTTTCGCCCTCGCCCAACCCAACCTCCAACAGCCCACAGTCCACAGCCAAGCATTCTGGCGCCCATCCCAAACCCAGGCCCAGGCCCAGCCCAGCCCCCGCCCGCCATAGCCAAAGAATCTCGCCATGCCCACTCGCTCCCTTGCACGCCCCACCTCCTCGGAGTGCTACCTATACCGGGCCGCGTCCGCCCAGCATGCCTGTCGTGCCTGTTCCCGCGTGTGTGCTGCATGTGCACCAGCAGCCTAAATGTAGTAGTTACTGTATTTTTTGATAGCGAGAGCGAGCGTTATCTTTGCCTGCATTCCGTGCCTTCTTCTTCTTCTTCTAGCTTCTGCCTGCCTGCCTGCCTGCCTGCTCCTCGCGTCCTTCCTGCCTGCCTCCTGCTGCCAGCCACTGCGCCTTCTGCTTCTACTAAGAAATAAATGGCCGCGCGCTTCCTCTGACCCGTCGACGCATCACCCACCGCCCACCACCACACGATGCGCCTCCCCACGCATCCCTCACTCTCGCTCCTCCCACCACCTCTGCTCGTCCTACTCCAAGCGGCTCTCGTCCTCCTCCTCGCGAGACCCCTCCACGCCCTCCCCCAATACAACTACGACGCCGAAGGCGCCTTTGCCTCGCGCCTGTCCGCCCTCCTCACGCCCACGGCGCCAGCTCTCGCGGCTTTTCCCGCACGCACCCCGACGACCGCATCCGACATCGCGCTGCGCTCCTGGACCGGCGGCGGGGCGTCGCCTGCGTTTGCCTTGCTCGTGTCTGACGCGGGGGAGCACGTGAGCGAGCGGGCGAAGGCCGAGAAGGGCCTGTTTGACGAGCAAGGAAAGGAGGATGCGGACGACGACGAAAGGAAATTGCACCACCACCACCTGAATGCCGACGACGGGGAGGAGGCCCGAGAGGGAAAGGCCCTCCTCGTCTTCCTCGACGATGGCCATGTCGACGCCGACGCCAACGCCGACACCGACACCACTGCCACTATCACCACGACGCGCAACGTCGCCATGCCTCTCCCTACCGCCCCGTCTCTCACCCAGTCCCACCGCCACGACCAGCAGGTTCTAGACCGGTGATTGGGGCACCGCTGTTAACGGTTCTTGGAAGAAGACCCTCAGTGGGGTCAAGACGCTGCTTAATTGGTTTGATTAGCGTGGCTGCTTGGGCAGTTCTGCAGCTGTGTTTTTTTCTTGTGTTTGGTTGGTCGTAGCTCTTTGTGTGTGTTTTTCTTCCTCAATCAACATCATTCTTCGTCTTCTCCTTCCGATTCAGCCTTTGAATAGCCTTGCGCCATGCCACGCCGAGAAGAAGAGCCGTGTTCGACATGTCTCTGACCGCACGTCTACGAAGCGTCTCGCGCCGTGCCAATGCTCGCCATCCGGGACGCACCTGCCGACAACAAGCCACTCCTAGACCGCTCGAGCCAGACTTCAACCGTGCAACCAGCTCAACACGGCTTCCTCTCCGAGCCATCATCATGCATCAGGCAGCCGCCACTTAGCACCATCTCCCTATTAGTCCGAGTCCGAATCAGACGCCTCCTCGTCCTCCTTCTGCCGCTTCGCCAAAATCTCCTTCCACTGCTCTGCAAACTCGCGCAACGAGCCCTCGCCGCCCCGGCTCGCGTCCACGACGTCGCGCGGCAGCTTGTGCGCCGAGTACTGCGGCGTCGCGAAGCCGTAGGCCTCGGGGTCGTCTTTGCGCACGAGTCGCAGCTCGGGCGCCCATAGCTCGGCGTCAACGTCGTCGTCGTCGTCGTCTTCGCTATCTGAGGGGGTCTCGGTGTCGGATCCGGAGTCTTCGCCATCTTGCGCGGGGCTGTCGGCGGCGCTCGAGGCACCCCCACCCGACGCCGCCGCCATGCCACTGCCGCTGGGCCGCAGCGGAATGCGCACCGTCTTCTCGGGTTTTTCGCTCTTCTGCTCCCACCGGTCGGGCCCGTCCATGGTCAGCAGCTCCAGCCAGCTCCACAGCAGCGGGTCGGTCCTCTGTGCCCAGGGATTGACGTCGATGAGCCAGACCTTGTCGTGCGGCGGCGGGACGTACACGTCGAAGACGAAGTTGGGGTCCGGGAAGGAGTCGCGCATCTTGTCGTCGAAAAAGGACTGGATGCGCGAGCGCAGGCGCGTCGACATGTTGTCCTGGAAGAGGAAGTCGAAGTGGTTGAGGTCGCGCTGGCAGAGGGCCAGGAGGCGGCGGTTGCGCACGAAGCAGCGGAACTCGAGCGAGGGGTTGAGCTGGACGTATTTGCGCAGGACTAGGTAGTACGGAATCTCTTTTGCGGTGGAGCCGGCACCAGCCTCGGCGTCCTCGCAGTCGTCGAGCGCGTGCTCCAGGTCGTGCGTCACAAAGTCGGAGCTCTTGAGCAGCAGGTACACGTCGTTGGCGCTGCGGCATTCCATGCTGTTGGTCGCGTTGATCCACGTCGCGTCCTTGGGCGCGCTCCAGTTCAGCTTGGGCACCACCTTGCCGCCCAGCTCCGCGATGGTGGTTTGCACGGCCTGGTGCACATCGCGCCACTCGGCCGAAGGGTCGGCGCCGGCCTCGTCGTCGCTGTCGTCCGCGGCGGCGTCGGGGTTCTCGGTCGCGCTGAAGATGCCGCTGTCGTCGTCCGAGGAGTAGTCGCCCTGGCGCGGCTCGTCGGCGTCGGGCGGGAGCACGATGCCGTCGGCGCGCAGGTAGGCCAAGAAGGCCGCGCTGAGAGGCACGAGGCGCGCTTTGGGGGTGACGGTGCGGTAGCTGTGGTGGCGCGGCGGGGCGCGATTGGTCAGTTTGTGCTTGCTTGCTTTTTCCTTTTCTTCATCTTTATCTTCGTTTTGTCGTTCTTTGTTTGCTTGCTGAGCAGAGAGGGTGGGATGAAGGTGGGGCAAAAGCGTCTGCTTACCGCGGCTGCCACGCGTGGTACGAGCAGTTGAGGATGTGCTGCGCGGTCAGCGGCGGGAAGGGCAGCCGGTCGAGCGGGGCGTCGGTCGCGCCCACGGGCACTTCGATCTGCTCGGTGATCTCGGGCATTGCGGGCTGTTTGTTTCTTTTTTTATGTTGGAGTCACTGCTGTGGAAGCGTCGTCGTAAAAAGTGAGTCGCGCACGAGAGCATGAATCGTGTGCGCTCGTTGCTTGACTCGCTCCGTTCTCGCCAACATAGTAACGTCTGCCACCGCGAACCGAGATCCACCGTCTCGCGAGACAGGGGGCGACACAAGCAGTCCCTATAGAGTACTTCTTGTCTAGTTCTAAGCCCGAACTTACCCTATCGACCAAAGAGATCGCGATATAACGCGACGTCGGTTACTACGAACCGAGACCTACCGTCTAGGGAGACGGGGGACGATACAAGCAGTCCCTATAGAGTACTCCTTACCTAACTCTCAGCCCGAGTCTTGGATATGGGTGAAAAGCTCTTAGAGCACATACAGACTCTATACACCTCAACTTGGTCTCTTCTTCTACTCCGTACGAGTAGCACCATCTCGCTTCACGGTGGCTCTCGCTTCATAGTAACGGACGTTATTACTACGTAGCCTTTCTTCGTCAGCCTAATACAGTTAATGTGATAGATGATATCATAAACCACATACCCTTCATGAGTTCTTAAATAGCTTCATGCCTACCTAGTTTCTAGAGTTGACAATCAAATTTCAGAGCATTTCGATCTGCCCTATATCTGTATAGGGTTGACAAAATGAAGTAATAACACTCACACAAAGCATACACAGGCAAGTTGAGCAAATTTATCATTGCATTACTCTCGTTCTCGCTCTAGCTACTTAGCAGTAACCCAGCTGGTTGACGTGCTTTTTCTTCCTACTTCCGCCTGTCCCTCGTCTTCTTTTCCCGTCCGAAGTGACTGTGGCCGAGGGAAGCGGTAGGCACGCACGGCGCCAAAGAGCCAAGAGAGAACAAGAAAGCATCGATCGGTGCCGCAAGCAAGTGAGCGAGTGGTGATGAAACCAAAGCATCGAACGTCTTTCCTCTCCCTGTCTTCCCCTTTGCAATCCCTTGGCCTGCCCACCTGTCCGTTCGTCCAGTGTCGTTATCGTACAAGCGTTTGAGGCCTTTATCATCCTCATTTTAACTCCTTGCACTTGTTCGCCAACCATGAAATGAGAAGAAAAAAGAAGAAAGCAGAAAATGAAGAAGATCTCGCACCGTCATCGTCTATCGTTACGCTGTACAATTGGCCATGTAGGGGTATCGCAAAGAGGAGGCGTCGTAATCATCGTCAAGAGCGCGATGAGTACTAGCAACTTCATCATCTCGTCGTGAGCAGTTGCGGCGCTCAAGCAGCATCGGTGATGAGCTCGGTGGGGGCACCCTCGGCACCGCTCATCAACTCGTAGGGCGGACGCTTGACAATACCACCCGTAACAGGCAGCTGGGAGCCAACGCCGGTGAGGAAGGCGTCGACCTCGCGCGCGGCCATGCGGCCTTCGTTGATACCCCAGACGATGAGCGACTGGCCGCGGCGGCAGTCGCCTGCCGCGAAGACGCCGGACACGTTCGTGGCGTACTTGCCTGGGGGTGTCTTGACGTTCTTGCGGGCGTCGCGCTCAATTTCGCCGCCGATGGCGCGGTCCTCAGGACCCAAGAAACCCATGGACAGCAGGACCATGTCGGCAGGGAAGAACTCCTCCGAGTTCTCAACCTGCTTCATATCCCAGCCGCCCGTGGCGGACTTCGTCCACTCAACACGGACCGTGTTGATGCCCTTGACGTTGCCGTTGCCGTCGTCGACAAAGTCCTTGGACATAACGCAGTACTCGCGAGGGTCCTTGCCCATGTGCGTCTTGACCTCCGAGTGGCCGTAGTCAACACGATAGATGCGAGGCCATTGCGGCCAGGGGTTGTCACGAGCGCGTTCAGCTGGGGGCTGAGGCAGAAGTTCGAAGTTGGCGACGGACTTGGCACCGTGACGGACCGAGGTGCCGATGCAGTCGTTACCAGTATCACCACCGCCAATGACAACGACGTGCTTGTCCTTGGCGGAAAGGTACTCTCCATCAGAAAGGTTGGAGTCGAGGAGAGACTTGGTGTTCTTGTGCAAGAACTCCATGGCGAAGTGGATGCCCTGAAGGTTGCGGTTGGGAATAGGCAGGTCGCGAGCAACGGTGGCACCAGTGGCGAGGATAACCGCATCGTTCTCGCCGCGCAGGGAGTCAATAGTGATATCTCCCTCGCCAACGTGGACACCGGTAACGAAGTTGATGCCCTCAGCCGCCATGAAGTCGACACGGCGCTGAACAACCTTCTTGTCGAGCTTCATGTTAGGAATGCCGTACATGAGCAGACCACCGATGCGGTCAGCACGCTCATACACGGTCACTGTGTGGCCAGCCTTGTTCAACTGGTCGGCGGCAGCGAGACCGGCGGGACCGGAGCCGATAATGGCAATCTTCTTGTCGCTGCGGAACTTCGGAGGAGAAGGAACCATCCAGCCCATCTCAAATCCGCGGTCAATGATGGCACACTCGATGGATTTGATACCGACCGGGTCCTCGTTGATACCAAGGACACAGGCGCCCTCGCAAGGAGCCGGGCAGACACGACCGGTGAACTCGGGGAAGTTGTTAGTCATGAGCAGACGGCGCAGGGCATCTTGCCACTGATTTTGGAACACTAATTCGTTCCATTTGGGGATGATGTTGGAGATGGGACAACCAGTGTCAGACTGGCAGAAAGGAACACCGCAGTCCATGCAACGAGCGGTCTGGTACTTGAGCTCATCCTCGTTGAGACGCTGAGACAGCTCCTGCCAATCGCGCGTACGGGTCTTAGGGTTGCGGTACTTCTCGGAGCGGCGCTGGTACATCTTGAAGCCGCGAGTCTTGTCGAGCACCAAAGCGGACCTCTTCTTCTCGGCCTTGGCATCACCAACACTCTCCTCAATGTCCAGAAGGTCGCTCTTCTTCTTTTCCTTCTCATCCTTCTCGTGCTGCTTCTTCTTGGTCTCTTCATGTGCGGCACGGACAGGGTTGCCAGGAAGAATGGGAAGAGGGTATTCCTTCTTCTTGGCCTCGGCAGCCTTCGCAGCCGTCTCCTGCATGACACGCTTGTAGTCGATGGGAAGAACCTTGACAAAACGAGGGAGGGCGCGGGTGAAGTCGAGCAGAATGCGGGCAGCAAGCTCAGAGCCGGTGTAGTGGTGGTGATCCTCGATGAGACCGCGGAGGAAGGCAATTTCGGTGGGATCCTCGACACTGCAAAGTTCAACCATCTCCTGGTTGACCTTGCCCTCAAAGTCGTGATGCATGTCCAAAACATACGCGATACCACCGGACATACCAGCAGCAAAGTTACGGCCAGTCGAGCCGAGAACCAGAATACGACCGCCAGTCATGTACTCGCAACCATGGTCACCAACGCCTTCAACGACGGCCGTAACACCGGAGTTACGGACGGCGAAACGCTCGGCAGCGACACCACGGAAGAAGCACGTACCGCGAGTAGCACCATACAAGCAGACATTACCGATGATAACGTTCTCCTCAGCCTTGTAGACCGCCGACCTAGGCGGGTAGATGATGAGGCGACCACCAGAAAGACCCTTTCCGACGTAGTCGTTTGCATCACCCTCAAGCTCAAGAGTGACACCTGGCGCACAGTAGGCACCGAAGGACTGACCCGCAGAACCACGGATGTTGACATGGACAGTGTCTTGGGGAAGGCCAGCCTCACCGTACCTCTTAGAGATCTGATAGGCCAGCGTGGCACCCAGAGCGCGATCAGTGTTGATAACGTCGCACTCAATGCGAGTCGGCAAGCCCTTCTCGAGAGCCAACTCGGACTCAGAAATGAGCTTGTTATCCAAACGAACGTGCAGACGGTGGTCTTGCTTGCGAACGTTGTAGGTAGCGACACCAGGACGCAGGGTGTGAGCCGGAGTCAGGATCAAGGACAAGTCAATGTTCTCCGTCTTGGAAGTGCGGAGGTCATCGCGGACGTGAAGAACATCGCAGCGGCCGACCATTTCGTTGATCGTGCGGAAACCAAGCTTAGCCATGATGGCACGAAGCTCATTGGCGACGTAGTAGAAGAAGTTGATGACATGCTCGGGCGTGCCAGTGAACTTCTTCCTAAGCTCAGGGTCCTGAGTAGCGATACCGACAGGGCAGGTGTTCAAGTGACACTTCCTCATCATGATACAGCCCATGGCGATCAGAGGGGTAGTAGCGAAACCCCACTCCTCAGCGCCCAGCAGAGTCGCGATGGCAATGTCACGACCGGTACGAATCTGACCATCAGTCTGGACAATGACACGGCCACGGAGGTCGTTTAGAACCAGGGTCTGGTGGGTCTCGGCAAGACCCAACTCCCAAGGTAGACCGGCGTACTTGATACCAGTCCAACGAGAAGCACCAGTGCCACCATCGTGACCAGAGATCAGAATGTGGTCAGCCTTGGCCTTAGCGACACCCGAGGCAACGATACCAACACCAGTCTCAGAGACAAGCTTGACGGAGACGCGAGCCCTGGGGTTGGAGCACTTGAGGTCATAGATGAGCTGCTTCAGGTCCTCAATCGAGTAGATATCGTGATGAGGAGGAGGCGAGATTAGACCGACGCCAGGAGTAGAGTGGCGGGTCTTAGCAATAGATGGCGAAACCTTGTGGCCTGGAAGCTCACCACCTTCACCGGGCTTGGCGCCTTGAGCCATCTTGATTTGAAGCTCATCGGCATCGGCAAGATAGTGGCTCGTGACACCGAAACGGCCGGAGGCAATCTGCTTGATGGCCGACCTCATGGTATCACCGTTCTCCATACGAAGACTGCGCTCAGGGTCCTCACCGCCCTCGCCGGTGTTAGACTTACCGCCGAGACGGTTCATGGCAACGGCAAGGGTAGAATGAGACTCCATGGAGATAGAGCCATAAGACATGGCACCAGTGACGCAGCGCCTGACGATCTCGGTCCAGGGCTCGACTTGCTCAATGGGGACAGGAGTGCACTCCTCGAAGTTGAAGTCAAGAAGACCACGGAGCGTGCAATCCTTGATACGCTCATACTCGGTCTTGGAGTAAGCCTCGTAGGACTTGTCGTTCTTGGTGCGGACAGCATCCTGCACGTTGGCAATGGCGGTCGGGTCGTTGACGTGCGACTCGCCACCATCTCTCCAGTGATACTCGCCAGTCTCGGCCAAGCCAGGAACTTCGACGATGCTGCGGCTGGGGTAACCCTTCTCATGCAGGGCAAAAGCGTCCTGAGCGATGGTTTCGAAAGTCATACCCTTAATGCGGGTGGCAGTGCCGGTGAAGCAGCGGTCAACTACTGTGTCATCGATACCGAGGGCTTCGAAAATCTGTGCACCCTTGTACGACTGAAGAGTCGAGATACCCATCTTCGACATGACCTTCAGGATACCACCGTCGCAAGAGTGCTTGTAGTTGTCGATGAGCTGCTTAGGCTCAATCTTCTTGCGAATGAGCTTCTCGCGGTGCATCTTGAGAATGCACTCCATAGCGAGGTACGGGCAGATGGCATCAGCACCGTAACCGACGAGGACGCACATGTGGTGGACCTCACGCGCCTCGGCAGTCTCGACGACGAGAGCAGCTTGCGACCTCCACCTGTTCCTGACGAGATGGTGGTGGACCATGCCGGTGGCCAACAGAGCGGAGACCGGAACACGGTCCGCAGAAACAGCGCGGTCGGACAGAATGATGACGCTGTTATCATTGTTGATGGCATCCGTAGCAGCATCGCAGATGCGGTCAAGAGCGTTAATGTAACCCTGGACTCCTTCACTCTTAGGGAAAGTGATATCGACGACCTTGCTGGACCAGTTGGAGTAGGCTCCCTGAATGCCCTTCAGAGCGTTAAACTCCTCGATGGACAGGACGGGAGAGGGTAGGAGGAGACGGTGGCACTGAGTCTCATCCATTTCCAGCAAGTTGCCCTGAGGTCCAACGTAGGCTTCCAGGGACATGACGACAGCCTCACGGATAGGATCAATGGGCGGGTTTGTGACCTGTGCGAAAAGCTGACGGAAGTACTCATACAGCAAGCGAGGCTGCCGAGCCAGACAGGCCAGCGGTGCATCGTTGCCCATGGAACCCAGAGCTTCCTTGGAGTCTGCGGCCATAGGGCCAAGAATCAGGCTGACCTGCTCCAAAGAGTAACCGAAAGCCTTCAAGCGGGGATCCTCCTGTACGCGGGTCTCAGTAATGGTGTGAGAGAGGTCCTGGCCCTTCTCAGTCAAGGTCTTGTAGACACCGTCCATGGTGAGCAAGTGCTTCTGGATCCAGTCCCGGAAGTCGTGCCTGTTTGCGACAGTTTGCTTAAGCTCACTGTCATCGACGATACGGCCAGCGACTGTGTCAACGAGAAGCATCCTGCCGGGCTGCAGTCTGCCTTTCTGGATGACCCGTTCCGGATCGATGTTGATAGTGCCAACCTCGGACGCGCAGATGATGCGGTCATCATCCGTCACGTAGTATCTGCAAGGACGCAGGCCGTTACGGTCAAGGTTGGCACCGCAGTACCTGCCATCGGCGAAGGTGAAGAGAGCGGGGCCATCCCAAGGCTCCATCATACAACCAGCCCACTCATAGAACGCCTGCTTGGCAGGGTCCATGGCTTGGTTGCCTTGCCATGCCTCGGGGACCATGAGCATGACAGCCTCGGGAAGAGAAAGAACACCGTTGATGACCAGAAGTTCCAGGACGTTATCGAATGCCGCAGAGTCGGAGCCACCATCCTCGATGATGGGATAAAGCAGCTCCAGCTCATCACCGAAGAGGTCCGATCTGAGGTTACCCTCACGAGCACGCATCCAGTTCTTGTTACCGCGCAGAGTGTTGATTTCACCGTTGTGAGCAGCCCATCTCAGAGGCTGTGCACGATCCCAACTCGGGAAAGTGTTTGTGGAGAAACGCGAGTGTACAAGGGCAAAATGTCCCTCGTAATCGACGTTGACCAGATCGAAGTAGTATTCGTAGACCTGAGAGGGCGAGAGCTGGCCCTTGTAGACAATGTTCTTGTTGCTGAGAGAGCAGAGGTAGAACCAGTTGTGAAGACCGATAACATGCGTAGCTCTCTTGCGCAGCACGTACAGCTGTCTCTCGAACCATGCCTCATCGAACTCCTGCGAGTAGGTCTCCTTCGGCACGTTTTCAGTGCCGTACGCCTCCTTCGCGACAACGAAAGGTTGCAAGATGATGGGCTCTCTGGAAAGAGCAGCAGGACCAAGCAGCGTAGAGTCCTTAGGCACCTCTCGCCATCCAAGCACCCGCAGCCCCAGAGAGTCCGTGATTTCCTCAAACGTCGCAATAGTCTCCTTCAGTACCTCCGTGTCCGGCTTGAAGAAGAGATTACCAGCCGCATACTGGCCTTGGGGAGGCAACTTAATGCCTTGGTCCCTTTCAAAGTTCTTCACGAAGAACTTGTGGGGAATAGAGGTCATGACACCGGCACCATCACCATCTCTGGCGTCCGAACCAACAGCACCACGGTGGGTCATGTTGCACAGAAGGCTCCGGGCTATAACAATCTCTAATCAGTCACATAGCTCGCCATATATAAAAGGGTGAAGTTCCTACCATCGCTGACAATCTTGTGGCTTGCATTGCCCTTAATGTTGCTACGGGATCGTCAGTTTGTAAGTCCAGCAGGTGAGTGTCGCGTGCCAAGGTCACTTACGCAGCAAAGCCGACACCACAGGCATCCTTCTCCAGTTCAGGGTCGTAGAGACCCTGCTTGACTGGCAGCGTGCCTGCCCATGACTTGTTCTCGGGCGTGTTCTGGTACTCGTACACGCTGGGCGCGTATTGTTCTTCCTCAATCTGACTGTCGCATTGATTTACATCTTCGGCAAACGAGACCCGACCCATAGCTTCGGCGAGAGGCCGAATCGCGTAAGGATGTGGAGGGTGTACCGAAGCTTGCGTCGAGTAAGAGGTTGGTTCGCGGTGTCGCGTAGTAGTGTTACCGTCTGAGGATTGGCTGTCAGTGAGGCCGCGGGGAAGATTTTTTGGGTGGCGCGGTGTGGGTTGAGGAAAAGTGAGAAGGCAGGAAGAGTCGGCGACAAAGGTTGGCAATGGTCGGCCTGAAGAATGGCTGGGCACGGCGTTGTGTGAAAGTATGGGAAAAGGCAAAAAGCCAGTCGTCGCAGTCTACAAGCGGCGATCTCCACGAGCGATGATGTAGTGAAGGCTTTTTGCGCTGCTCGACAAGGGCAGTGTTTGATAAGGGCTTTGGCGAATCACAGAGCCGCGTGGGTGCACGGAACGGGAGAGTGGATTGGACGGACTCACGGGCTGGAATGTAGGTACTTTGGGGCAGTTGCGGGGCGAGAAGAGGGCCTGCGCAACGCTACCAGACGTGGGTGGAATTGTAGAGGTGAAAGGCGGGGAGCTGGGCGGAGGCAGGAGTAGGTAGGTAGCAAGAGAGAGCAAGAGGACCACAGCGATGGCGGAGGGAGAGGCAACTTATGAAGGCCGGCACCGCGGGCTCAGGTCTGACCTCAAGGTGGGGAACACGCTAGAGCCAGATTACCATTGCCATCTTTTTCATTGGCACGCACTCTGGGCATTCGTGCCAATTGCAATGGGCTTTTTCGTTTTTCGCAGCTCCTACGCAAACGACGCGCCTGAGGTGCGCTGCGGCCGTTGATCATGCCCGCCTCAAGGCCATGCAGCAGCACCAACTCACACTTTCTTCTGACAGCTGTGCCATGCGCTTGCTGCCAGACGCGCTCCGCCATCGCAGTCGGTGCATGTTGCGATGCGCCTGCGGTGAAAAATTCCCTGCTACCCCACGGTCGACGCACGCCGGCACCCAGGGCGGCGGATGCAGCCTGTACTTTTGCGCGCGCGCTGATTCGCCCGCGCGCGGCTCGATGACGGTTTGGGCCTCGTCCAAGCTTCGCGATGGCGCACATCCACCCGCGCCTCCCATGCACCTTCCACGTTGCCGCGCCCTCGATTGGCCCCTCGACTTTCCCTTGGGGTAATTCGGCCTCGTCATCCCAGGCCCTGTCCTTATCGTCCACGACATCTCTGCACCGTAGCCGCAACCGGAATGGACCTTCAACCCTCCCCAAAGTCCCCGCTGCGAGGCCTGCTCATCCTCTGATCGAAAGCGGGCATCTCCTCCCGTGCCCGCTGCGTGTTCATTCCCACCTCGCCGAACCCACCCGCGGACCCGTCCGACAGGGCCCGGGCGGATACGGAAGTTGTATACGTAGTACCGCCAGACGTCCTGCTCATTTCCAATCTGAGTCACCGCCAGCGAACCGCCTGGGTTCATCCTCACCGATATCGCTCGCGTCTCCAGACCTGGTCTTTTGATCAGGCTATGGCAATATTCCCTAAGCAACCAATGGTTGCCTAGCCGTGCCCTCAGGGTCCGACTAAAAATGCTGCTAAATACGCACACATACCGCCGGGTTTCTGTTGAGCATCCGGATCCGACGCGCTGCACACCGTTGCTAATGTGCGTGACGCTGGGATCGGTTTCAGGTCTCGTCATACGGATACTGAAGCCTTGTCTGCCTTGGGGACACAGCGCTGCGGGCACCAGCCGACGAAGCCGGATAATCTTATCGCAAATGGCCAGGGCTCTCGGTGGCTATCCAGCCACCACGTACCACGTGCCGGCACTTTCACCTCTGTCACCACCGTCGAATCCCGTGCTGGGAGCGTTCCTCTGATCCGATTCTCTTTGCCTCGGAGGTCGAAGCGCTCTGCCGATTATTGACGAGGGTTTGAAGATGACAAAGAGACGCAGTTGCCAGCCTTGGACCTTTCGAAGGTCATAGCGCCCAGATTGGAGCAGGCATCCTACGAAGTAATCCTCATCCGCTTATCCCCGTACTAAGCCCTACCAAATACCCACCTCGACCGCTTCCTTCGAAAGAGGAATGACGGAGTGGTGAGGGTGAAATAGCATGCCCTACGGCACAGTTTCCCAGGCAAACATCACGCAAAGGTACTGTGTAATACATTATCACGATAGCAAGGGATGAGAGAAGCGGCTGAACTGAATCTCATAAATTTTCCGCATTTGGTGCCAACTGCCTAGTCAATCGAGGCACGGTCGACAGATTTACAGAGAACTGTTGCTGCAGCAATCATTTTGCATGTGAATTCTCCGTCCTCGTTGCCAAGCCCCACGCTCCGCCCGGCTCCGGAACAACTTAGCGGGGCGGAGCGGGCATCCGGGCATCGCCGGACGATACTTTGGAGCTCTCCCCAGCCAGACAGCATCATCGAAAAGATCACGGGCCGTGTCACTCATAACAGTGTGGTGTTTAAAGACCTTATCCTAGCGAAAGGAAATCTTGACCTAGCTTCTCCCTCCCAAAGCCCGGCGATGCCTATAACCAAGCTTACTGCGCGTGACGCGTCAGTGAGATTAGGGAAGGCTGTAGAACCACAGTTTCAGCGGTCGGTTCGGTGGACCGCTTTAGTTTAATTCTACTAGGTAACATATTCGCGTCTGAAGTCGCTCACAACCTCAAGAGTTTGGCTTCTCAGCGCAGTGATGCTTTCGATCCTATTATCGGTCAATAAGCCACTCCAGAGGGGAAGGAGAGAAGAAATAGAGCTGTCACGAACTCTACTATATAGTTTTGGGCCAACGACATCAGGCATCTTGCTCGAATGCAGAGCATGAATTTTGAAGAGCAGACCAGGCGCAAACACACCAAACGTAAGGATAGCTAGTGAGGTTGGATGACTTGTTGAGAGTGGTTGTAGTGGAGACTCCATAAGTGGGGTCTATCGTGAAAGATTCCTTCAGCATTTAGAGCTCAAGTATTTTCTAGAGCGGATCAAACAGCGTTTGGAATGCCAAACTGAAGTCAAAGTAACACTGGCACAGAACAGTGACTTAAACGTGCTCAAGCCTCACATATCCACAATGAGAACATCTTTGGCTGAACATTCTGTCATTATAATGTCCGTCACCATCCAGTGAGAAAGACCTTCAACATATAATCTTTAGAGATCGTGTATATCCTCAACTAAGTATTCGCTCTAACTTTGAGAATCCGATGACACTGTCTCAATACCTCAATCACTCTAATGAAAGGGTACAAGAAATTCCTATAGACTACTACTTGTCTGGGTATAATCGAGCAACCCTTGGAATGCATTCAACCTACCCATACTTCTACTGGACTTGGTTTTCACTCAGTATAAGCGGGGTTATCTCGCTAGGCGGTGAATCTTTCTTGACGGTGATGGAATTTATGCAAAGCATCCATCATGGAGTTGTTGCTCTTTCCGTGAAATTCTGTGAAAGCAGAAGTCAAAGCTGCCAGTCTAGCCAATCATTTCATTTGATTCACTGCAGGGAAAGACAATCAGAGTTTGAAAGTAGCATTGTCAACTTAATGCTCATCTAAAGCATGCCCGCCATTCATTTCCACGCCGAAGTTCCATCTCCGTACGTGAGTTTTTGGTATATGTTTTCCTCCGTCCATGATTCGTGAAGAGTTGATCACCGCCTATGATGCATTTGCAACCCAAATCGCTCCCATTTACTCCAATGCCAAAAACGCAGCTCGTAAAGGAAGCAGAGCTCGTCGTCCGATAGGAACGAAACCAAGGAACCCTAGGAGGACAAGTCAGCACCGGAAGGATTGGCAGACAGGCCGCGTGTGCATCCACGAAGCGGCCATGCGCCGGTGAGGACGCGCATCGCAGTGGCGTTCTTTCAACGCGAACCTTTACTCCTGCATATCCATAGCAACCTCGGGGTCCTGGAAGTCCTCGTCGTCATCCTCATCATAATCCTCGTTTCCGGCCTCCTCGTTGGCCTTGGCGAAGTCGATGGTCTTGCCGCGCGTGCGCCGTCCACCTTCAATGATGTTGTCCGTGTCGATCTCCTCCATGTTGTCCTCGTCGGCTTCCTCGACTAAGCGTATGGTCAGCGAAAAACGTCATCGGGCGCAGGGGAAAAAGTTGAGCGCGAGGGGCGCATACCATCGGGAACCTGGGTGAACGTCAGCCGCTGCGTTGTCGCAAACATGAGATTCGAAAGTGACGTACCTCTTGCTCCGCGCCAGACTCCTCGTCAGAGCTGTCCTCCTCACCCATGCTGACATCCGCCGGCACCTGGTCCTGGGCCTTGCCCTTGCCCTTCTCGATAGTGGCTTCGCCGCCGGCCATCTTGGTGTCGGTGTTTTGGGTGACGCCTTGTCCGCTCATTTTGCCGGTGTTGTGTGCTTGTGGTCTGGTTTGGAAAGTGTCGGTGATCGAGGGGCAGCAACAAAAGTAAAGTATGCGGGGAGCAATTCGGTGTTTGTTTGGGAGATGGAGGGGAGTTTGAAGAGGCTCGCTAGAATGGTCGTGTAGACAGCGCGCTTCCGAACAATCACCACGGCAATGGCGGGCGCTAGCGAGTGATGTGCCAAAATTTCACTAACCGGCAACCCGATGCTGAGTACCTACGTCCGATTGCTTGAAAACTGCAAACCTATCGCCCAGCTCAACAAGCTTTGTTTTCTCGGCGTAATGTCATCCCCGCCAAACAAAGTAGAGCACGGGCGGATGATCAGAACGGGTGGAGCTTGAAGGCATCCATGTGGCCTGAGCACGCTCACCAGCTGTCGTATAGTCACGCTCGTGAAAGCTGCAAACGAGCAGGCGTGAAACTCAAACCATAGTCACAAGGGGCAGCTGAGAACACTTGCCCTGGTAGGTATAAAAACCACGCAGCTGAATCATAAGTTAGCAGCGCGAACACTGCGATTCTTCAACCTCATACCAAGAAACACAACTGTTGCAGCAAAGACCATTCGATCGTTCAAGATGTCCCAGCCCAACAAGCAAGACAAGCCCAGCCGTTCGGACAACAATGACGATGAGATGAAGGGGATGAGCAAATACCAAATTGTCAAGGAAGGTTGGGGAAACAGACCGAACTTCCAGGCTTCCTACGGTCTGAAGAGTAAGCAGTCCGAGATATCATTTATGATGTTCGTTGCTAAGAAACAACCCCCCTAGTGACACCAGAAGATATTGAGGAAGGCAACCGCATCCTCGAAACTTTCCAGGAGCTAGATGACGCGAAGACCAATTCGGAGCAGAACCAGCAGGGCAAGACTGGGAAGAATGCTTGATTCTACATCAGCGGTTTTTCTGTTCGCTGGAGGCCTTACTTAGACAATGCCTCAGGTTCAATCCAGACGGGCAAAGCGACAAATTGATGCTCTTGAATTGAAATGTGTATTAGTTTTGTAGTCAATTCTGATATGAAATGCATGCTAGTTAACGTCCGTCACCGTGAAGCAAGATGTTGATACTTGTATAAAGTAGGAAAATACCCAGTTAAGGTGTGTAAATTAGTCTGTGTGTCCTCTAAGAGCTTTTTACCTATACCCAGGACTCGGGTTGGGAACTAGGCAAGGAGTACTCTGCAGAGACTGCTTATACCGTCCCCTGTCTCGTTATACGGCGGTCCCCAGCGGCATCCCACCGGGACTTGCCGTCCAATGACATGACCTTATTTCTAAGATAAATTAAGATAAGAGATTTACGACTCATTTGTATTCTACGTAGGAGTTCAATCTACACATAGGAGCAGATCAATTCACGAAATAATGTTTTCGCGATCTAAATAATAGTCAATGGCATTTTTATATAGTGGCAATGAGCTTTGGACTCGAAGTGACTTGAAACACAAAAAAAAAAGAAGAGCATTGTTGGCTAGTTGCCACATTGATTGAGCCTCTAGCTGCACTTGATTGTAAAAAGCACGTAGTACTTCAATTGTATGGGCCAATTAAAGCTACAATGTTAAACCAGAGCGAGCGAAATAACAGGAGCTGTTCGATTACATCATGGAGTTTTAGCTCATGGTTAAGGGCGTCGGCAGTGGAGGTCAATGGTCGCGCGGCTTCGGAGGTCTTGCGTGCACCCCGAGCATCCTGGCGCGAATCAACCTCGCCGCCAGCCGAAAAAAAGTATATCGCGACAACCTCCGATATTGACAATCTTTTTCCATCCGCATTTTCTCTCTTTCCTTTGCAGCACGATACCCCTCCGCGCTCCCACGGTTCATTCCATCTCTTGCGACAATGTCTCCGCCTTCGCCCAAGGATGCCGCCAACACGGCTGGCAACGTCCTCTCCGGTTCCTCGAAGGAATTCAAGAAGGAATCCACTTCGGCCAGACTGTTGGGAGCAGGTATGTTTACCATCTTCTTCTGAGGCTGAGTTAAACTGACATCTGCAGGAACTGCTGGTATTGCTGAGCTGACCGTCTTCCACCCTGTGAGTTAAAGCTCATTCCCACTTGCGCGCGCGGCGCTGACGCGATATACCAGGTCGACACCACGGCAAAGCGGTTGATGAGCAATCATGGCAAGGTCCGTATCGCTCCAATTACGCGATCGAGCGTAGAAGATTGACACTGGACACAGATCACGTCTGCTTCGCAGCTCAATTCGGTTGTCTTCAGGGAAAAGGCCTCTGCCGGTGTCGGCGCCCGTTTCTTCTCGCTGTTCCCTGGTCTCGGATACGCGGCCGCTTACAAGGTCCGTTGGCATGGGGAATATACATATACATTGAATCGCAGGACTGATATCTGTCTAGGTCCTGCAACGTGTGTACAAGTACGGTGGTCAGCCGTTCGTTCGCGACTACCTGGCGAAGAACCACGGCGACTCGTTCGACCGCACTTTCGGCAAGGGTACCGGCAAGGCTATCATGCATGCTACCGCCGGCAGGTGAGTATTGCGTCTTCAGGTTTGGTACGAGCAGAGGCTGACAGCGATTAGCTTGATCGGTATTGGTGAGATTGTCATCCTCCCGCTCGATGTCCTCAAGATCAAGCGTCAGACCAACCCCGAGGCTTTCCGTGGTCGTGGTGTTCTGCGCATCGTCAAGGACGAGGGCTTCGGTCTCTACCGCGGCTGGGGCTGGACTGCTGCCCGCAACGCGCCCGGTTCCTTCGCTGTAAGTCTTGGCTGTCACTGGTGAAGCTGTTTATCTGTAACTAACTGTGTCACAGCTCTTCGGTGGTTCTGCTTTCGCCAAGGAATACATCTACAAGTTGACCGACTACAACAAGGCCACCTGGGGTCAGAACTTTGTCGCTTCCATCGCCGGTGCTAGCGCTTCGCTCATTGTTTCCGCTCCTCTCGACGTCATCAAGACCCGTATCCAGAACCGCAACTTCGACAACCCCGAGACGGGCTTCCGGATCGTTTCCAACATGGTCAAGAACGAGGGCATGACCAGCTTCTTCAAGGGTCTTACGCCGAAGCTTCTGATGACGGGCCCCAAGCTGGTCTTCTCGTTCTGGCTTGCGCAGACGCTCATCCCGATATTCAACAACGTTCTCTAAGTCACGGTTTGTACGAAGGGAGCAAAAAAACGTGTATGGTGTTATGGGATATGTAAATGTGGGCGCTTTTCCGTTTAGCATGGCAGCTTAGACCATGGCGGACATGAGCATTTGGAAACGACTTTCTCTGTAATTTAGTACGTAGCGGCATAGAGCAAAAGACTACTCATCTCTCTGTTGCATGCCCTGGGCACCTATGGAGCGAGGCTTGGCACGATGACCTCACGCAGCCGCGCAATCACGCCCCTAAGACGCAAGCGAGGCGAGGGCCTCGGCCTTGGATGCGCCTCTTGCGTGCGTGTTTGGTTAAGACACTGTTGCCGTCCCGGTGCCCTCAGTTGTGAAACACAGACCGCATGTTGCGTTCAGCGACGACTTAGGGAGGGATCACGTGCCGACATTGTACCGGGGGGCTCAACCTAACGCTGTAAAGGCGCCCTGGAGCGACATCCAGCGTTCACACGCCCGCCCTTGAACCCGCTGCTTCACTTTTGACCGCCCACTCCACTCTCTCTCCTTTAACCCCGCCGGCTGCTCCGCACTTATACACTTTCGCAACCACCACACAAACCCACAAACAACCTGCCGGCAAGATGAACCCTGAGTAGTACGTAACCCCATGGTATCTCCGCCGCTGTGCGCGCCTTTGTCGCCGCAGACTGCGTGCCTCGAGCTATATCGCCGGAAGCAACCGATAGCTAACCCTTCCGCCTGTAGAGTCTTGAGTCGCCGTTCCCTCCGATGCTGATACTACCGACCCGCCTCCAGATCTCACCTCACCGTACTCGGCCAAAGCTAACTGCGCCTTGCGACTAGATACGACTACCTCTTCAAGCTTCTGCTCATCGGTGATTCCGGTGTCGGAAAGTCTTGTTTGCTTCTTCGTTTCGCCGACGACACCTATACCGAGAGCTACATCTCGACCATCGGTGTCGATTTCGTACGTCCACGCGCACTTCCCCCCCCCCCCCCATCTGCGACGGCGCTGACAACCCCATAGAAGATCCGCACCATCGAGCTGGATGGTAAGACCGTTAAGCTCCAGATCGTACGTCATGTTCGAAACCCCCGCTAGATTACGCTAGGCTGACTGGAGGACACAGTGGGACACTGCGGGTCAGGAGCGCTTCCGTACGATCACCTCTTCCTACTACCGTGGCGCTCACGGCATTTGCGTCGTCTACGATGTCACCGACATGGACTCGTTCAACAACGTCAAGCAGTGGCTGCAGGAGATTGACCGTTACGCCACCGAGGGTGTGAACAAGTTGCTCGTCGGTAACAAGTCCGATATGGCGGACAAGAAGGTCGTTGAGTACACGGTCGCCAAGGTAAGTTTCATGGGGAACGTTTTGGATTGCTGAGCTGGATATTCACGGATCATACAGGAGTTCGCCGACAGCCTCGGCATCCCCTTCCTTGAGACTTCGGCCAAGAACGCCTCCAACGTCGAGCAGGCTTTCTTGACGATGGCCCGCCAGATCAAGGAGCGCATGGGCACGACCACGGTCAACAACAAGCCCACGGTTCCCATCGGCCAGGGCCAGGGTGTGCAGTCGGGCTCCGCTGGCGGCTGCTGTTAGAGGATTTGTCGACGAGGTCATTACGATTTGCGGAGCCGGTCGTGCATTTGATGACTGGCCTCGCAGCCCACATACAGCTGCTCATCATGTTTCGACAGCGTCTTTTTGCATGGTAGATGGCGGGCAGTCCTTTGGATGCGCACTGGGGTTCAGGGTCACCGATAATATGGCAATGCGCACACCCTCTGCGGTTTGAGAGGCGGACAGTCAGATTGCGAAGGAGGGCAGCCATGGTGAATACGGGTCACGGCGATCATGGTGTGCGAGTTGTCTATTCCCTTTTCAACGATTTTCCTGCGGTTTTATGGCAGTCGTGCGGGTTTCTTGCTTGTTAATGCAATACTCACTTCGTATCTCCCGTGCCCTTTGTTTCGTGCGGGCGCTGCGCCACAGCGGTACCTCGGCTGGCGTCCCCAAGTTTGAAGGAAGGAGGAGGACCTAGTCGGAGCCGGAGGAGCTAAGCCGCGTGATGACTGCAGGTGATGGCAACGCGTGAGATCGATCGAGAGGAGTGATGTGTGCAGCGTGCTGCGCCGTCAGCACAAGGGCAAGGACGCACAGCCACCGCGGCGCATTCGGGCTGCAATGGATTGGACCCTTCGGTAGTTGCATCATTGTTCCCAGCAAGATAAATGAGGCCCTCCGCTCACGCTCGACGGACATCCCTGCTGCCACTTCATCCGCTACGACACCTGGCGCCGCATTCTTCTATCTAGCTTGCTTCTTTGGTTTTCCCTTTCCCTTGTCACAAGCGCGCGACTCCAACCCTGCAGTCATGGCGGGCTCACCACCGCTGTCTCCAGATGCGGGCCCAACCGACCCTCATATTCCCAAGCTCCCCTCCGGGTGGATAGCACAGTGGGATAGCTCGTCAGTCGCCCGTCCATTCGCTCCAACCCCGCTTTGTCTCGGCCGCTTTGCTCGCCCGCGATCTCGCGCTGCCTCTCTCTACCCCGCTGACCATCCAATTTACCCAGTTCGCGCAAGTACTACTACGTCCAGATCAGCACCGGCGTGTCGCAATGGGATATGCCGACGAGCGAAGCCCCCGCGGGGCCGACGAAGCGGAACGAGTCGCAGATGCTGGGGCCCGAGTCGAGAGGTGAAGCCGTGCCGCAGAACGTCGAGGCCAACATGGCATATGCGCAGGACGGGAAGGCCGATGAGTACAGCAGCGACAGGGGCCTTGGTGTAAGCACCTGATGTCTACACGGGCCGGTGGCCATGGAAGAGTGCGAGGATTGCTGCTAACCAACGGCGTCCAGAGCACGGCTCTGCACTTGCTGGCAGGTCAGCAACAAGGGAAGCAGTCGTCGGGTCTCGGTGGGCTTGCATCCTCCTTCTTGGGAGGCGGCCATGGTAGTAGTTCACAGGGCCAGTCGAGCGGACACGGCGGCAGCGCGGGCCTCGTAGGACAGCTCGCCAGCGGATTGCTGGGCGGAAACAAGCCCCACGGTCAGCAATCGCAGCAGGCGCAGCAGAGCTCGCACCAGTCGAGTGGACTCGGCAGCATGCTAGGTGGTATACTGGGTGGAAGCCATGGCTCAGTATGTTCTAAGGCTTGCCGTTTGCCACAATCACATTGCTAACGAAACTCAAGCACGGTCAGCAGAACCACGGGCAGCAGAACCACGGGCAGCAAAACTACGGCTACTCTTCTAGCAATTCGTCAGGAGGAGCCTACACTGGCAGCGCGCCGCCGGCGGCATATCAGCCAACGGGCCAACACGGCTCAGCATCCACGACTTCGTTAGGCCAACAATACGCCGGTCAGCCAACATACAGCTCTTACTCCAGCCCCAGCCAGCAACACGGTCAGTTTTCTGCACCCCAGCACTCGTCGTCTTTCGGGCAACCGCAGCAGCACGGCTCCCCCTACGGAGGACCGCAGCACACGCCCTCGTTCGGCCAACAGGGGCAAGCCGACTTCCCACCCCCGCCAACCCAGCACCAGGGGGGCTACGGCTCCGTTGCGCAACACCACGGCGGCGCACCCCACGAGCAGTCCGGATACTTCAACCAAGGCCAGGGCCAAGCCCACGGCTACGGCCAAAGCAACTATGCCGGCGCGAACACTTTCCCACCGCCGCCACCTTCGGCCCAGGCACCCGGAGGTTACACCCCCTCGCCCATAAGCCCTCACGGAGCTCATGGAGCCCCCGTTCCGCAGGAATTGTATGGCGACGCGCCGTCGTACAATGCATACGACGCCCAAGGCCACGCGCCCACCAGTGGATACCAAGCGTACGGACAGCATCAGCCCGGCCTTGGCTCGGGCCATGGCCAGGGCCATAACCAGGGCCATAATCAGGGCCAAGGTCAGGTTCAGGGCCAGCACGGTGCACCCCATTATACCGGTGCTGCTGCCCCTCCCCAGCCGGGTTGGTAGTGGAGCGTAGCATCAAGGCGTGCGTGTACGGACAATAGGGTTAGGAAGTGGAGGGCTGTACGATCAAGCGTAGCTAAATTGGCTTATGAAAGTCATGAACATAAACATAGTGGCAGGATTAGAAGTGGGGGTTCTCAGCACCTCAAAGGTGGAGTGGCTTTTTCTCAGTTTTGCCATGATCTTGTCCTTGGGACTTTTTTCGGCACGAAAATTATCTGGTCGAAGGAACTATTTTTTCCTTGATTCCCACCAGAGGGATAGAAAGGTGGTGCCGTCGGCCCGTCGCTCACGCGGCCTATAATCAATCATCGTCCTCCATGAGTTCCGCCAGCTCCCGCTCCTCGTCCTCCGTCATCAAGCTCTCCTTCTTGCCCTCCTTCTCCTCAGGGGCGTCGGCTCCCTCGCGCGCCCGCTCCGCCTCCTCCTTGGCGCGCTTCAGATCCGGGCCCTTGAGGCTCCAGCGCCTCACGGTAGCATCAATGCTCACGCTAACGAGCAGCTGCTGCGGCTCCAGCAGCACCAAGCCCGTGACCTCCTCGAAGTGGCCGGAGAAGGTGTGGAAGAGCTTGCCCTCGGCCTTGTCCCACACGCGGACCTCCTCGTCGCGGCAAGCCGTGGCGACCCAGCCGCCGGCCTCGTCGACGGCGACGGCGCGCACAAAGTCCGGGTGCGCGAGGCTCGTGTCGGCGGCCCAGGCGCGCGTCCGCGACAGGCACTTTGCGCTGCGGTCGGCCGAGGCGGTCCACAGGTCGTCGGCGGCGTCGAAGGCCAGCGCGTCGACGGACGTCTCGTGCGCCGTGAGGGGCTTGACCTCCGCCTCTGCTCCCTCCCTTTCACCTTCTCCCCCCGCGCTGCCGACACCGACTTGCTTCCCCCCGGAGCGGGTGAGGCGCCACGCGCGGATCTCGCGGTCGCTGCCCGCGCTCACCAGTGAGACGGCGGGGTCCGCGCGGCTGAGGCGCGTGCTATGGCTGGCGGGGTCGATGGCAAGCGCGAGCACGGCGCGCGGATGCGCCTTCGGCAGCTTGTAGAGCAGGGCCGCGTCGCGGACGTCCCAGACGCAGAGGGCGCCGTCGGCGCCGCCCGAGACGAGCACGTCGCGCCCGCCGAGCGAGAAGACGAGGACTGTCTTTACGAAGTCGCTGTGCCCACCCACGCTCAGCTGCTTGCGGTCTTGTTGCGGCGCGTCCAGCGACCACGACCAGATCGTCTTGTCCCAGCAGCCCGCGAGCACGCGCCGCTCTTTCAGCGAGACGGCGACCGAGGTGACGGGCGCGGTGGGGCCGGTGAAGCTTGCGAAGATTTCACTCGTCTGCAGTTGGGCGTGTCCCTTGTCAGCTACTGCGCTGTTCTACTCTCCGAGTGAGTGTGCAGGGGTAATGGTAGTTGTGGTTGTAGCGGTGCGGAAGGTCGTGGAGCGGGCTCGTACAGACTTCAAGCGCGACTCTCCGCACGTTGCCCGCCGACTCGGCTACGTACACGCGGCCGTCATCCTCCGGGTCGGCAACGACGGCCAGGAGCTTCGAGGAGAGCTTGATGGGGTTGCCCGCGGCGTTCTTGGCCTTCTCCGCTTTGCGCGCCGACTCGGAGAGAGCGGACCTGGAGGGTTGGGTTGACGGGTCAGTATTTTGTGTTTCCCATTGTGACGGGAACGAGTGATTTTGGAGCTACGCACGAGGTCTGGAAGAAATGGCCTGGGTCTACGGATCGTGACATGGTTTGCGCGGCTTGGTCGATGATGTCTGGCGGAGGTTGCGGCGAAGGCGGAGCGGATGACTGCCCCTCGGTGGGGTCGCGTCTGAGCGCGGGAACGTGGTCACGGGACTATTCGTGTGTGTTTAATGTCCAAAAACTTCCTTATCTCGAATAGCAGCTGCTAGTTACTACGGTCCGAGGGGGAGATATTATTACTCATATCCCCACGGTAAGTAATGCCCTGTAGAACTGAAAGCATATCAAGTCGCTCCAAACTTAAATATCATCATACTTATAAAAGCATATAGGTGGTATCTTCAAATAGTTCTCCATTAACCATTCTGTATATGGATCTAGAGGCCGCACGCGTGGTCGGTGATTTTGTTTACGAGGTGCAGCAGTACCTTCCGAAAACCTAGAGGCCCCGCTCGTGGTTAGATGTCTTTCTCACGAGGGGCATGTAAACTGTGACGATATCGAAAGCATTCGTATGCCTTAAAATGTTCTGTAAATCATAGGAAAAGGTAAAAACACCTTGAAAACGCCCCTTTAATCCCGGGGGTATCCTGCTAATAACCAGTCCATCCATTCCCATCCGATCCGCCCCCATCCAGCAAAACCAATGTTGAGCAGTGCATATTCATACTGTTTACCAGGCATACCCCTCATTGCCGGGAATATCGTCTTCTCCGTTCCAATCCTCATCGCCGCTAACCTCGGAATCAAGGAAATCGTTCTCGTTGAACTGCTCCTCTCTCGGGCGTAGGTTGTCGATACGGATGTCGACGACCTCACACATGCCTTGGATGTGTTTCTCTTTAATGTTTCTCCAATGTTTTTCGTCAACGTTGCCTTCCTCCGAGGTTTCATGCTCATCGCTATTATCATCGGAGGTTGCAGCCCGTCTCCTAGGTCGGAGGTGGCGAGCGGGTCCGGAATCACCATCATCGTCCGTGTTGTGAGCCGCTCTCGCGTCCTTTGGCGTGATTTGAACGTGGCTGAGTCTCTTCGCCGATTTTGGTCGATCGCCCGATTCTGGCGTAATTGGCAAGAAAGAATCTTTCCACATCCTAAAGCGCTTGCCCGACATAAGGTTTGGGTCTGGAGATGTAGACTTTCTAAGGAAAACCCTTTGCAGTCTGCCAATCCATTGATCCCTGAAACCAGCACGGTCTCGCCATCCAATGTTGAGGATTGCTTTGAGCACTAATCTGCGCAAGTCAGGGAGCTCATCTGCTGAGTCCAGCAGAGAAGCAAAGAACGACTCAGCTGCACCTGATGTCCACTTCCTGAGCTGTACCATTTCAAGTGTTTGCAACGTCGTAGGCCAACGAGGGGTCTCCTCTTCTTTCAACAGATCCACATACTTCGGATCTGAATCGCGAAAAGACGCGTGGGAGTCGTAGTAGTTGAGATCCATCCTGAGCACCTCAAGCCGAGGGCAAGCTCTTCTTAGGTCGGGGAGGAAAGAAATATCCAGACTTTGGTTATGATTAAGAACCAGTTCTTTCATATGACTTCCATGGCTAACCAGAAACGACTGAAGGATTTCTGACGTAACATTGTGACAATTAGTGATCGTGAGGCTCTCGAGACCTTCTTTGAGTAATGGAAGAAACTCGGCATCGAGGATCTGGCAGGATTCAAAGCTCAAACTCTTGAGACGCGAAAGAAGGACAAGATTGTCGGCGAGTATTTGCCGGCTAGTGCGCTCGCCTTCAACAAGCGTCTCTGGCTTCGGCGAGTAGTTCAGTAGACTGACATGTTCAAGACGTTGGAAAGCGTCCAACTGGTGGATACTGCCCATCCAAAGGTGAGTTTGGTCCGCAGAACAGAGATTGGAATTCCAGGTCCATGCTTTCAAGCGAATGCTGCTTTCTTGTAAAGCTGCAAATAAAGACTGGCTGTAATGCCACCTTCCAGACCTACTATATGGGCGAAACGGAGGCCGGTCTTGCGGGTGGACAATGGACAACTCTGTGAGTTGTGGTACGTGTGGTATTAAATCTGCCAGCTCGAACTGACCTTTGCCGGGATAAGTATAAGCAAGGGTCCTGATCACATCGAACTCCAATCGTCGAATCTTAACGTTATAGTTGATAACCCGAGCACTGGCTGTATCTGCGAGGAGCTCCGTAAGTTTATGGGGTTTGTCGATGGAAACCAATGGCGGCGAACGGTATAGTGCCGTCAATGCCGGTTCAACAAAAGTTTTGCATATCCGCGCAGCTTGGAGAAGCCATGCAATGGTCGACGTGGCATTGAAGTCGTCATCGTGCAGGGGGTAGCAAGCGTAGGTGAAGATTTGCAGCAAAACCTCATATGGCAGGCTTGCCCAAGGCGGTATCACGCCATCGCTTTCCAAAGGTATAGGGGCTTTTGCCTGTGGAGACTTGCCTTCAATGTCTGGTCGGTAAAATGTCAGCTATGCACGTTGCAAGACAGCAAAGTTGCCTACGCTTCGCCCTTCTCGCTCGAGGGTGTCCGATCCGTTTTGCTGTGGATCTTGTGATTCTTCGAGGAAGACGGGTACGTTTACCCCTGCGTTTTGCAGCCCGATCCTCTTCGGAGGTTTGCGCATCACTGTGGTCCTCAGAGCTGACCTCTTCAATGGTGGGCGCTGGCTCACGCCGCAGCCGTGCCGCCGTTTGCGAGCTTTGCATCCGGGATGCCGTAGCTCGCCTGGGCCTTAGCGGTCGCGATCCTTCTTGCACGGATTCACCGTTGTCGTCGCCATCGTCCCGAAGTTCTAGCAGTGTGTCCGAGCTAGGCAGTTGGTATGATGTGGGGGGAAGGCGCCGGAGTTTGGTTGCGACTTCGGGACTGGCGGACAGCAAGCCATGGCTGCCCCTACGGCGTGGCGAAGGTGGCGGACCGTCGCTTTCCGTGTCTTCTGCAGGATCCTCGTCGGAGCTGGGTTCTTTGTAGGAAGTGGCCTTGTGCGGGCGCGCCGTGCTCCTTCGAGGTTGGGGAAGCGAATCCTGTGGGGGGTTGAGGCGTTTCCGCTTGCGCGCACTGCTGGCGGGTGTTGGGCGAACGGGGGAGAGGGCTAAGACATCCTCATCGTCGTCGTCGTCAGAGCTGGGTTCGCGATAGGAAATGCGCCTCCGGATGCGACTGGCGCGGGAGGCGGCGGTAGCCATGGCTGATGGATCCGAGAGTTGCACAAGGCAAGCGGGCCAGTCACAGCAGCAGGGAGGGGGCCCAATGGAGGGTGGAGCGGTGCGAGGCTGGCAACGGGAAGAGGACGGAGAAGGTGGAAGGGGAGTGGTGAGCGCGGCGGTCATGACGACGGCGAGCCCTATCGATTAAGTGTTTGACCGAGAAAAGACCGGCTGGGGGAAGGAAGCAAGAGAGGCCCTCCCAGACAAGCAGCAGCAGCCATTGTAAACGACTTCCTCAGCCTGCAGGGCATAGGTAGAGAGAGAGAGAGCGCGTTTGCTGCTGCGTCGAGCCGCAGTCACCTTGCGCCTCCCGCCCGTGCCTCCAGTGTCACCTACAACAAAGACGGGCAAAACATCGCGTTTGCTCTCCCTCTCTCCCTCTCTCTCTCTCTCTTTCCTCCGCGAAGCCTACGCGCACCTACCACTACTTCCGCGCCTTGCCGAGGACCGCCCATTCTTCCTCCTCTGCTTCGTAGTTGTTGGGGTATGCGGGCGCATTAACAGTCCTCACCGCCCTCCATTCCTCACCCACTATTCCTTCTAGCTTGCTTCTTCACGCGTCATGCGTCTAGTCAGCTTAAAGTCACAAGCTCTCTTGTCACCTTGTTTCTCATTAGGCCGCGTGGGAGCGGTCGTGCTTTGTCGCGCTGAGCACACATCGGGAGCATGGTGAACGCAGCCGAGTCCAAGAAATATATCGGCAACGCGGCCTTGTACCTGGACCTTGAAAGGTCCAGAAACCGGACTTTTCTTAGACGAAACGTCACCCAAGTGCTCGAGAGCCACAAAAGAGCGCTAGATGCCCCAGAGACCGACGCCCTGGACAGCAGCATGTGGAATGACTATGGCAACAATCACGCATGGGAATTTCCAACCAGAGAGGCCTTGGATCTTCTGGCTCGGCGTAGCCAACCCTTGCTGAAAATAGACATCAAATCCCTTCTGCCCACCAAACCGGACCAAGCCAATCAAGACCATCCGGAACTGGCTTCCAATCTGTTCACAGCCGAATGCCGGATCGACTTCAAAATCTGGACGATCGGAGAAGAAAGAAACGTCAAGGACGTCCTGGTTGTCGATTCACGTCGCGCGACGTTGCAAGCCCGGCGGACTGAACAGGGACACAAGGTTTTTTTCGATGTCTCGATGGAAGAGCCACTCGTTATCAAGTTGGAAAAACTGCTCGTCAACGTTCCCAGAGGCCCTAATGAGTCTGGGTTCAAGAAAACTGTAGCCTCCTCATATACGCTGGCATTCGTGTTCTCTTTTCCAACCCCAGAAGACGCAGCGGTGGTTGTTCCCATCCTGAACGGCCAGGGACATGAGCTTCCCAAAAACCTGGCCCTACTTCAAGTACGCACAAAAGGGCGATGGTTGCCAAAATGCCCTCCCGGTCCCTTCCGCTTAAGTCGAATAACGAATAAAGAAGTCAAGGAGCTGGATTACTCGGTTAATGCAGAGATTGGTTGGCAAACCAGCACAGAGACGCGATTACAAACATATAACCGCGTACTGCGCAGTGCAAGAGCGACCAGGGAGCCGCAAATAACGCCGTCTGCCTCGACAGTTCGGCAGTCTGGCAATAAGAAAGTCCAACTCACATATCTCTTCAAGGGTCCACTTAGAGCAAAATCACTCTCGCTAGAAGGGTGCCTATGCATTTTCTGTCACAGACGAGATTTCCATACGTTAGAGAGGCTCAATCACCACATAAAAGCTGAGCACGATATGCTGAGATGCAAGTTCGAAAACGAAGGAAATACTCGCCGCGATGGTAATATCGTAAATGTCAGCATTGAAGTCAGTATTTCCGACCGCTATAGCGATGCACGAGCCAGTAACAACGTCGCCGATGCACGCGACATCGACTGGATTGCCCCTAAAAAACCATTCAACATGGCTCGTTATCTTGCGGGAGACGAATCCTGGGTAGCGGAGGGGCAGGGAAGCAAACGAAAATCGCATGCTTCAAGGACCCCGGCCGTAGCAGCGGCTCTAAATAGGGTGCAGCCAAAGAGGCCATCAGAAGTCTTAGATCTGCCAGAGCCTAAGCGCAAAAAGTACAAGGTACCAAAAGCCAACGGGAGAGTGCGCTTTTTCAGGACCGACTCCAAGCGCATGTTGGAAGAAGGCGAATATCTCAGTGAGAGCGACGACGACACTAATGAGGCCTGGCTCAAACTACGATGTAACCAAGCCACACAGCAAGTCGACGCGAACGTGTCGCAGAAAACCTTCATGATGACATGGGGCGATCATATGCTGGATGAGCAGCTCTCGGGCGACATACACCTTGGAGATGCCGTAGTACGGTTTGTGCGCAAACATCTTCCCACTCTCCAACGGCCAGACCAAAGTCGAGAGTTTACAAAGAAGATGGAGGAATTGCGCGAAGACGGGATCATCTCACAAGAAGTTTTTGACGCTTGCAAAGATGCCCTTGTGCACGGGTTGAAGCCTATTGCGCTAGATCCCGAGTTAGCCCCCAGGTCGAACCATGTCTGCACAGCTCTCAGAGAGAGTAGCACCAGGGCGAACCTAATGTCATCTTCAAGGACACACAAAGCCCAGAGTGGATCACACGTTGGCGTTGGTGTGAATGAGAATGGGGAGAAGAGTGCCTCCGGACGAAGGTCACACTCGCTAGCTACAGATGAAGTACTAGGCGAAGAGACGACGGCACAAGACAGAGATGGTGACATTGAGATGATGGATGAGCCAAGACACGAAAGGAGTATCACCAAGCCACCTCTGTGGGAGGAGGCGGCTGAGGAGCCTGCGGTAGCCATACAGACTGGATGCACATGTGGAAAGGTCGTTGAGGACAATCGCACAGCCATCTGCTGCACTAGCCTGGTAAGTTTCCTTAGAGATGGCAATATCCACTTTTGCTGACTGGTTCTATCAACAGGATTGTCGGCGCCAGGAATTCCACCTGAAGTGCATACAACTTGATCGAAGGGTGCCTGGTTGGAAATGCCCCGATTGCCGATAAGGATGGATTTTGGGCTTGACTTGATCAAATACTAATAGTAGCATGACAATCTTCTTAAATTCTTGCTCTTTCCCCGAATTAGTTACCCGCCCTGGACTAGGCAGCCGGAACAAAGAGGTCGACTACTAGTTACGCAGGGCACTGAGCAGCATAGATAGGGCGTTTAGGTGTAACTACTCGGTAGTGCTGGTGGGGCTGCAGTCGGACCAGCAGCATTTCTACCAAGGAATTTGTGTATCTCGGAAGTACAAGCCGTGCCAGAGTAGCTAGTAACATGCAGGTGAGCAGAGTACATAGTTAAATACTCTAGTGGTGGGGGTGGCGGATTGATTGGCTGGAGGCTAGCGACGTAGATTTGGCGTCACATGCATGTCGGCAGCAGTCCTTTCATTTTTGGTTTTGTTGTTGTTTCGGGCCTCTGGGTGTTGGTATGTCGGTATGCCGGTAGAGTATCGAATAGATGGTGGTGAAGGGCATTGCCGCATGCGGCATTCCCCAGCCACGCTTTGGGCAGGAGGCGGGCGGAGGCTTGACCCGAAGCAGCAGGGGGACCCGGGCGTGCGCCGTCGTGGCCTCAGGCAGCGCTAAGAATGCTAAGGATAGAAGGGTGCCAGAGGAGCGGATGACACGGGACGTCACGGGGAGACCCTGGGGCGGGCGAGCCACTCACCGCATCGCTGACCGGCCGGGGATGTGGACAGGAGGGGCAGCACCATCGCCACCGTCCGTACGGCAACTGCGGGGCGGGAGGGGCACGGGGAGGCTGGCGGGCTGCGCGCATGCAATATAGCGTGCGTGGGACAATATGTGATGGGAGGCTAAACCGCCAGTGGGTGTTTGTGTTGCGCTACCTAGCTCGTAGCTTCTTTCCACTGCTGCTGCCAAGGGCAATCGCGTCCACCTTTCCTGCCTACCTCTTTTGTCACGTCATCCCTAGTCTGTGCCTGCGCCTACATAAACTCGCCCTTTCCTCCTCAATTCCTTCCTCTCCACCCAAGTCCCGCCTTCTCCACCTGCCCGAACCCCCACTATATCCCGACACCATGAAGCTCCTCTCCCTCCTCGCCCTTCTCCCTTCCGCTCTGGCCGTGGCCATTCCCCAGGCAACCACGGCCACCGGTGCTGCCGCAACGCCCTCTCCTTCCCTGGTGCCTACCGGCCCGGAGTACCACCTCAAGTCGAAGCTGGTCAATGACAACGAGACCGTCTCCAAGGCCAAGTTTGACGGCCTCTACCTCGTTGCGACGCACACGGGCGCCGGCCTCAACGACGCTGTCTTCAGCTCGCAGAAGCAGTATGCCATCAAGGGTTTCCAGAACATCACTGAGAGCACCGGCGAGAGCTACCAGGAATTTGACCTTGGCAACTAGTATGTGCCTTCCCCGCTTAATTTCTTTCAAACATCTTTCTGCACCTGCTCGGCCGAGGCATGCTCGGTAGAGCCTTTTACCGCTCTTCACCCTTGCATGCATGCAACCGTATCGCTAACGATTAGCAGTTGGCCCTACGGCCTGAACCTTGGTTACGCCGCCTACGCTGCCTGGTCCCCGGTCACGATTGACGCGGGCCAGGGTGACGACGGCTTCATCCTGCAGGCTAATGGCGTTGTTTCAACTACCGGCTCTTTCGGCGGCTGGCTGGGTAAGTTCTGTTTTGAAATCTTTCCTTGTTGCATCACACTGACATTGGCGGTCTGAAGCCTGTGACTGGTGGCACAACGAGCCGCAGCTCTTCTATATCAACAAGTTCTACCCCCTCGACACTCCTTCTAGCTGCGCCCAGATCTACCTCGTCAAGGAGGATCTGTAAGGGTGCATTGCGCATCATGTGCGAAGACGGTTGCGGCTATAGCCGTTTTAATTCCGGCACGAAACCTGTACGATTTATGAACATGGCGACGAAAACGACGCCATCAACGATGCCATCTACCTAATTTCCGTTTAATGTATATTCTATCCTGCTTTCACGCATCTGTTGGCTTCCATTCCGCAGATCAGAACCCGAGCAGATATACTTTCGGGGTCCATGCAGAAAAATGAATAGCAATCCAAAATTTTACCCCCCTTTTACGCATGTCCTCTGTGTTTTCTGTAGACCCGGGCGAACGTGTAAACTACATGTTTGTCTCAGATATGTAGGCGCTAATGCGAACAGTGCGGCATCGCACTAAGGCATGCGCAAAAGCAGCCACGTCTCTGCACGCTGGGGCCGCACCACGCGCGATGCCGCATCCAGCACGGTCGGGGCTGGCGGTGTGGGGTATACTCGAGTATGTAGGTAGGTACTGATACCTTGGTGGCTAAACGGACCTTTTTCTAGGGGGTCAGTTTATTGGGGAAATTTGGAGGGTTGGGTGTTGGAGTTGGCTGAACGTCTAGGCAATCGAAGTTGTGGCTGGTTCAGTGGTTGGCTGGCTGCTGGATGGGATGGCTGACAGGTACCTAAGACGTAAACAAGGACGCGTGGAGTACATACATGCGTGCCATCCGTCGCGGGAAGCGACATGTGTGACAGGGAGACAGACGACATGCATTTGCTATGGGGACGTGTCCGCCTGTAATCCGTATTGCCATGCCATGCACGTTGGACAGGCATACGCGGGCAGGGAGCAGCAGATGTATAAGCGTAGAATGCATCAAGTCACGGATATCATATATGCGCCTTGGCGCGGTGACTATTGCACGCTGTAGATAGAGTATACGACCCACGACCTAGGGACGAGGAAGATTGGTAGGTTGATGCCGTTGGTTGGTTGATTGATGTGATTGATTAATTGATCGTCAGAAGATAAAAAGCTATAAGAAAAAATTAAGCCAAAAAAAAAAAAAAAAAAAAAAAAAAAAAAAAAAAAAAAAAAAAAAAAACCAAACGAGAAGAGAAAAACATAACAAATTTTTGGAAAAGGGGAAATCAGAAAAGGCCGCGCGAACCGCTGGAGTAGAGGTATTATTGTGGCAATGATAATAGAAAAGGGAAAAAAGGAAAAAGGGGGATACGGGAAGTACAAAGGGTAGAAGAGGAGGCGGCGGCGCAGGAGGGAGAGGGGTTGCTAGGTAGGTAGGAGACTGGTTTGTTTGTTTGGTTGGTTGTGATTGAGCCGTTTGAACGCCCCTCCCCCGGAGCAGCCACAGCCGTAAATCAGATCGTTAGGGGCGTGTCGCGATTGGGGATGTTGTTTCTTTTCTTTTCTTCATTTTCTTCGTCTTCTTTACTCTTCGTCGTCGTTCTCTTCCTCGTCCTCGTTGTCATTTTCGTCGTCGTCATCGTCGTCGTGCTGCACGCCGTTGGTCAAGCCATTGAGCTTGTTCTCGTTGTCGTCATCGTCCTTCTGGTCCTTCTTCTCGGAGGAGTCGTCATCATCATCCTCTTCCTCCTCATTGTGGCCATTGACGCCATTGACCTGGGGTTTCTCCTCGGTATCCTTCTTGTCCGCGCCCCTCTGGTCCCCCTCCTTCTGCTCGGCCTCTTTCTCGACCTTGACCGCCTCCTCGGCCTTCTTCTTCTCCTGCTGGATCGTGGACTCGGGGCCCCTGCGCGGGTCAGGGACGGACTGGGCATCGATGTGCCACATCTGGATGCTCTTGATGAGGTCGACGGCGAGCTGGCCGTTCTTGCGCAGGGCCTTGTCCCAGTGCTGGGGGATGCTGTCGGCGAGGGCCATCATGCGGGCGACGCTGTGGACGAGCAGGCGGCGCATCTCCGAGGCCTCGTCCGTGTTGGCGTAGATGTACTGCACGCGGCGCAGGCCCGGGTACGAGTCGGTGCGCGCGTACCAGTCGCGCACCTCGGCCAGCACGTCGCGCTGCAGGCCCGGCACCGCCCACTTCTCGCTCATCAGGTACAACTCGAACAGGATGCCCAGATCCTTTTCCTCCTTGGGCGGCCGCACCGCGCCGCCGTATAGCCAGGCCACGAATGCCGCGAACGCCTCGTCCTCGTCGTCGGGCAGTCCGTATGAGCTCGTCGCTGCTTGCTTCGAGTAGAAGATCTTCTGGAAGAACTTGCTGCGTGAGCAGAGCAGCTTCTCGTGCAGGATCCAGTGCGTGTTCTCCGGTCCGACGTAGATGTCGACCAGCTGGTGCGAGAGAAGCGCGTGAAGCGGCTTCTCGGGCTTGTTCTGTGTGTCGGCCATTGCGGCGGTGTTAGGGTGGCTGTTTTTGTATGTTTAAAAACGCTGCTGATGCTGCTGCCGCTGATGCCGATATGCTCGCGAGCACGAAAGTAAAGGGATTATGAGATGAGAGTGAGGAAAAATGAGAAGAAGACAGACACACGCCGCAGAGAGAGCTTGCAAGTAATGAACGAACGAGGAGCGGTGGCGCAGCCTCAGGTTTTAATGGCAGAAAAGCCGTCGCGGAATGACGACAGTGGTGGTGCACGACATGACGGCGCTGCCCTGTTTTGCCGGGCCCAGGCGTTCCCCATCCCGGCTGCGCTGCACGACGCACCCGGCACGCGACCGCCGGCCCCGGATCGCCACAGCCAGATTGCCAATCCAAGACGTTGCGTGGGTGGGTGGGGTGAGGGTGTGGGGACCTACGGCGGCAGTGGTGGTGGTTGGAGGAGTTAAAAAAGGCGCGCGAAGGAACGCCGCCAACGCGCCTCGCACGCGCTTCCGCTTCGTCTCGACCGTTGGAGGAGTTGTCGGTGTTGGGGTTGCGTCACTTCCAAACGTGCTGCTCGGCGCGGCGCGTGCGCCCGCCCGGCCTGTCTCTCTAACGTCAGCAAGCGTCCTTGTCTGTCCGGGCTTCCCTTGTATGCGACGCCGGTTCTCGAGGCCAGGTTTCTTGAGTCCAAGGTGACACGCTCAATTCCTGAGGTATTTATGATGAGGTGACTTTGGTGAGCACAATCTCTTGCATTGATGCTAGGATCTGATGCTGTGTTTGGAGATAAATGAAGAAGCCGATATCAGATAGCCGAGTCGGCATATTGTTTCGCTGGTAGATGGCCAATGGGAAGGTGGAAAAAAAGAAGAAAGATGTTATGTAAAATAAAATAATATTTAGATGTAGTTTAAACCAAAAAGTCGCTTTGAAGAATATCGAATAAATAAATGGAAAACAGTCGATTGCTATTTGTATTTGATATAATGCACACAAACTCCCAACGACGGATCCAACCCATAGGAAAAGACCAATTCTTGTCTAAAAGCAATTCATCAGCATGTTATAAACTACCCTCAATAAATCCCAAACTACCGCAAACCTTCGTACAGAATTAGTGTTCCATGCAGCACCCAGATCCGACGTTCCTCTCACGTTGGAACGTAGCCCGCAACGCCAAAGCCCGCACGTCCACCCGCACGCAGCAACAGCACCGAAGCGAAAAAAAAAAAAAAAAAAAAAAAAAAAAAAAAAAAAAAAAAAAAAAAAAAAAAAAAAGAACCGCCGCACCACACCCACCCCGTCCGACAAATATCCCTCAGCTCCACATCGGCCCAACCATACCCACATAGTGTCGGCTCGCGAATTCGCTCTCCAACAATCGGTGAGGTGGCCGAGTGGTTATGGCGCTAGTTTCAGGACATCTGAAAAGGGTTCCGAAAGGAGTTTACTAGTGAGGAAACTCTCGTGGGGTATTTCTCCCTTTATCCCCCTCTATTGTACACCTTATACTAATCCGGAAAAAAGTTCGAGTCCCACCCTCATCACTATCTTTTGTTTTGGCCTAGGATAGACTGCTTTTTGGTGTTGTGGTGGTTGGTGTTGACTCGAGGGATCGTGAATCACAACACCAAATGTTTAGTACGCACCTTCGAACCTCACCCTCACCAATGTCTTTTTTGCTTTTATGTTCTACGGAGAAATACAATATGGCGTTCCTTTTCCACCTACAAATAGTCACTGTTGTGTCGTCTCAATCCCGATACCGAAATTCATTGTCTGTCTACTGAAAGTTTTGCACTAAATGCCTTCTGCCATGTCTACAACAGATAGTACGTAGTAGGTAGGGTCCCGTCCTGTAGCTCTGTAGTTCTGCAGTTCCACAGTGACCTATGGGTCGTGTTTCAAATCTCTGTTTATGAGAAGAAACTAATCAGCCAGCAAAACTAACATATTCAAATACTTACAGCTCATGGAATACAAAGTTGGTAGTGAGCATAATCGAGATACTAGGTTGTCCCGTTGTCCTGCAATGTAAGCTTCTCAGACCTACGTGCCCAACTTCACACTACCGCCGAGTGATAATGTGGGTGTGAAGTTGGATCTTTTGTCAGTAGTGTAGCATGAAGTTTGGCATGACATTTTGCAAAATTCCACCGAATGCTGGCACAACAAAGAGTTTAAAGACTTTAAGATAACCATGCGACGCGAGAATTCATTGGTAAAGAGCGGAACGCCGTAAGAAACGACTTTATATGTTGAGACCCAAAATCAAAGTGCGAAAAGTAGTGAACGTTCTAACCGCAAAATCCTTGGAAGAAAGAAAGAAAGTTTTTCTAGGAAATTTATTGAGCAGAGCCCAGAAATGAAATCATTAGCGCCCAGTAAGTCCAAGGGCCCTTTCGTACGAGTACTTTAAAAGTGATGCTCGATCGATGTTGGCAACTAGGAGCAGATTCGTTGTCATGTCCTTTTGTTCCTTGGCTTAGTTGTAGCAGAACAACTCATGCTCAGTGCGAAAAGGAACAGTATGACTTGTCCTTTCCTTTCTCATCCAACTATGCTTAGTTGCTCATGCGGTCGGCAAAGCGAATCGAATGAGCTCTGAGCGCCGTATCCTCGACACGGTCAGGCGAGTTGCCTTCCTCTGCCATGGATATACCATCAACAGGCCGGTTAAGCTCTGGAGAGGGCGATTTGCCCTTCTTCTGGCTGTCACGGCCCTTCGCGATGCTACCACCAATCTTATAGATCGGCCTCGGGCTGTTGGAGCGCGGTGTCGATACTCCAGAACGACGGTTTCTGAGAATGTTGTCCATTTCATGCCCAGTATGCATGCGGATGCGGAAGGGCGCGGGCTCTTCTTGGTCCTTATCAGCGCTGATACCTCTTGAAATGGTCCGCGGGATGAGGATGCCCAGCTTTCCGACGGGGATACTGAGTCCGTGGACAAACTGGAATTGTTTAGTGGTTCATTTGGAAACGAGGATGTGGGTACCTTACAATGCTACAGATTGCCAGAAACCAGATAACAACCCTCATGACCTCGGCGAGGTGCTCGGCATCGGGGCGGATCTCGCCATCGACTGTGATTCCTTCTAGAAACTCGAGGCTGATGTACAGGTAGAAGATCGCGCTGACGCCAATGGGTCCAAAGAAGCCGACGAATAGTCCTTGGCGAGGCTGCTCTATCTGTGGAATTAACTTATGCATGGCGAACACAATTGGAAGCCGACGTAACAGGAGGACCAAGATTCCCAGGAATACCAGGCGATAGGCTGGGATGACTGGACTAAGACCAAAAGATGGCCAAGGGCAAACTGCACCAAACCAGATGAAGATGCTGACGTTGAGAAGCATATCGATGGTTGGTTGAAGAGAGTCATCGACGGTCTCGAGGCGGAACCAGTCACTATAATGTCTGATCAGAACAGTCAACAACATTTATGCGGAACACGTACTCCCAAGTGAAGACGTTGCCGGCAATAAAGCAGGCTAGAACATCATCGCTTCCTATCATGCCGACTGTGCCGACAATAAAGAGCTGTGAGATGATTGGTAAGTCCATATATCCGCTAATGGCTCTCGGGGGGAACACTTACAGCAAGAGCGATAGAGAAAACCAAAAAGCTCTCCCTATCGACATATCTGTTTCTTTCTGCCCAGTGCAACAGTTCTTTGGCAAACCAGCCTACTACAGCGCCATAGGCAATGCTCAGGAGTATAGTATAGGCCCACGTCTCAGCGAACCAAAGTCCCATAGCTTTGCCGGCACCTCCTGTCTGCCCATCACCTCCGTGACCGACGTACTTGATCAAATACAATGGAAGGAAAAGAAACGGATATCCCAGGCCATCGTTAGCACCAGACTCGGCGATGATCAGTTTTGCCAGTTCTTTTGGGATATTCTTATCGGCAAACTTTCCCTTGACGATCGAGTTGGACAGAACGGGATCCGTTGGTGTGACGCATGCACCGACAGCGAGCGCATAGAGAAAGCTCATGTGCGGTACGAAAGCCCAGACAAGCAGGCTTGTTACGAGCCACATAACTGTCATACCCGGACCAAGCAAAAGCGATAGACTCTTCCATTCCTTTTGCAAGTATTTGGAGGGCAGCTGTACACCCGCCAGAACCAGCTGCACACCCAAGACCAACCGCGTAAAGTACAGATTTATGGTATTGAGTGTGTCTGTTGATCTGATGGCATATTCCTCAGGGCGGATAAAGTTGGCGGCATGGGGTCCGAAGATTATCCCAAAAATGGAGGATATCACTATTATCACTGTCAGGACATGTCTTTGGGTCATTCCTGCCAAGGAACGTACAAGCTTCAGAGAGGTAAAACTTCTCCTTGAAGAGATAGGACACGAGGCCAAACATCGTGATAAATCCACCAAGCGTCGCGCAGACGATGTTGAAGTTGGATGTGTCTAGAGTAGGCATTTTGGCCAAGAGAATTTAATCTTGGCTCCGAATCAAAAGACGGGCGACAAGTCGAGCACCAAGGCTCACTGGGTACAAAATCCTGGCGACACTTGTGTTGCAGAGTAGCGAAAAGAGAGTAGGAAGCCACTGGTGTTATTGAATCATTGGAAACGTTCGGCTGATGATATTTGGGTCTTGCGTGACCGCCACTTTGGCGACTTCTTGATCTCTGAGTACTTGAGGGCGTCGGGTTGACGTTGGAGATAGCGTGAAGAGATACCTCCAATAGGGGAACTTGGGCGAACGTGGGTGGGTGTGGTTGCACTGGAAAAGGACGGTCAAGGGTAGTGACGCTCTTGGCTAGCAGGCTAGTCTTGGCAGTGACACGTGTGACCTTGGCGAGTTGGCGCTTTCCCCATGCCGAGCCGAGATCCGGGCCGAGGCGTGGTTGAATTTATCGTGGCCGGTCTGAAACTATACCTACGAATAGATATCTTTAGGTGTAGCAGGCGTTATGACTCCGTGATGATGTCAAATCAATTTCCACTTTATCGGCTATTTCCTTTCCTACATAGCGTGGATCTATCCTGGTCGATTAATTCGGCTAAATGTTTAAGTGTCTCAGAAACGATACCCAGAAGACAAACACGAACCTATAAATATTTCATGCCTCGGGCATCATAATGAGCACATTGCTTTTGAAGAATATTGCGAACAACACTGTCAGCATGGTCCGATAGACAATATGGTGGTTAGGTAGGTGTATAACGGTATCCATAAGGTTGTTTTCAAGCGGATATGTCTTCCACTAAACTACCAAGTCATCAAATTCTCGAATACTGACCCGTTCATCCCGAAACTTTCCCAACTCATAACTCAAAATCGAGTTGTCTGCATACGTGAGAAGCAACCTCCATCTTCTTGAATAGTCAGCGTGGCGGCCGAGCATACCCTGAATGGGCCCCACAGCGACACCAACCAACGCCGTTTCTGGTCGTTGCCTTGCTTGTTCCTGATGCTTGAAGGGCACGATATGGTCCACGCGACAACCACAAATGTACCACCTCTCAGAAGATGATCTCTCGACAAACTCAGAGTTTCTTGTGCGGGAAGGATTTTCTGGACACTGCGTCAGGCTCATAATCGCCGCGCGGCCTTTGGCGGAGGCTACAATAACAAGTCCTAATTCTGGGATTTGAGCAAAGAGATTGATCCGATCTTGTACGATAGCCTCGTCCAACTCAGAAAACTGATAAGTCTGCTGGAATAGAGGGTCATGGAAGCCTATAGCAGGATTCCGGTTCCCTTCTCGGTCTCGGGACTGTAATAGGAAGACATCCTTCACCGACACTCTCAGAATTGGTGAAGCGGGGATTTGTTGAGAGTAGGCGCTTTCAAGATGAATCTCGTTTGCTAGGTTGAAAGGTTTTCTTTTGATTTGTTGCCCTCTTTCGTTCACGCCTTCTCTGATAGGGCCAGATTCATGCATTTCAGGCACACCGGGATGGTATCCTAGGTCGATCAACTCCTGGTCAGATAGGTGAGTGAGAGAAACGGGATAGGCTTGGTATGGTATGTAGTTAGAACTGGCGTTGCGAACCGAACGTGTTGTCTGGCTGCAATCGTAGAAGGCATAAGACTGCTCAATGTTGTTATTGTAACCTTCATGGTTGTAGTCCAACGCCTCGTCCAAGTTTTCGGTTTTTTTGAAAGCCCGTCGATCAAGCCACATCACTCCCCAAGTAGCATGTAGATAGTATCGATATCCACCGTCCAGGCTATGGCAACCACATTGTCTGCGATCTTCTCGTACTGCTAGTGCACAAAACTTATGGGCATGCTCCTCGACAGGGCCGTGGTCAGCGCCGAGAGCAAGGTCGAATAGTCGAGTAACGCCATTGATATCGCTCGACAAGAGCCATCGACCCGCAGGATCATCTCCAGTGTTGCAGAAAGCTATACTGGGGATGTTTTCTCCGGTGTCCGGCAAAACTATGCGCCTTGCGTGAGTCCTGTGACCCCAGTACGATGCAGAACCTGGCGTTGCATCCTTGGTCAAGGCGTATGCCCAAATGGTCACTCGATGCGTGTTTGCACTCGCTGCAATCATTCTGGCTTCTCGGTGGACTGCTAATCCCCAAGCGCTAACGCCCAGATGCTCTTTGAAGAAAGGTCGAACATCGTCGCCGATGTTGCTCTCTACACAGTCTGGCTCTGATCTTTTCTCAATCGCTTGCTGAACATCGCTCACGCGGTAGCCTACGACGTGGCCATCATGCAAGGCCACGAGCATGATCTCGTCGAGGCCCAGGAACTCGACAATGAGGTGGTTGACTGATCGGCGCGCTGCAGTTGGGACCAGTGGATTATTGGTGTTTCCGTACAAATAGTCGCTGGAACCCAGCGGGTCAAGGATTAGGCTCGGCCTGCTTGATAGGGCCTGGTCAGGAAAAGTGGGCTCGTAGACAAGGATCAAACCGCGAGCTGCGACGAAGTAAAGGTTATGGTTGTGGGAAAGACCGGTCTGGAGGAGCGTTGTTAAGTGTCACTGTCTAGTTCGTGGAGCATGCTGCTTACCAGGTTGCACCGCCAGAACTCAAGGGCTGGGGGAGGGTTGCTCTCACGCTCGGGCCGCGGGAACCTGTCGTTGCCCAACTGCGCGTGAGTTGCCACGACGGAGACTTCTCTGAAGGCCCTGTCTTCCATGGTGGAGTGTCGCGGTTAGTATGATGGTTACCTGCGGGTGCGGTGGCAGGAGAGGTGCAGGTCAGCGAATTACTACCAAGCTACTTATCGATAATCTTGAGTCCAGAGCAAGCTCGGACCCTGAGGTGGGGTGCGCGAACATTACTCGGGAGCGACGTCAACTCCCAAACATCCACTCCATTGCGCCTTTTGCCCCTCACAAGCCACCAGAGGAGCTGCAACCCCGTCTCTTCTCTTCTATGCTCCGCCAGAGTACGCGATTCATTCCGACCATTCATTTCGCCACGCGATCCTCCCACACCTGGACCCGAATTCTACCTTCTACGCCGTCGACTTGCGGCTGCACCGGAAAAGCTACCCCCGTCGGTCGCCCACCTTTTAGACACTTCGCCGCGTCGACAAAGATGGATACAGGAATTCACAGCGCCGGCTCTGCTGGAGGTGAGCTCAGGCTCACCAATCGACTCAGTGAGAGTAGGAGTCCATACGTAAGCCTGCCGTCACCGAGCAAGCTCCGAACGCCGCTGAGAAGCACGAGATTGACCTTTTGATAGGTTCGTGGACACATGAACAACCCTGTCGCATGGCAGATGTGGGGGCCTGAGGCAATTGCTCTGGCAAAGAAGCATAACCGCTTACTCTTTATCAGTATCGGATATGCTGCCTGTCACTGTAAGTGGCCCCTTGATTATGGTGTGACGGTCCTAACAGCTGTGCAGGGTGTCATGTTATGGAGCGCGAGTCCTTTGAGAACCATGAAATAGCCGAAGTCTTGAACTCTTCTTTTATTCCCATCAAGATCGATCGGGAAGAGCGCCCGGATGTCGACCGTATATATATGAACTACGTTCAGGCCACGACAGGCGGCGGAGGCTGGCCGCTCAATGTGTTTATCACCCCTGAACTCGAACCTATATTCGGTGGTACATACTGGCCTGGTCCTGAATCCGCGACTGCCCATGGCGACAACATAGGATTTCTAGGAATTCTCGAAAAGATTAGTGATGTGTGGAAGAATCAACAACAGAGGTGTCTGGACTCCGCAAAGGAGATCACGGCACAGCTCCGTGAGTTCGCGCAAGAAGGGACAGTTAGCCGCCAGCTGGGCGAGGACGGTGAAGGCTTGGAGCTGGAGCTCCTGGAAGAAGCATACGATCACTTTGCTGCCAAGTTTGACAAGACGAGTGCTGGTTTTGGTGGAGCGCCCAAATTTCCGACCCCAGTCAATCTATCCTTCCTCTTGCGCCTCGGCCAATATCCAGACGCAGTCGAGCATGTCGTCGGCGATAAGGAGTGTAACAACGCAAGATATATGGCAGTCGAAACCCTTAGAGCGATGACCCGCGGAGGGATCCATGACCAGATTGGAAACGGCTTCTCTCGGTACTCGGTAACGCGTGATTGGAGTCTTCCGCACTTCGAGAAAATGTAGGCCACCCTGACCCGTTTGGGTGTCGTATGCTAACAACTTACAGGTTGTATGACCAAGGCCAACTGTTGCCGGCTTATCTCGATGCCTACCTGCTCACAGGGGATCAAGAACTTCTCTCTGCAGCTTATGATATTGCAACTTACCTAACAACGCCACCAATGCACTCACCAAGCGGTGGTTTCTTCTCAGCCGAGGATGCCGACTCACTCTACCGTCCCAATGACAAAGAAAAGCGAGAGGGCGCTTTCTACGTCTGGACCTTGAGGGAATTCAAGAATATACTTGGAGAACGGGACGCCGACATATGCGCGCGGTACTACAACGTCCGTGAAAATGGCAATGTCAGCCCCGAGCACGATGCGCACGACGAACTCATTAACCAGAACGTGCTTGCCATAAGCTCCACCCCTGAAGCTATGGCAAAGGATTTTGGTCTTGCCAAAGACGTTGTCGTGAAGATTCTTGAGGATGGCAGGGCCAAGCTTCTGGAGCATCGCAACAAAGAGCGCCCTCGCCCGAGCCTCGATGACAAAATCGTTGTCTCGTGGAACGGTTTGGCCGTCGGCGCACTTGCGCGCTTCAGTGCCGCAATCGAGCCGACCGACCCCAAAAGGGCAGCCGAGTACCGTGGCGCCGCCGAAAAGGCCGTCGCCTTCATCAAACGCGAACTCTACAACCCAGCCGACGGCACGATGAAGCGCGTCTACCGCGAGGGCCCTGGCGACGCGCCTGCATTTGCCGACGACTACGCCTTCCTCATCTCAGGTCTGATCGACCTCTACGAAGCCACCTTCGACGACAGCTACCTGGAATTTGCCGACGCGCTGCAAAAGAAGCAGATTGAGCTGTTCTGGGACGGCGTGTCCGGCGGCTTCTACAGCACCGGCGCGGACCAGGCCGACCTGATTTTGCGCCTCAAAGACGGTATGGACAACGCGGAGCCCAGCACCAACGGCACCAGCGCCGGGAATTTGCACCGCTTGGGCTCGCTGTTCGAAGACAGCGACTACATGGACCGGGCGCGCAAGACGTGCGAGGCCTTCGAGGCCGAGGTCATGCAACACCCCTTCCTGTTCGCGGCCATGATGAGCAGCATCGTGGCCATCCGGCTGGGCATGAAGAGCATTGTCGCGTGCGGCGCAAGCGAGGATGTGGAGAAGGCCGTCCTTAGGGTTAGGAGTCGTGTGGGCACCAACACGACCATTGCGCGCCTTGGCGGCGGTAGCAAGTGCGAGTGGTTGAAGAAGAGGAACGCGCTCTTTAAGAGCTTGGATGCGGATGCGCCGAGGGTGCAGGTGTGCGAGAACGGCGTATGCAAGGAGGAGCTGGATATGGCGGATATGGAAAAAGCGCTGAGAGAGGTGTCATCGTGATCTGTTGCACATGGTGTGTGCGCGAGGCAAACAATTCGCGCTCGTGTATTATTGTTATGACTGGTTCGCGAGTTGAAGTAGTCTGTTGAAGTACTTTTTGTCAATATCCTAGGTAGGCTGAGCTTTGATGAAAAGAATTGGAAAGTTTGACCAAGGCCCCAGATAAGTCGCTTGCCATTTTTGGCCCTCTTGGCCGCCTATTATTTAGGTCTACTTCACTGAGTGCTTTTTTACTAGTTGTGAACAGATTTAGCTTTTCACTACTGTGGTGTTAGGAAGCTAGGCTTAGCGGGTAGATAACAGACGGTGAGTTGGCTTGCATATACGAAAATAGAATGGTGGGTCCGATAGTGCCCGTCAAGATACGAGGGTGCAGATAGACGAAAATACGAGTATCTCACGAGAGTTTACTAACGTCCGTCACCGCGAACCGAGATCCACCGTATAGCGAGACAGGGGACGATGCAAGCAGTCCCTATAGAGCACTTCTTGCCCAGCTCCTAGCCCGAGTTCTAGGCATAGATAAAAGGTCTTAGAGTATATATGGGCTCTATATATCTTAGCTGGGTCTCTTCTTCTACTCCGTATAAGTATCACCATCTCGCTTTACGGTGAATCTCGGTTAACGGTGACGGACGTTACATAAGGTGAACACTTACAACGTCATCACAGCATTTTGAGGATAAGAAATAAAAATATGTAAGGGTATCTCACAAGAGTACGAGGACGTGAAGTTGGAAGAGCTGAAAGATACATTACCTTAGGTGTGATATCAAGTAAGGGGTGCAAGGTAGTTGAAACGGTGGGTGAAATAAAATATTTGATGGTCTTGTCTAATAACAACTCTGTTTATACCGACAATGACTCAAGAAGTAGAAGAAGTAGACAGAGATCTCTCACTTACAATCTTGGCCAAGAATAGCTTGGCCCGGGCGACCTTACTTACCGGTGATACGCTTCGGGAGAGATGAAACTGCCGAGAAGCAATTTGCACTTACCGTGCGTTGTGCCGATCAGAAGGGCAAAGACAAGCCGCGTTCCAAGAGCCGGCAGATCAGATCCGTGCATGAGCCGTCAATAATCCTGAGAACCTTCGTAAGACATCGGCGAACATCCTACCGGCTTTGCGAATGGGCGATTTCTTGGTGACTTTGGTGACTGGATAGAGTTGGTCGAGCGATTCCTTGCTGAATGTGTTGAGTATTTGGCCGTCACACATGACCACGAAGCTGTCGTCCGCTTCTTTGTACTGCACGTACATACCGGACGTATCAGGGTCTGGGACCCAATCTTTGCCCTTGTCTCTAACTTGCTGCCAGAAATTTTGGCGGAACCATTGGTTGACCCAAGACATGGACACCAAGTGCATTTTCCGTTGTTCAGCAATAGGGCGAGTGATCTTCTTAAACTTCGCGGCTTTCTAGGGACCGGATTCGAGAGAAGCCGTGGCGTTAAGTATAGCATCTTCCATGTAAATGGCGAGCTCAAAGCTCCACCTCTCAAAGACCATAGGTGTGCAATCCATACCGTAGCCGCCAGAACAGCAGGTAATGAGGCCTCCGAAGGCAAACACCTCCCAGCTGTAGCCATCCTCGCACACAAAATCCGTCTCTGAGTGCAAAATACCACCAGCGGCTTCAGAGAAGCGCATGAAGACGAGCGCGTGCGCGAGTTCGTGGACCAGGGTGACTGCCAGGCGAAAGTGCAGGCGTAGTGTATACTCTACGCTCATCTCTCTTTCCAGGGATTCTCTGAAATCGTTCAACAGCTTTATGCAGACGTTGGAGTTTTGTACAAAAGGATACTCTCTCTCGCCAGGCGTGCGAAAATCGCGGTCCATCTCGCAGGCACCCATGTAGGGAACAACTTTGCCGGTGGGCGTCCAGTATATCCGGAGGTATTGTGCTAGATCAGTCAATGTGCGTTCCGTTGATCGAGAGAGACTAGCCAAGTCGACGAGGTCGGGTAGTTTCAATACCGTCTGGCCGGACCCGGACAACGTCGAATGCCCGTATGCGGCCTTGACCCACCACCCCCGGTATGCTGGCTCGGTTAGGAAGAGGGAAGCCAGGCGGAGAGCAGGCAAGCAAGAACCGTATAGGTCCTGAGGTGTATCCGCAAACGCGCTGTAGGCTAGAAGAGGGTGGACGTCGTTAGTCAGGTCGCAAGGTTGTACCTTTACGGTACGAGTACGCCAAATGCCATGGTTTTCAAGCGTGTCGATGTCGTGTTGGGGGGTGTAGAGGGTTGTGAGGGCGGTTAGCGCATGTTCGAACACGTAGGAGTGGTGTTTCTCCATGTTGACTGTTGACGTGATTATGGGGTTAGGCCAAAGGAACGAAGGCCGGCGTATGTTTCTTTGTCTCTGCCGCGGCGAGCCAGACAAGGGCATTGTCGACAGACTTTGCAGGGCTAGTGTTTGTTCAAACGCCGGGTTGCAGCCGCAGAGTCAGCCGATTGGATGTATGGCGGCTGGAGATCCCCCGCGAGGCAACGGTTTGGCGCTGTGGCGCGGGAGACAGCCACAGCAGCAAACGGGAACCGGGATGTTCCCTCAATGGAGCGGCAGGCAAGGCGATTCGACGCACATGGAGTGGGCGAAATGAGGTTATCTCCAGCCGCATGTGTTGCGTGCCTGGCCGGCTGCACCCTGCTAAGTTTCAGTGTCGCCAGCTAACTTATGCCCTCGCCCGCGCGTGCGCCGACCCTCTCGCTTTTCTCGGCCTTTATGAGACTTGGGCCCGCCGACCACTCGAACTTCTCCCCCCATCTCTCTTTGTTGCACTGTACATCCATCCCTTCCGGTCCTTCCCTTTCGTCAGTCTCTTCTTCGTCCTCCTCTCTTTTTTCTTCTTCACCGCGCCCCGCCTGACTCGCGCCTGGTGCTCCCGGGCCCCCTCGCTTTGATCACCTCTCGCCAACTAGCGCCCAGCGACCCCCTGCAAGCAAGCTGCACGGCGCCTTGGTCAGGACAGGATCAGAATCAGGTCCAGGTCCGTCCAACAAGTGTTTACGGGCTTGCCTGCCTGCCTCTTCTGCACAGCCGCCGGCCAGCGCAGCCTCCCTCTTCTCTTCCCCACGCTTTAACTTCACGTCCGCGCCGTCGCACCGCCAGCCCGCGATCGCTCGTTCGACTGCCACCCACCGTCCCCTCGTTCTGCGAAGCTCTCCGTTCACGCGCTCTCCGACGCGACTAGCGCCCGGCTCCGTCAAGGCGCACCGCAACCATGCCAACCGCCTACGGCAACTTTCACGACTTCTGTCGTGACGCTGGCAACGCCTATGCTACCATCCCAGGTAAATAATCCCCCGCTTTCAGCTCCTCCCTCAACTCTATTCTGAGCGTGCCCGAGCTGACATCCGCCCCCGCCAGTGTGCAATGTGAGTCTTCCTCGCTGAAACCTCGCGCCCGCCCGTCCATTGCTTGGGCAAAGCCAACTAACCGCTCGCCTTTTTCAGCTCTTCAGTCAGTCGCCTGCGCGTGGCGGAGAACTGACTGCCTGGGGAGGATGTAATCTACGCGGCATCTCTCTGAGCGACGGCCGTTATCTGGCGAACTTGGGTTAGTTTCTGCGCCTCCGGATCCCAAGGAATCCTGTCTTACCCGGCTTAGGATCAATTCTTCTCTGTGGAATCGCTATCCTTGTTAGCATATTGTTAATTCTGCTCGCCGAGCGTAAGCGCGCTGCCGTCGGTAGAAGGTCAGTGCCTCAGCTCGAACCTCCATCGGATTGGTGGGCACTGACATTTGTACAGAGAGATGCAACTCTTCTTCCTGGGTTACATAATTATCGAGATATGCGAAATCTTCACCGTCGGAGGCTTCCCCTTAAACGGGGCTGTTCGCAGAGTATGTTCTATTCTTGGACCACGTCGGAGGGATCGGCTGACGTCAGTAAAATAGGGATTCAGTGCAGTTCACATCGCCGCTGTCGTAGCCACTCTTTGGATGCTTCTCATGAACGGCGCGGTCGGCTTCCAGGCGCTTGATGACGGCACACCTCTCTCCCTTGGTCTGATCTTTGTCTCCTCGATCATTTTCTTCGTGGGAACCGGTTACATTGCTCTCGACACCGGCTTTAGCTGGACGGGCTACTGGGATGACACCCTCACCGGCAACAACCGCGCATACGCATTGTATACGCTGTATCAACTTGTTCCTCTGGTTTTTCTAGTTATTTTCTTCGTTCTCGAAGCGTACCTGGTCATAAGAGTCCTGGGAGAGAAGAAGCCGTTGCGTACGTGGTCGCGCACATTTCGCAACCTTTCTCCAATCCGCTGACTTATGGGACAGTTTATCTCACAGCCGCGGCGCTCCTCTTCGCCATCGGGCAGATTTTCCAATACGTGATCAGCGTCCATCTTTGCAACTCGACCAACGGCAGGATCAATGGCGGTCTCTTCGAAACGCTCTTTACTCTCCTCGCTGTCTCGATGATCTACGTCTTCTGGTCCAGCATCACTGAAGACGACTGGCCGATGGCCTCAGGCGGCTCGACTTATACATAAAAGCGCCATATTGGAGTCTGCTCACGCGCTAGACGCGTAAAATAGCGGCAGGACAAATCCGGGCGCAGATTCTTCTTTCTTTGCAACTTTCTTCAAACAAAACCAAGCATGGCGTGCATTTAATCGAGTTCGGACTTTTTGAGGGCAGGTCTTAGAGCCGTGCCAAGGATATTCCCCCACGATGTTATTGTTATGGATTAGATAATGCTTCTCAAACTAATGATGTGAACGAGGGTGCAGCCCGCATCCGGCGAAACAAATTACTTGGCTGGTCCATCCCTTGTTGTCTCCATCATCATCACGTGCGGCGTGTCAAACTCGAGGTCCAAGCTTCTGCCCGGTGATGTAACGACGACCAAACCACAAATGGCATGCTAGAAAACTGCTTGCCGTGCAGATCACCCTAGTCTCCGTCTTCTAATGTCCGTCTGGAATGCCGGCCGGAGCGGAAGCAGAAACTCTGTGACTGCCCTGCCGTGAGGCCTTCGCAGAGGGAGGCAATTAGAAGTGCCAGGCAAAAGCTCGAGATCGCGCGACGACCCTCTCTCTCTTTCGATGTACAGCGCGACAACCCCGACGACCCTCCTCCTCCGCCCGTTAGCACGCTCGACCCTCCACCACCATGGCCGACTCCGATGGCGAATACGTCCTGGGATCGGATGATGAGCCCTCGGCGACCAACGCGAGCTTGGGCACGCGTGCAAAGGGCAAGAGCGCCAACGGTGCGCGCGGGAAAGAACGATGGGAACGCGGCGTGCAGACCGACGCGAACACGCTGCGCGAGGGCGCTGACGGCACGCTGGTAACCGACTGGGAGGAGACGCTCGAGGCACAGAAGAGGAAGAGGTAGGTCGTTTGGTCTTTTGCGCGTCGCATACCTAGGAGGTGGATGGCGCCTGCAGCGGGAGCGCGGGTCCGACGAGGCAGTTGCGCGTGGCACCAGGGACCCCGTTTGAGGGCACGCAGCCTCTCGACTCAGTTTGCCAGTTGCAGGAGGGCAAGAAGGCAAACAAACAAGCAAGCAAGCAAACAAACGCATGGCTACCCACGCCTTGTTTGTACCTCAGATCCCGCGTGCGGCTCCTCGTAGGCTGGCTTCCTGCCGCCGAGTGCAACACCTTCTGAACATATCAGAACAATTTTTCAAATGCTATGGGAACTTCGCCAAGTCGTCCGTGGAATACCAGGCGCTATCCACCATCCCCTATGATGACGCTTTGAGGCGGAGACACGCGTATTACTTTTGCTATATGTGGACATGAACGTTGCTGACGATGCTTAGGCTACGACAGGACACCAAACCCTTTCAGCGTGGCATCATCCGGCATGTCGTCCTTGTCCTCGATCTTTCGGAAGCCATGCTCGAGAAGGACTTTCGCCCTAACCGCTTCCTTGTTACCTTGAAATACGCTCAAGAATACGTACGCGAATTCTTCGAACAAAATCCTATCAGTCAGATGTGTGTAATGGGTATGCACGATGGACTATGCATTCGTATCAGCGAGCTCGGCGGTAATCCGAACGATCATATTGCACCCTTGCAACGGTTACGCAACACTAGAGATCTCCTACACCAAGAGCCAAAGGGCAGTCCTTCGCTGCAGAACGCGCTCGAACAAGCCCGTGCCGCGTTGTATCATACACCAAGCCACGGTACCCGCGAAGTCATCATCGTTCTGGGAGCTCTCCTCTCCCTGGACCCAGGCGACATTCATAGCACTATCCGCTCCTGCGTCAAAGACCATGTCCGCGTCAGTATCATCGGCATGGGCGGACGTCTGAAGATCTGCCAAGAGATCTGCTCAAAAACGAATGGCGGCGATGAGACTGTCTACGGAGTTGCTGTTGACCAGATGCACTTCCGCGATCTGCTCATGGCAACTACCACTCCACCCGTAATCCGCCAAACCGCCACCACAACCACGGCCGCGGCCAACCCGGCCTCGCTCCTCATGATGGGCTTCCCTTCGCGCGTCATCGAAGACGCACCCACCATCTGCGCCTGCCACGGCAACCTCACGCGAGGCGGCTACCTCTGCTCGCGCTGCAAAGCGAAAGTGTGCAGCCTGCCTGCAACCTGCCCCTCATGCCAACTCACGCTCATCCTCTCTACCCACCTGGCACGCAGCTACCACCACCTGTTCCCGCTGCGCAACTGGGCCGAAGTAACCTGGGACCGCGCGCGCCAGGTCGGCAGCACCGAGTGCAAGTCGTGCCTGACGCCGTTCCCGCCCGTGCCGTCCAGAAAGGCGCTCGCGGCAGCCGCGGCGACCGAGGCCTCGACGCAGGGCAAGGGCGCCCTCAAGCGGCCTGAGAGGCGCGTCGAGGGCGCCAGTGCGAGCGAGAGCTCCCGCTACGAGTGCGAGAGCTGCCGCTGCCACTTTTGCGTCGATTGCGACCTGTTCTGCCATGAGGTGGTGCATAACTGCCCGGGGTGCCTGAGCCAGGCGACGCAGGAGGGCGATGGTGGTGGTGGTGCTGCTGTTGAGGGGGCGGGAAATGGCAAGGCGGATGGAGTGGTGGCTGCGAATGGCGCGGCAGGGGGCCCGGATAGGATGGTTGAGTAGGAGGTGTGGTGGTGGTGGTATGGCATAGATGGGGGTGGAGGCGTTTAGGGCATGTACGGATGGATGGGTTGGCGGCGCGACGAGCAGCGCAGGCTGCCTCGATGCGGTGAGCTGGAGATAGAGGCGTTGTTTCGTCTTGGTGGCTTTTGCGCGCGCGGATCGTGTATTATCAGCGAGAATGGCGAGGAGGTTGGTCGGTTTACTAGGAGTAGTGCTGCTTTTATCAGGCAAAAAATTATCTGCTTTTCACTCTTTATATGCATGGTTCCTCTTCGCTCAGACATCATGGTGGCATATGTTACGGTTGCTGTGTTTCTATTTCTCCTAGGTGAGGGTTTAACGTCCGTCATCGCGAACCGAGATCCACCGTATAGCGAGACAGGAGACGATACAAGCAGCCCCTACAGAGTACTCTTTGCCTAGCTCCCAGCCTGAGTCCTGGGTATAGGTGAAAAGGTCTTAGAGCACGCATAGACTCTACATATCTTAGCTGGGTCTCTTCTTCTACTCCGTATAAGTATCACCATCTCGCTTCACGGTGACGGATGTTAAAGTAACTGCAAATCTATTCGGTGTTTTCATGCTGTTTGGTGTTTTGCTTGATTGGTGTCACTAGTGGATCACGATTCCGTGGTACTTACTTTTCCATAGATGATTCAACCGGAGAGAAAATACCAGAAATGGATAAATATAGAAATCAGCAGGAGATGAGACCTTGCATGTGAAGTGTGGATTGTAAGAGTAGGTTTCTTGATTCATTTACTTTAATTGTTTTTTATTCTCTCCAGCCCTGTTCAAAGCATGTGCCGACGGCTTCTAATTGTGAGCCAATATTTTCCGGGTGCATGCCACGTACAAGCTGGTACGACTTCGGACGGAATATGGCCCAAGACAGTTTCACATGCTCCGCCACTCACGAAGAAGGCTTCGGGGACATGATGGCCCACCAATTGTCCTTCTCATAGCCATGTTCCACGACAACGCCACCCGCTTGCTCAATGTCGCTTTCCAGCTCACCCTGCCGGTAGAGGTGGTAATACCGGTGGAACGTCTTGGGGCCGTCGTCCTCGGGTTCGGCAGAGCTCGCGGCCTGCTCAGCTCCAGTGCCACGCTTGGCCTTTTTCGGTTTGTTCTTATGCATGACCCACGGCACCATGACATCCTGCTCATGGCCCTCGTCCCACCCCCTCCGACTCTCCTTCTGCTCGAGGGCCCAGACATAGACAAGCGCGGTGCCCGTGGGTCTCAGCACGTCGAGGATGGCGCGGGTGGCCTCGACGCGGCGGTCGGGGGTCGAGAGGTGGTGGATGACGGCGATGGAGATGGCGAAGTCGAAGCAAGCGGGCGGGTGCGGCAGGTGCAGGTTGTCGGCGACGAGGGCGCTGTGCGGGGGGTGGTTCAGGGCGGCGATCTTGGCGAGGTTGCTCGACCGGTCCGACGCCACCATGTACACGCCCGGGTTGACGCTGAGATACTTCCCGTTGCCGCAGCCTACGTCGGCGCCGATGGACCCGTCGGGCTGGCCCTTGAGGAAGCGCTCCACTATCGGCCAGGGCTACTGGCGGCCGGGGCTCGCGTCAGTGACGGGCCTTGAGCAGACGACGACGACGACGAGTGCGGCGGCGCAATGCTAGGTAGGTACCTTGTAGCGCGTCGAGGAAAAGTGCGAGGCAATCTGCTCGTAGACGGCGTGCACGTTCTCCTCCTCGTAGGCGCCGGGACGCGCAGCGTCGACCGAGGCGGCGGGGGCTTCGACTACCATGGCGATGATGCTGTTGCTGCTGTCGACATGACCATGAAGCAGTATAGGTAGGTACGAGTAGGAAGGTGGAGTAGCGGGTGGAGCAGTGGCGGAGGCCGACAAAAACGAGGCTCGGCGGATGTGGCGCACCCGGCACCGACCCCGAGCATTCGCCCCGACCAACTTTTTTTTTTCCTTTGCCTCCGTTTTTTTCGAGCCGCTCTCTGCTCGCGCTCTCTCTCTCTTCCGTCTCTCTTTGCACCGGCAAGTGACGGGCTGTTTGGCGCCTTGCTTCCGATCCGTTCCGCGTGGATGTGTCGCCGCCTTTTCTGACCCTTCCCGCCAACCCATGTCGTCGACTCCCCCGCCCCTTTCGACTGCCCGTGCCCACCATTGCTCCTCAGGGAGTATTTTTCTTCTTGTCTATTGTAAAAGCTAGGATTTCATTGGGGCAAATTGACTTTCCATCTCTCTGGCCGCGCGACTGACCCCGTCTGGACTCCTGCCTGGCTGTTTTCACTTCACCTGGCATTTCGCTTCTTGTTGTTCATTCATTCTCTTTCACTATGGCTTTGACAAAGATCAATGGCAAAATGGCGCGTGCCATGGCCCTCAAGAGCAAGCGGAGACGCAAGCCCGTCTTTGTCTCCTCCAAGCAGCTCCTTCACCCTCGACTTGTCCACCAAACGCGGAAAAGACGACCCTTTCATCTTCCATCAAAGAAACCCTCGGATTCTCAGGCCCTCGATCCCCTCAATATGAGCTCTTCCCCCGAGGCCGATCGTTCTCCTTCTCCTCCTTCTCCCCCGCCACCAGACGAGCTGCAGTCCTCTTTCCTCAAACTTCTCCCCCGCCAATCTCCACCAGATTCGGGCCAGAGCAATCCGTCGGACGCCGCAAAACTCGCTCTCCAGAAGCTCCTGGCCGACCCGATCAAGTTTGTGCCGGCTACCAAGACCACCATGGACACTGAGATTCGCACCGTCCCTAAGCGGCTGATGAGGGAGAACCGGACCGCTCGCCAGGAATCGCGCTTCTCCTATGTAATTATTTGTCCCGAGATATTTTTGCGAGCCGTTGAGCTAATGCGTAATTAGGTCCGTGGCATCTCCAAAAGCTTCCCCAACGCGAACATGGGAGCCATTGGCATGTACAACCCGGCCAACTGGTGCTACCGGCGCGGTGTGCTGCAGTCGCTGATGAACCTGCCCGTATTTCTGAACTGGATCGAGCGGCACCAGGCCAACGGACGTTACTGCAGTAGCCGGCGCGGAGCGTCGTATTGCATTGCGTGCGCTTTGAAAAACCTGTACCAGGCTTACTGGGACCCTGGCCGCACGTCTAGATCCGTCCTACAGGCGACCAGTTATTTTGATAAGGTTGTTGCCTCGCTCGGCAGTGAGCCTAACACTGATAGCCCCTGGCCGCCAGATGGCGGTCATTTTAATTTGTATAGCCAAAAAGGGAAGAAACGCAAGCGCGATGACCACTCGCAGCAGTGTGCCGGGGAGTTTGCTGGCTGGCTCTTCCAGCAGCTGGACGACAGAGGGGTGATGCCGTAAGTGCTGCAGAGGACGCCGTGCCTGTCCAAGACATGCTAACCCAGCCCTCCAGAAAAGAAGAAACCAACGCGCTCTTCATGTTGGAAATCGAAAGGCAATGGAATTGTATACGTTGCAAGCACGCGCACAAGAGTGATGTCGAGGCGCAATCCCAAATCATCATCTCGCTGCGTGATCCCAAGCGCGGCCTCAGCTTCGAAGAATACGTCGACAAATACTTTTTAGAACGGCTCTCTGGCCCGCGCTGCGACGCATGCCGCACCACCCAGGATGTCAACCGCCGCGGCCGCATCGTCGACGGCCCGGAGGTGCTGTTCGTGCAGCTCCAGCGCGTGGGGTATGACCCATACAGGGGAGGCGCGTACAAGATCCACGACGTCTGTCCATACCCCCTGTACCTCGACCTCAGCAAGCATTCAATCGAGCCATCGCTGCGGGCGAAGGGTAACCTGAGGTACAAGCTTTCGTCTGTCGTGCAGCATGCAGGCGAGGCTGGGAGCGGGCATTACACGGCCAAAGTCGTCTCGCCGTTGGGGGTCGAGCTGCTGAACGACGAGAGTCCCGCGGCGAAGTTGACGGTGGAGCGGTTGCTGAGGCCCAAGGATGGCTCCTTCCTACCGTACCTCTTGACGTATGTGCGGGTGCGGCCGGGTGACGAGCGCGGCCGCTGAGCCGGGGTCTTTGGTCGTGGTGTTTTTTTTTTTTGGCTTCTCTATTGCCTGGGTGGAGCTCGCAGCGCTGCGATGTGGACATACCTGTCTTTCATGGCTCTTGTTTTTTTCGCTGCTGCTGGCTGCTCCTCTTGTCTGTCTGTCTGTCCATCTCTCTCCGGTTTCCTCTCTTTCTGTTCCGCGCGCCGTCGCGATTCGAGATACCCAGTTCTTCCTTCGGCGGGGGCGGCGTCCATCGTATCTGATGCATCATTGCTTGCCCTTTTTTGTCTTTTCTTTTCGATCTATCGGCCTTCACGCGCAGAGGGCATATGGATGCGGCTGTTGCATACGTACATGTACATGACAGCGTTGAGAAGTTTTTGATTTTTCTTTTTCGTCTTTGTGCGTTCGGCTTGGCTATATCAGTCGCTTGCTCGCTGGTTGTTGGGCTTGCTGATGCTTCTTCTTTTTGGGCGGTGTTGCGGTGCGCGGTGGAGTGGTTTGCGCGCTGTTGTTGGATGGGAGTTGTATGTGTGGTTTCCACTCGTACTCCATATGTACATGGCAACCTTTTGCTCCTGCGCGGGCTAACGAGGACACGACTGTTAAGAGCGAAGTGGACGTGAATGACTGGCTGGCAACGCTCTTTCACCTGCTGCTTGGGTGCATGGCATGCACTCATCACTGGCGTATATTCATTGTTCAACTAGGTAACCCCCGCATACCCTTTACTCTACTTCGTATGTACACAAGAAACACCCACACGCATAACCCCTTTTCTTCTCACAATACCACCACCATCATCATCATTTACATACCTACCTCTAAAAAACCACCCCAAACCCTACCACTACCCTCAGCCAGCACCCCGTCTCCCCGCCGCCTCCCACCTCAACCCAACCCAACTCTACCAAGCCACCCCACAGCAGTACCGCGGAACCCTCGCGCCCCCTTTCCCGCCATACTACTACTCTACCTACTCGTACTCGTACCACCTACCGCGCACCACTCCCGCCCCCGCGCCCGCTCGGCTCTCGGCCCAGCGTGCCCCCTCCCGCTACATCACTACCCCGCGCCGAGTGCCCAGCCGGCGCGCCTCCGGGCGCTTTTCTTCCTCTCTCTTTCTCTCTACTCTACCATTTATTTCGGCCTCTCGGCACAAGCGCTTACGTTACATGGGTTGCTATGGCGCCGGCTCGCTCGCGCGCGAGTCGTGGAGGGAGGAGGCGTTTGGCGTTTGGCGTCTGGGGTCTGGGGTCTGGGGTTGGCGCTGGGGCTGGGGCTGGGGCTGGATGGTCTGGGCTGTGTGCAGAGTACTCTATGTGTGGTGGGGTGCTGGGCTGGGCTGATCCTTCTGGGCAGAGGTGGCCGAGGGGATGGGATTGGGTGTGAGGATGGGGATGGTGAGACGGAGGGTGCTGGTGTAGTGGTTGTGGGAGGCTCTGGAGCGCGTGCGTGCGTGCGTGCGTGCAGCCAGCCTGGTGTGGCTGGAGGAAAAGTTTGATGTTGCTACTGCTACACGCGCGCCTGCTGCAGCCGGATATGCGAGGCGATGCGGTGCGATGTGATGGGATGCGATATGCGGGATTGGGGATTAGGTGAGGTGAGACATGCTCGCGGCGGGTTGGTGGCGGGAAGTGTAATATGTGTAATGTGTGTGGGTGTGTCTATCCTTGGCTTCCTTGTTAGTGCGTCTGCATGATGGTTGGGGGGTGGTAATAATAGTAAGCAGGCTATCCTTATCCCACTCCATCCGATGCAGGTATTCCCATGCCCGGGTCAGCCTGTCGCAGAGTTGTCCACCCGTCGTCACACACACCTCCAGCCCTCCATCCGTCCCTCCGTCCCTCCATCATCCCCGATGCACACCAGCCAATCAGCCCGTCCGGCCCATCACGAAACCATCCCACCCCCCCTCCTGTGCGCCCAGCCACACCCACCCACCGTCCTGAAACCCCAACCGCACCAGCACCAGCGCCAGACTCAGCATGAGCACCATCAGCATGAGCATCAGCACCGGCATCGGCACCGGCAAAAAAGAAAAAATTAAGAAAAACGGATATCCGATATCATCAGCCCGTAAGCGGCAAGCCCCAGGAACGCAGCGAGCAGCGCAGATGCCCGATTCGCCGCGCGCGCTACGCTAGGCGCTTGCAGCTACCCTTCCTCCTCTACCCCAGCTGTGCCCAGCCGCCCTAAGCAGCGTAGCGCCGCGCTACCCCAAACTCTGCTGCCACCGCCAACAGAGAGGGCAGCGACCAAGTCGACGACTAGCGGCTGCTCGACCGACCAATGGTGCCGAAGTCGCGCGGGCCCGTCCGGGTCTGGACGACGGTAATGATGCGCGCGCGGCTAGGTGGCTCGGGTTGTGCGAGTAGAGTACGAATAGGTACTCGAGTACGAGTAGGGGGGTACGTCGTTGTTGTGCTTATCTCCCTATCTTGCTATCTAGGTTAGCTATCTAGCTATCTGTGTAGGGCAGTTGCGGCTATCTAGGTATTATCTTTCTTCAAATGTGGTATCTAGTTCTGATAGCAGCTCCCCACAATAAACGAACAATCGTCTGCTAACGTCCTGTCTCCACTCTTTGCCTGTCTGCTTCCTTTCTCCCTATCTCTCCGCCGAGGCCCATTGATGATGATGCCGTCAACGCCACGTGCAATCGCGAATGACCAAAACGCCAGAATGACAGAATCGAAGGAACGCAGCACGAGCGCGCGAAGGAAGGAGCAATCGAAGCAGGCAAGCTACTTACTCGTAGCTACGTACGTACGTACGTAGTAGGCACGACAGCTCCTCCAGCCAGCCAGCTAGCACAAATCATCCATCCCTCCATCCCTCGTCAACAATGACTCCTCCACTCCGTCCGTCCATCTGGCCGGCCAGATCATCGCCACCTAACCACCCACACCCACACGTAACTCGAGCACCCAGCTGCCGCACGCACACGCACACGCACACGCACACGCACACGTAGTTGACGCCATGTTGCTCCCTAGAGTACGGCTCCCCCGGAGCCGAGCCCGCTGCTACAATATTGCGCGCATACGTAGCCAACCACATGACCACCTTCCACCTCACCTGTAGGTGCGTAGTGACCAACCGGCCAACCAAAGCTGCCTACGGGTATCTAGGTACCGTACCTAGCTAGCTAGCTACCTCATACGCACAACACACACCGACGTCGGCGACGTCGCGACGTGCCCCGTCACAGTGTCCAAGGGAAGCCACCACCGAAACCCTCCCAACCAATACCCGCATTCACGCCTCCCTATGTATGTAGTCCAGTCCGCAAACCTCCGCACCGCATCAACTCCTTCCTTCCCTCCTTCCCTCCCTCCATAAGCACAGTACATCGACCACGTAGAGAGTACAGTAGACACCACGTAGAGTACATACACGTAGCCCAACCACGACACCAGGACACCACGCTCCCGGGCCCTGCCTGCCCCGAGCACTCGGGGGCCCTCCCCCTTCAGATCTCCATGCCGCCCTCCCTGCCCCCAGCAGCCCTTTCTCTGCCCTTGTTCTTCCCACACCCACACCACCGCAACCACTAGCAGCACTAGTTAGCTACCCCTCCTCTTGCTCACACCGCAATCTTCACCCTTCGCCCTTCGTCCTTCACCGCGACGCCCCCTCTCCCCCTCCTCTTGCCAATACAATATCAACCAATAAACCAATCAATCCCACTCCACCGGACCCAATCCGATCCAATGATTGAACCCAGTGAATGAATAAGTGACCAAGCACAAGCAAGCAACCCGAGGCGAGGCCGCCGACTCCCCCTCCCCCTCCCACAGACACAGACACACAGACATGCGAAATGTTTCAGTCGATCAATCAATCAAGGAGGGAGGGGGCCTGGGGGGGAGCGGGAAAGAAGCGACCCGGCCCGACAATCTACTCATACCACAGACCATGGTCCACAGTCCACAGTCCACGGGCCAAACGGGCAGTGCCCAGGCAGTCAGTGTCCGAGTGTCTGTCAGAGTGTCAGAGTGTCAGAATGTCAAAGTGTCAGCCAGCGTCCGTCACAATTGCCCTGTCACCACGCACGCACGCAACGCACACCCAGCCTGCAGGGAAAGGAGATAAGCCGAGTGTTTCAAGGGCGAAAAGGGACGGCCACCCCAGGGGGGCCCGAGCCACGAGCTATTCAGTACGTAGTCAGTGTGCTCTGCTCTGAAGGCGACGCTGCTGCTCCTATTGTAATCATCCATCATCATCCGTCCTCCTGCGTGTCAGTGCCGGGTTGGTATGTCGTGGCCTCCGCGGATCCCCATCCGTCCCTCCGCCACCGATAAGCATAGGCACCGCGAAATGACGGGCTTCGTAAACCTTTCATTATTCCTTCGTCTTGCCACCAAGTATTGTTATTGTTATTATTATTGGTGCCTTTAGTTGGTAGTTGCTTCGTAGAACACTGTCTGTAGAACGTCATTTTCAGATCTGCATTGCACATTGCACCGCACATGTGTGCGGAGATAAAACACTGCCTTTTAGAGCGGGTAAATCTTGCATTCTAGTCGTCGCAACGGCCTACTATCAATGCCAAAGATACGAGCCCACCTCCGAGTTGCTTGTCCATGTGTCATGCCGCAGGTCCACTGCCGGTCCATGACCACGTGTTGCGGAGGCCGAGCTACAAGTGGAGGTCATTCCAACCTCCAACCCACTCAAGGTCGCCGATGTCATCGTCGCCTGTGTGCACGACGGGGTGCTGGCGCCAATCCTTGTTCCTCCAATCCTGATGTCCCTTGCCGTGATGTCCAACGCCGTGTTCAAATCCATGATGAGCCGAAGTAGAGTAGTGTCCGCCGAATCCTGTTCCCATGTTGCGCCTCCAATTGTTGCTGTACGCCCTGCTGCGCTTCCTGTCGAGAGTAGGAGAAGACGCCGGCATAGCCGGAGCCGGCTTCTCCCTCTCCGAAGCCAGCGGGGCCCGTCTGCGGTTGCCCAGAGCAGCCCATTTGTCCACATTGTTCATCTTCTCGCGCTTGTCAACAGGAGTCCGCTTCACCGGGAGGTGCTGCTTCTTCGGTGTCGACAAGAGGCTCTTCGGTGATGACGAGCGAGGCATGGCCGGGTGGTCTTCAAAGATGAAGCCGGTCTGCTCGCTGATGTAGTCGTCGACCTTGGGGTGCGTGATGGGGCTGCGGTTCCTGCTGTTGTTGATGTTTTCCGGATCCTTGAGCTCCGACAGACCAGCGCGGGGTGTCGTGCGACCAGAGCCCGTCTCGTGGCTCCAGACGCGGTCCTTGAAGCCGAGCATCTGCTGAACAACGTTTTCGGTCTCGCTGCCGTCGTCCTCTTCATCCTCGTCCCACAAGTCGCTCCAGCTCTTGGAGACCATGTCCTTCTTGACATCAAGAACAGAGCCCAAGTTGGGCATGGGCCTAGCGGGCATGGAGCCAGGAATCTGCATAGGCCTCGAGGCTCTGCTGTTGATGGGACGGGGCTGGGAAACATTGTTGTTCGACTTGAGCGAGATGCCCAAGCCAGAATCGACGAAGGAAACGATAGAAGAAGTCTCGGGCTTGATCGAGCACCAGTCGCCGCTGGTACGCTCGGAAGCCGGGAACAGGTCCTCCGAGTACGTATCCACGTCGGGGATAGCGGAAAGCTGGCGGACGGGCTGAGGAGGAGTCATAGCTAAAGCCTTGGCCCAAGGGAAAGCACCGTTGGCATCGAGCTGAGCAGTGCTGACCGAAGGCGTGCGGAGGGGCTCGCGGTTGGCAGTCGCTCCAATGACCTCGCAGTCCTCGACGCAGAACTCATCGAGCGACTCGTCATCAATGGTGAAAGAGATGACGCGGCCAAGAGCCTTACGTGTAGCGGACAAAGAACGGTTGTTGGGCTCAATGGCCAGGCAGTGGACCAGGACCTCGTAGGTGTCCTGGGACATGTTGGGGAAAACGTCGAACAAAGACTGCCTGTCACTGACAAAGTCGGCGAACAACGGGTCCGAGAAGGTCGGGGTAGCGAAGGGGTTGCGCGAGAACAAGACGTTGAGCAGACAGATACCAACGGCCCAGATGTCAGCCTTGGCAGGAGAGTAGGCATTGTCTCCGCAGTCGTACTGCTCGGGCGCCATGTAGCGGTCGCTGCCGACAGCAGACTCGTAAGACAGCTCGTCGGTCGTCGCAAGTCCAAAGTCGCCAAGCTTCATGTCTCCCTCCGAAGTCAGGAAGATGTTCTCGGGCTTGATGTCCCTGTGGTAGATGCCATTAGAGTGCATGAACTCGACAGCATCAATCAGCTGGTACATGAAGTCGCGGACATGCTCGGTCTCGAGAGGGCCGCGGCCGAGGCGAATGGCTTCGTAAAGGTCGCCATTCGGGCAGAGCTCAAGAACAAGGTAAACGTGGTTCTTTGTCTCAAAGGTGTGAACCAGGTCGACAATGTTGGGATGGTTGGAAAGGCGGCGGTGGATGACGAGTTCCTCGGAACGCTCGTCAATGGCAAAGGCGGAGGGACAAGTGTTGGGATCCGAGGTCTTGGTCAGGCACTTGACCGCAACGTTCTCACCAGTCTTGAGGTCCTTCGCCATGAAGACCATGCCGAAGGAGCCATGGTTGAGAGCGGAGAGCGTCTCAAAACGGCCGTCCAATACGACGCCCTCAGTGAACTGGTTGCGCAAGCACTCCATTGTATGAGATGGATAAGAGAAGAACGACTTTTAGAGTCCGAAACCCAAGAGTCTGACTGCAAAAGGACGTCGAGCAAGCGAAAGCAGACGGAAAGCTGAACAAGCCGCTTTTTCCGGACCGGAGGTTGTAGTCGAACAAGCCTTAGATCCGACGCAAGCAAGAAAAGAACAAGTCTATCGTGCTTTTAGTTGGCGAAAGAAGCTTGTTAAGAATGGTACAAATAAATACTTAAGAGAGGAAAAAAGGGAAATCCGAGAGTCGAGAGTAGGTTCAGGAACAGAGGCTGTAAGTGTCGTCTGATTGACCAAGGCAGAACTCCGTATCGCTTTGAGATTTAAAAGGTGGTATAGTGGTCGTAATCGAGATATGCACAAAGGAGTCGAGAAGGTTGTAGCGCGGGGTGTATCTTTAAAGACAAGGGAAAGTAAGGAGTGTGGTTCTTGTCATTTGACAATGATTAATCGGTGTATGAGGAACTCGAATCAACGAGTGTGAGGAAGAGGAGCTTGGCTGTCGTGGTTGGCCTCGAAATTGTCGGCGGCCAGATTGCTTCGAAGGAATCGAGAAGTCGCTGCGTTACCGGTAGGAAAAGAAAAGGAAGTCGTAAAACGTGGACGCTCGAGGTCGAGTCGTCCAAGCACCGGAGTGGTGAAGGATGTTGGGTATGGACCACTGAGGTGCGGGACTTGTCGGCGACGTGGGCTGCTGGCTGGAGAGCGAGGTATGAGAGCCGGAGTCGCGGGAGTGGTAGCAGCTGGATCGACGAGTGGACGATACTGCTTTGGCTGGCGGAGGTATGGCTGGCTTTCGAGACGGTTTTGATCTAAAGGAGCATCAAAGACCGGGCTCTGGAAGCTGAGGTTGGATGTTGGCGGGGCTGAGCGGCGGGTAGTGAGGGTTGATGTAGTTGTCGCACGTCAGGCTCAGAGCATCGAAGTTGGGATGACGCGATCAGAGGGCCCAAGCGGGTAGATGAGTCGAAGAGGTCCTGGCGACCCACTCTGAGGCGATGATGCGATGAGTCAGAGGCGTCGAGGGAAGTAGAGAGAAGGCGGACGAAGGAAGAGTAGAGTCTGTCTGGTTGTATTGCTCGTCGAAGCAGGCAGGCACAGGGAGACGGTTGCGTCGGTAACGGTCGGGAGCGGAATGAGACGGACGAGACGAGGAAGAAGGTGCTTTGCAGGCTGCAATGACGGCGAATGCAACGACGAGAAGACAGCGGGACTAGGCTCTTAGGACATGGCTGGGGGGGTGGGATGGGTGGAGGTGGAGAACAACAGTCAGGCACGACGAAAGAGGGAGCGGAGGGTAGCTATATCACGGCGGAAACAGGCAGGGCACAGCCCGCGGGCGGTGTGGGGGCGACGTGTGATTGGACTCTGGGCTCGGGCAGGGAGGCTTGCCGACTTTCACGCCGGCGTCACTTGGCTGCGCCGGCTGGATTGCTGCCGCCCGCATCACGCGCTGCGTCCAACGTGGCATCTAATGCTGCTACTTCCGGCCTGGCCTGGCCCTGGCATCGAAGCTCGTCGAATTCGCCACCCTCGGCCGCGTGTCCTGCCGCTGTCCGTTTTGTGCCCGTCGTCCGACTGTTGCCCGCCCGCTTGCATCCGCCCCCGTTCTCTCAACGCTTGCGTAAGGGTTCGCCTCTGAAACGGTCTCCCCCCCCCCTCCCTCCTTCCTCGACATCACTCCCTCATACACCCCACCCCCCCTTGCCTCGTCAGGAAATGGGGATTGCCCCGGACATTGCCCGTCGGATCCACCCAGGGTCCGCCAGGCTGCCGTGATCGACGTCAGTAGAGTTGTTGTGCACACACGGTTGCACGGCAACGGGGCGAGACTGGTCGACCACTCAACTGCCTGGCGGGTAATGTTGCTGGATCGCTACGCCTGTCGCAGACGCTGGCAACGCCGCACCTTAGCTGCGACATGCTGCTCTCTCGGCTGCCGCGCTTGGGTCAGTCATCGTGACTCGCGAACGAAAGGGGGCGCGCGGGAAGAAGCGTGCGTGTGGGGAGGCCCGTCCGGATGGGCGCGCTGCAATGTCCTAACCACCCTCACTGCTGCCCCTTCGCGCTTCGGCCGAAATTGCAAATGTCGGTCAAATAGACTGTCTTTGATGATTGCCCTGCGATAAGCTAACTGTCCTCTTTGACCTGCCCCAAGCCCGCTCGAGCTGGCTGGCCTTTGGGGGTGCCTCCCGCCAAGTTCGCGCTCGTCGCCAACCGCTGCATGCAGGCACAACATGCCTACATGCGTCCGCTCACTGTCTCGCCACCGTCGAGCGTTCGCCGTCTTGAGCTAACGCACGCGGTCCCGGCAGCACAACAACAAAGCGGTCAACCGACTGGCCTCAATGGATCGAGAGTGAGTGTGTGTAAACAAGGCACAACATCCGTTCACCGACTATCGTGATGGTCATGGTCACGCAGAGGCCTAGCACGCCAACCATCAACTGCCGGTCGTGATCGGGCGTGGGTGTGTGGCGGGCAATGAACGGGTGTCGCGAGTCGGACGTGGTCGCGCTCGCCGCGCTCGTCGCGCTCGTTCGTCTCGGGCCGCAGAGAGGGTCACCTGGGGCATGTGCAGATCTCTGGAGTCGAAGAAATCCACTTCCCATCTCATCCCATCAGACCACCACTCTCGCTCGGCTGCTCCCGAACCTCGACCTGCCCACCATGACTGCCGAAAGCCTGCACCAAGTCGGCTGCATGCTCCTTGACATTGGTACGTCGGCTCGCCCTCAGCTGCTGCGCGCGTCCGCTGCCAATAAATTTTGCTCGCTCCCCGCAGCATCACCGACTACCATTGCCCCGGGGCCTGGAGTTTCTTCCGGCCGTCGACAGCTGCTCGAAACATCGCGGCTCAAGCGCTTGGCCCGCGTTTCCCCAGATTCTCGGCGCCGCAAGCTTCGGCAATCCTTACTTGCAAGTGCTTGTGACTGATCAGCTTTCTTTGCAGAGGGCACCGTCTGCTCCATCTCATTTGTCAGAGAGCGTTTGGTAAGCCTGCTTCCCTTGCTGTTTGGTTGCTCAGCTCTTGCTGTGCCTCCATGCCGTGCCCCTTCCAGCTGTCTTCTACGTTACCGTCAAGTGATCACGCACTGCCCTGGCGCATGCCGTAGCCTCTGATGGCGCCATTGTTTACCAAACATTGCTGCATGCTCTGCTTTTCCGTTATCGGGGCCCAGTCTTCCCTGACGAGCGCCTTGAAAGGCATTGCGTCTTCCACCTGGGGCCACATACTTCACCCAGTCGCTTTGTCTCTCAATCTCGCCATTCTCCCATGTCTTTTTACCATCCAGCCTACGGCATGCGTCGATCGCCCATTGAACGTCAGTAATTCCCTCAAAGTATCTGCTCACAGATCCACCAGTTCCCTTACGCCATAGACGTCCTTCCTGAAACGGCCAAGGCCAAATGGGATGATCCTGAGTTTAAGAGCTATGTCTCCGCATTCCCTGAGCTGGCCCAGAAGTCGGCCAAGGCTTTCTCCGACTATGCGATCGACCTGATGAAACAGGACTCGAAGGTCCCATATCTCAAGAAATTACAAGGTATGTCTCGACCACCTAGATCATGCACGATATCGTCACACGTATATCGTGCTCGGGAGTCGAGATAGGGCGGGGTTGGCATCGGCACCGACGTGGCAGGATGCCTTGGGCCTGGCGAAAGCAAACGGACCGACCCAGCGACGCGCTAGGGCAACGTGGGAGCATCCACTGATAATGCCATCCCCCGCACTGCGAAACAAGATCGCCAGTACTGGTGACGAAGTGGTCCACTCGGCTCACGCGTCATGCAGGTTATCTGTGGAAGAACGGATGGAACACCGGGGCCTTTGTGGCGCCGCTCTACCCTGATGTCGTACCGGCGCTGCGCGCCTGGCACGCCGCGGACAAACAGATCGTCATCTTCTCTTCCGGAAGCGTCCCAGCCCAGAAGCTGTTGTTCGGCCACGTCGGAGCCGAGGGCGACAACTCTGAGCCAACGAGCAGCTCCGAGGCGGCGTCGGGGGCGACCGACAAGAAGCGGACGTCAAGCGAGGCTCAGAAAGACGTCAAGGACGCGGAGAAGGCGGCTGATGAGACAACGGACCCTGCGGCGCCTCATGCTAAGAAGCCAAAGACGGCTGACCCCATAGTCAATCCGCCAGCGAAGCTACCTGAGGTGCAGACCAAGACGGAGGAGGTGCAAGTCACGGGCCAGCCGTCCGAGGACATCAACCCGCTGCTTGCGGATTACTTTGATACGCAGAACGCTGGGCCCAAGCAGGAGAAAGAGAGCTATGAGAAGATCGCCAAAGCGCTGGGCAAGGAATGCGGCACGATCCTCTTCCTGAGCGACAACGTCAAAGGTTTGCATGCGGGCCCGCGCGGATGATATCAGGCCCAATCGCTGACGCCCAGACACAGAAGTCAAGGCCGCCCTCGAGGCGGGTATGAAGTCTTTGGTCATTGATCGCCCCGGGAACGAGCCTCTGAGCGAGGAGGACCGCGCAATCCTCCCGGTTTACACCAGCTTCGCAGATATTGCGCTCCTGCAAGAGGCTTAAAGGGACGTCTGCCGCGGCGGGGGACGTGCAGGAGGGCACCGGGGAGCCTGAGTCCGTTGCGGACGTGGCACCGTCAGCAACCTCCTGCCAAAAAGCATAGGTAGCAGGATGAGCAAATCAAAACATGCACCGTCAAAGATCCTTCGCAGCGCATCTCTCGTCTCATTCAGCTATGACCGGGGCCCGGAACAATAAGCAACCCGCAGCTCATCATGGAGCTCCCGCATCACCGGCCCGCGAAAGCACGTGCCCGCGCGACGCGATCCGCAGCCGCTTCCCCCCCACCCCGCCCCAGAAGCCGCCCCGCCCCAAGCCCACACACTCGAAACTCTGTTCTAATTACAACCAACACCAACATCCTCAATCTCAACGCCATCGTCCATCGCCATCACCACCATCATTATCGCGACGCCACCGCCACTCAGCCATGCCCCACCACCAACCCCAAACGCGCCCACGACCATCACGACCATCATGCCCGACCCCGAATTGCGCCGATCCTCCTCATCGTCGCTGCCCTCGCCCCGCGCCCTCCTGACGCGCATCCTCGCCGGCCTATCCGCCCCCATCTCATCGCCCGACGCTGACGACCACGACGTTCCTCCGCCGCCCGGGCTGACGCCCGCGGCCACGCTCCGCGCGCTGCCGGAGAAACAACGTAATTTGCTGCTTACGCTGCATGTGCTGTTCCCGCACGAGCTGCTGCCGGCGCTGGATCTGCTGGATCGGGGGTGCGTAATGCGATTGAGTGTTATTGGTGCCAGTAGTGGTGGTGATGCTGCTGCTGTGGGTAGTAGTGCTGAGGAAAAAGGAACGAGAGAAACAGGCGGGAGCGGGAGTGCGGCTGCCGGAAACGCAGATGCGGATGCAGACGCAGACGCAGACGCAGACGCAGACGCAGACGCAGACGCAGACGCAAACGCACTCGTTAGCAGCGCAGATGCAGATGCAGATGCAGATGCAAGCGCAGACGCAGGACCAGCGCAACACAGCGCCAGCACAAGCAGCATCGCAGCGGGACGGGCGCGCCGCCATGGCGGCAGCGGCAGTAGCAGCGGCAGGACCAGCGCGCCCCAACCCCCTCCAATCTATTACGTGCGCTCCGCGCAGCCGCGGCCGCAGCAGCACTGGCGCTCGCGCAACCGCCACCATCACGACGACGATGACAACGACGCCGACGACGCCGGCCCCACGCACTACGAGGTGCGGCTCGCGGCGTGGTCGTGCTCGTGCCCTGCGTTTGCCGTCTCGGCGTTTCCGGCGCTCAGCGCGGACGCCTCCCGCAAGCTCGAGGACTGCGACGACGGTGTTGTAGATGGAGAGGACGACAGCGGAGTCGACTCGTTTGGGGGGCTGCGTTCTGGGAAGGACTTGCCTCCCGTGTGTAAGCACCTGCTTGCGAGTGTGTTGGCTGAGCGTGCGGGATGGCTGTTTGGTGCTGCGGTGGGGGTGGTGGGGGAGGGTCAGGGAGGCGTGAGCGCTGAGGCGGCTGCGGGTTGGGCGGCTGGGTGGGGTGGGTAGGTGGGTGGGAGTGTGGTGGTGGATGCATGCTGGGCGTGGGGATGTGGGACAGTGAGCGAGACGGGTCAGTGAATTGAATAGCTGCCTAGCTGGCTGGCTGGCTGGCTGGCTGGCTAACGGGGTGAGTCACTGGGTGGCGTGCATGATGCGAGAAGCGTTGAGGCATACATAGACATAGACGATGGGGAGTTGAGGTTGGGCATGAGACGCAGACGGAGAGCATGAGAGGTACACGAAACACGAGATACGAGAAGCACGAGATACGACTAGACACTACCTATGGCCTGCAAAACATGGTCAGATTCCATATCCGCTTTTGACGAGCAGTCATGGACATGTTCAAACCTACCGTAGATACTAGATGTGAACCGGACAGGTCAAGTCAAGTCGTGATAGGGACCACAACCGACAACTGATAATATTAAAAGTATATCAACGCCATCACAAAAGCGTCCTCAAAGCTACATTCAAACCACATACCGCACGCGAACCAGTCGAGGCCAGGTAATCAGACCATCCGCACCACGTGCGCGATGCGAGATAGATACATTGAGGCAATGAGACACATTCTCGGGCACAAGAGCACGAGACACAGCCAGCGACCTAGACACCAGACCCCAACAAGCACACAAGCACAAGGGACGTACACACGCAGACCACAACTGACACATCCACAGTCACACCTCAGCTTCAACGTCCCCCTTCATCCCAACACTTCACGCCCGGCTCAGCCCACAATCGTACGCGCAGACACGCACGCATGCTCACGCGCGTCAACCGATCTCATTTCTCTATGCTAGCATGTCATTACCCACAACGCTCGCTCATGATGGCGCGGCCGGCCGGTCGGTCGGTCGAACTTTCGCCCCGCATGCTCTCGTTCCTCCGCTGTCTTCCGCGCGTCCCCATCATCGTCACCATCCAGCGACCCGACTCCGCCCCTCTATTTCCTCTTGTCGGGCTCCTTTCCCCTGCTCTTGTCGGCACCGCTGGCGCCGCCCTTGTCCTTGGCGTCGCCGCTGCTGGCGGCCTTGTCCTTGTCCTTGTCGGCGCCGCCGGCGCCGTTGCCGTTGGCCTGCTTCTCGTCCTTCTTGGCGGCGGCGCCGTTGGCGCCGTTCTCCTTCTCCTCTTGCTGCTGCTTGTTCTGGATCTTGTTCTCGATGAGGTCGTGGAAGGCCGTGATGGCGCGGATGAGGCTGCTGAGGTAGATGGTCATGAGCTGGTCGTTGGTCTTGATGCTCATGGCGCGCGCGAGGTCCGAGTCGCCTGTGGCGAGCGGCGACTGGCCCGCGTCGGCCGCGGCCACGGCCGCCTTGGGCGTGTTCAGGTTCGGCAGCAGGTTGAACACGTCCTGCAGGTTGCCGAGGATGGCGTGGTTGAAGGGCAGCTCCCCGTCCAGCACCTTTTGCAGGTAAGTGCCGATGTCGCGCAGGCGCAGATGCAGCCCCTGCAGCGATTGCAGCTGCGACGTGATGCGCGTCGACAGCGTGCCCACGGCCACGTCGCGGATGTCGCGCAGCAGGTGCTCGACGCCTATCTCCTCCGCCTCCTCGGCCTCGATTATGCTCGGCGTGTGCACAAACGTCTTGCTCGTCGTGCTACCATCCTACATGTGCGCACCCCGTGGTTAGCTGTCATTCGTGTGTGCGTGTGTGTGTTTGCGGGCGAGCGCAGTGTCGGCGGCCGGGCGGCTTACATCTCTAATCTCCTCGACGGCAAAGTATGCGTCCGTGGGCACGCCCACCTCCTTCGGCTGCACATCGATGATGACCAGCAGCGGGTTCGGCGTGTACCGCTTGAATAGCTCGTTGATTTCAAGGTCCGATGCGCGCAGCTTAGGCCCCGAGTGATACCAGCCGATGAGCTTCTCGCGCGCGTTGACCTTCTTGAACATCTCGTTCATCGACTCGACGTAGTTGTGGTCGAGGAACCACACCGACGGGTCCTTCTCATCCTCCTCGAAGGGCACTGCAGGGAGGCAACGGCGTCAGCGCAAATGGCTCATGGATGCTATGGGCACGGGCGTGGGCGGCCTACCGGCGAAGCTGTTGGATACCCGCACGTTTTTGCCATCGTTCTGGCCCAGGAGCACGCCGACGACGCGCTTCTTGGTGCCCTTGGCGGTGCGGCCGTAGTGGTCTGCTGCCGATAGAAGAACCAGAGGCGCGACGGAGACGTTCCGCGTCACCAATGAGAGCGTCTCCGCTGTGGTGGCGGGCATGGTGGGCCGGGGTGATGCGGCTGGTCGGACGGTGAGGCACGGAGCGGAAGCAGAAAACGACAGAGGCGGCCTGGGTTCGAAAAGGACCGGGGGTTGTTGAGGGATGAGGCGGATGGAGTGTTGATGTTGTCGTAGTAGCTGGGCCCCGGTGTGGCTCTGGAGCTCTGAGCTTCCGCCCCGTCATGCCAGGCGGTGAGGCCTTTCTGCCACCATCACGTCTTCTCTGCACGAAACACGTTGAAACTTTTTATTATTGTCTACATATATACATACAACGTCGCAAAGCCACTACGTCTTCGCCTCCGCCATCTCCTTGTCCGGCTCCGCCTCCGCAGCTGGTCCATCCATGACCGGCATGCCCGTGACGACTCCCACGTCCGCCGGGTCGATGTCCTGTGTGACGGGCGGGCCCTTGAACTCCTTCCGCCCCCGGATGACGTACCACAGCATCGAGATGGAAGAGAAGCCAGCGAAGACGGCGCTGGCGTAGTTCATGTCAGTCGCATCGACCGGCAGCGACACGGGCATGCAGAAGAGCACCAACGCCAGCGCGATCCAGCAGATGGTCATGATGTTAATGGCAAAGCCGAACTTGCCCAGCGAGAAGCTGCTGTGTTGCACCTGTTTGCGGCCGCGTAGCACCGAGACGAGGATGGGGCCGCCGTACGACGCACTGAGGCAAATGGTCGCGCAGCCGGTGAAACTGACACTCGAGTTAGAAAAATTTCTCCGTCTGGGCCGGAACGGACACTCACCTGTTAAAAGCAGCCGTGGATCCAAAATAAATCAGTCCTAGCAGGCAGTCAACGACAGTAGAGAGCACGAGGCCCCACAGAGGAATGCCAAAGCGCTTGTCAACGCGCGACCACAGCCGGCTACCAGGGATGGCGCCATCGCGCGCAAAAGCGTAGGTGCAACGCGATGCGGCCGTCAGCGCGCCAATTCCCGCGAATACAAGAATGCCGAGGAGCAGGAACAACAAGCCAAAGCCGCCACCCGCGCTGCCCGTCACCGTCTTGAAGAGGAGGCCTATGGGCTGCCCATTCGCAACGTTCAGCAGCGTCTCGACGTTTGGCAGGACGAAGAGGATCGGGATGAGATAAATGACGCCCGTTACGCCGGCCGCGGCCACGGAGAGCACAATGGCTTTCGGAACCTCGCGCGCTGGGTTTTGCACTTCCTCGCACATGGAGGCAACCATGCCGTAACCCGTCAGCGTGTAAGCGGCTTGCAAAAGGCCGACAAAGAAAGCCCAGCCGGACGGCCTGGGAGTGAATGAGCAACGGCGTAGACGCAGTAGATGGGGAAAACGTACCATCCGCTAGCAGACGCATCGTAATGCGCAAAGACAAACTCTCCGCTCCTTCTATCGTCGGCCATTGTCAGCAGCGTAATGAGGATAACTATAACGCTTCCACCGGTCCAGTAGATACAGATCTTATTGATCAAGTCCAGGTACTTCGAGCCAAAGACATTCACCAAGAAGCTGACGAGCATGACGGCCCAAAACATCAAGATCGTCTGCCACGCATTGGGGACAAAGTCCTCGTCCCACAGACTAATGGCACTCAGAATCAACTGCCCGCCAGAGAAATTAATACTGCACGCAATGAGCCAGTTCCCGACCAGGGTCAGCCAGCCCACGATCCACGACGCAATCGGGGCCCACCGGCGCGTACTCAGCATCGCGGCCCAGTAGTAGACGCCCCCGGCCGTAGGGTAGACGGCGCAGATCTCGGCCAGGCTGGCCGCAATGGCGAGCGAGATCAGCGACACGAGCACCCACCCCCACAGCACCGTCACGGCCTGCCCGTCCGTCAGCGTAATGTACAGCGTCGTGCTGAGCCCGAACGGCACCGCCATGATGGCAAACGACAGCCCCAGCACCGACATCATGCTCAGGTTGCGCGGCAGCTCGGCGCGGTACCCCATCTGCGCGAGGGCGTCGTCGGCCGACGGCGGCGCCGCAGCCGCCGCTTCACCGTCGCGAGCGAAGGACGAGGTCGAGGTCCGCATCGTGGCAGTAGGAGGAAGAGGACGTCGTGGTGGTGCTTTCGGGCTTAGGCGAACCGGGGTGGTGGTCAAAGGCGGAGGCGGGGCGGAAAACAACCAGGGCCAGGCTGGGCGGGCGGGCGGCGCGGCACGGCGGCGCGAGTGGTGCGCGTCTGGGGTCGTCGTCTGGGCAAGAGTGGTGGTTAGCGTCAGCGGAGTCGTCGAGCTTGCCTCGTCTCGTCTCGTCTCGTGCTTGGCGGCGGCGGCGGCGCGGAGGGGAGGGGAGGAGCCAGAGCGTTCGCTCGTGGCGAGGACGGATGGGAGACGGATTCCGCCCTGTGGGTGGCGATTGGGTGCAGAAGAGGCAGGGTAGGTATTATTGTCACCGGCGGCATCACTCACATATGCAGGACACAAGGTACGTTCAGCCACACACAGCAGTACAAAATTGGGACGACAAAAAGAAATCCTTGATCGTGCTGCGGAAGAGGGAAAATGAGAGAGCCACGAGGGCGAAAAAGAGAGAAGGAAAGGCAGAGATCAGATCACATGCAAAGCGGTGGGCGGCAGCCATGGCGCGCCGCCGATCAAGCTTGTCTCTGCCCCGCGATAGGTGGCAGTCCAGCCCCGCCGACGATACCCTTGCCTCGGCTTCCCCGATAAGACTAGCCGCGCCCGTGACACACCACTCCACACCTCAACAAAAGCCACAGCAGCGGCGACGACGACCATCATTTGGAAATAATAACTAGGTACCTACCTATCCATTGTCATTGAAGCGCCTACGTACGTTAGGTCATTCGGCCTATCTTTCTTATTATCTGCTCGTATCTACCCCGTCAACCCCGCCTCCACCGCCCGGATCTGCAGCGCCAGAAACCGGGAATAAATACGGCACAAGGCCAAATTGCCGCCCATGAACCACAGCCCAGGATGCCCGCTGGGGCGCCACATGGCGTTGACCTCGCCCTCGGCATCCAGATCCCACACGTCGCGGCAGCGCGCCGCCTGCTCGGGCCCGAGCGCCTTCTCGACGCTGGTGCGCATGTTGTCGTAGCCCGTGGCCAACACCACGACGTCGGCGGGGAGGCGGCGTCCATCAGCCAGCACCAGCGCGTCTCGCTCGAAGCCGCTGATGCCGCCGGGGCTGCGCGCCAGCTTGATCTTGCCTTCGGCTATCAGCCGGCTCGCGCCCACGTCGATGTAGTACCCGCCGCCGCGCGTTATGTACTTGCGCCATAGCCCGCTGCCGGCCGGCCCGAAGTCGATTTCGAAGCCGGCTTTCTGCAGCCCGGCAAGGTTCTCGGCTTCGATTTCCGAGACCGCATTGGTGAAGTTGACGTGCAGCGCGAACTGCACCGCCATTGGCAAGCTCTGCCCGTAGATGTCGGCCTCATCGGTCGGCGGGCCTCCGTCCTCGTACATGCCCTTGTGGATCATCATGAGGCCCTTGGACGACTGGATCACGTACGTCCCGCTGCGTTGCACCATCGTCACGTCCGCGCCGTTCTCGACGTAGTTCTGCGCGATGTCGTGGCCGCTGTTGCCCGTGCCGACAACTACTACCCGCTTGCCGCGCAGGTCCTCGCTTGTTGCCGACGCGTCCTTGTGCTTGCTGCCGTGGTACACTGTCCCGGCGAACTCTGCCTGGCCCGGGAAACTGGGGACTTTGGGCTCGCCCGAGTGCCCTGTGCAGAAGACGATGTGCCGCGGCTTGAGCGTGCGCGTGCTGCCATCGCCGCGCGTGATGGTGGCTGTCCATGTGTGTGTCGCGTCGTCGTAGGACGCCGAGGTGATCTTGCTCGACATCCATACATTGAGGTCGAGCAGTGTGGCGTAGGCTTCAAACCAGTCTGCGAGCTTGTCCTTGGGCGTGAAGAACGGCCATGTGCAGGGGAATGGCATGTAAGCCATATGGCTATAATGCACCGGATCGTGCGTTACGAGCGTCTGGATACAGTTACTATTTGCTGTATCTTCAAAGAGTAGGCTTAGAGAGGTTACTTACCCTGTATCTGTTCCGCCAATTATCTCCGAGGCGCTCGTTCTTGTCGATAAGCAGGCATGACAACCCCATAGCTTGAAGCCTGGCGCTAAGGTTGAGTCCAGATTGGCCTGGCATATCCCGTTAGCACTGACATTTATAGAGCACTGTATTCACTTACCAGCACCAACACAAATAACCGCTGGTTCCTCGTCCAGGAATTCCATTTTTCTCTGCTTTCTCTCGGCCCAGTTCCCCTTGACGGTACCGCCCTCTAGGGAGTTGTTCCCTCCATGCGGCCTCCTCTGTCCGATTTGTTCTTCGTATCCCTTGATTTCCTGGAGCGCCGTGTAGAGCATATACGCCTTCCAGGCACGGTCTTCGCCCTGTACGAGACGCAGCACACCCTTTCCGCGACCAAAAGCCGTCTCAAAAGTAAACATGCTCTCAATCCACTCCAGCCCCTCAACAGGCTCTGCCTGCGACGGCGCAAACTTGCCGCTAGACGTAAGATTCAGGCCCGCGAGGGCGAAGCGGGGCTGCTGCGCAGCGAGGAAAGGGCTGACATCGCCGATGCCGTGCAAAGTGCGCAAGTCCCAGCTCAGCGCGCAGTGGTCTCTGAACCAGCAGTCGCTGTGCAAGACGCGCGGCAGGCCGGACGCCAAGTCATTGCCGGCGAGGACGGCATTGAACGTAGCGACCCACTCCGCGGCGATGTCTGTGGGCGACGAGGGCGTCGCTGCCGCAGCCGGCTTGGAGAGGACGGGCTGCTGCGGCTTGGAGAAGGTGGGGAGCTTGATGGTGTGGACGGAGTCGGTTGCGAGCATGGCGACGACTACGACGACGACAGTTAAAGAATAGAGAAGGGACGAGGGAGGTTGGGGTGAGAAAGAGGCGACGCTGGGCGCGTGTCGAAAGGTACTTATAGCCCGAGTCGCGAGGGAGGGGGCGGTGGTACAGGAAAGGGGAGTGGCTCCTTCCAATTGATCTTCCAGCGCGCAGGCGCCTCAACTGACGGCGTAGGGCGCGCCTTCCAACCAGGTGACAAGACACAGGTGGCACGACAGCGGTGCGCGTTGTTGGGAAGGTTAGGTGGGTGGGTGGGCGAGGCGGCGTTTTTCGAGTGAGTGATCGCGTCGCGTTTTTTTTTTTTTGGCTCTCTGCCCCTCCTCTCCCGTCTTGCCGCTCTTCAACATGGCAGCTTGGCCGGCCCGTTGGCAACTTGGCCGTTGGCCGTGTCTTTTCCCCGCCGTAACCCGACTCGCGCGCTGTGGGGAAGGAACGCGGAGAGCGTGTCGGCTAACCTGCCCGTTTGCGTCATCACCCCGCATTTGGACACTTCAGCTCGGCATCATCTAGCCCGCCGTTTCACCTTCCTTGGGCTCTTTTGCGTGCGGCCTGATGAGGTGTATGGCTGTTGTGTGCGCGTGCGAGCTGTGGTCCTACCAATTATTCAGCTTCGCTGTCTGCGGAGCAGCCTCCGCCGCTAGAGAACGAGCAGGCGCAATCGCAGACAACAATCAACACAGCTCGCTCATGGTGGATATTTCTCTGGACAATAGGTAGACTTATTGATTTCCAAAATCTCGAGCTGCGGAAAGCTGCCTGCTCTGCGAACTGGTGGCTGGGTACGTGTGTATTTCCAGAGAACTCACCCCGCGGCGGAGTTGCCTGATCAAGCAATTCCGGGAGCTCAAGTCAAGGCCCAGCGACGGCCTTCCCTCCGTTCCACACACTGCCCCTCCTCCTCCTCGCGACCACGGACGAAGGGAGTGCTTATGTACTTGAATTTAGTCCGCAGAGCGTAGGTTCCACTACATACCCCCCCTGGCGGATCCTGTGAACGCTCATGTGCGGTGTTGATCGCCTAGTTGCCTCCATTTATCTTCATACTTGACTCGTCTGCAATCTTGCTGATCGTTACTGCTATGGTTCATACCGTGGCAGACGCTGGAGCGCGTGGTCATGTGGTGGGTTCGCGTGGGTTGTGGATTTGTTAGATGGCGGCGTTGTATGAGTGTTGGATACTTGTAGGAAGAATCATGAAGGAGCTACGGAATTATAAATGGGAAACGATGTTGGACATAACAGACAAGTGATTCCCATTCCAGTAAAAGATCTCTGAAAGCTAAAAAAGCCAGGATTCCGTTTAGCACTTACGGGTACTACGGTCGGAGAGGAAGATGTTGATACCCTCATGAGCGATGTGATCAGCTATGAACGCAAGCTCTGGGTCTACGTAAGAAGCAATCCATAGGGAGCGTTCTCCTCTACTTACATGATCATGTAGGGATGCGTCATTGCAGTATCTTCAACATCTAAATCCAAAGAGATGAGACACACTTTCGTTACTTAAGGAGTATCTCACTACGAGGATACGAATGATAGCATTTTCCCCTCCGACAGTAGTAGCATACTCTGACAGACTAACAGCTACTACTTCTTCAGTTTTGCTCCAAGACCTGCATGATACCGTCATCAATTTATGTGTATATTTCAGATTCTCATCAAAGCTGCCGTTTTGTATGCTCCTCCTATTTCCCTTGATAATACCCGAGTTCTTCTTGGTGGCATTATATTATACTATTTCTCTGGCGAAACAGGGCAGAGCTTTTGCTCTATCCCCGGCAATTCCAAACTTCATACGAAAAGGAAATACAAAAATGATCCACAGGACTGCTCTCTACAAAACTATTGGTTGATCCATGCCGCCGAGTCACAATTTCTTTCATCTCTGATAATAAATTCATTCGAAGATTTCTGTGTCAAGTATCTAAAGCACTGGCCAGGGAAATCATTGTTCTTAAATGTATTCCTCCAACACACAGCATTGCATGGGCTACTCGTGCCATCTGCGATCTCCGTCTTGTTCTTGGTATTGAACGCCGCACACAGCTGTATGCAGTCGTTGAGGGACTGTGTCTGCTGATTCACGCTGTTCACGCCGGTGCCATATATGCTGTTGAGATAGCTCTTGCCGCAAATTTTCAGGAAAGACATAGGCTTCGAGGATCCATATGAGATGTTGTAGACAGTGTTGTTCGAAGAAGGACAGTCGCTGAGTAGGGTAGTTGTAGGACCGGGAACCTCAGTAATGGTCACTGAAGCGATGATTGAGTCCGAAGACGCGGTGATTAGGTTCGTGGAAGGCGATGACCCAGAGCTCGTGGACACCGATTGCGCTGCGGATGGCTCCTCCTTCTTGTGCCTGAGGGCTCCTCCTATTCCTCCGCCCACTGCTGCCCCAATCACCACCACTGCAACAATAGTACTTATGATCCAGAATGTCTTAGGCGCGCATCCGCATATCTTACGACGACGGGGCCTCTCTTCCTCGCCTTCAGCGCGTATTTTTCCGGTGTCGATGTTCGAGTTTAGCGGGGAAATAGTCGCTCTGTCTGGATGTACAGGCTGAAGGCCCTCGTGGGGAAGGCGGGAAGGCGCCACCTCTGGGAGGTCGGATAAGGCTGGTTCCGCCGCAGTGCTCATAGTTTTAAGGGCTCTTTGTCAAGGTAGGCGACAAACCGACACAAACAAACAATCGTCGATTGTACCGGAATGGTGGAGCGAACAGTGAGAAGGCTATGACAAGTGGCATTTCACCACCCCCTTTGGCTATTTTCACCATCCCACGTGATACCTAGCTACACGGAGTAACCGCTAGTACACTTACACTATAACAGTCGCACAAGAGTATCCACTAGCAACAGTAATAAGGAAAATTACTTCCGCTAGTTAGTAGCAACAGTATAAAGAACGTGCGAAGAACACGCAAATAGCGAGCGAAGAGACAAGTAAAGAGACACGCAAAGAGAAACACGCGAAGGGACACGCGAAAAGACGCGTATAGTTTCTATTAGGTAACATAAATACTTAAGCGGGCAGGCGGTAGAAGAGGGTGGTGAAAATAGCTAGAGGGGGTGGTGAAATTATCCTTCGCCATGACAAGTAGATGATGAGCATCAGGCAAATAAGCGCCTACATATATTGCCCTCAGGCAACAAGCGCCCACATTCATGGGCATATACTCATGTATGTACCACAGCTAGCTGCAGGGCTTATGGATTGTATACCCGCTAGACCTTTTTAGTTGTTTGTGCATGCAATATGGTCACCTTCTTAATTGGGCAGGCATTAGCAGCATTTAGTAGCAACATAGAAAATTGTTACTGGAAGCTAAAAGAAGAGAACAAGTATCTGTGTAGCGCTTTGTTGCCGAAGAAATTCCAATTTACCAGGCCGTTAATCCGCAGCTAACCCACTATCAACACTGAATCTCGATTGTTCATGATAGCGAAACGATGAAATTAACTACGATTAACGGTTTACGACTGCATCAACAACTGCGTATAGTATGGTAGATGCTTCCTAGAGTGTAGCATAACATAGTGCAATGCTATGTATCTATAACCCAAACTCAATAGGTACTATTTCCGAAAAAGGTAACCGTTGTTATGGAACTTCCAACATGGCAAGAAAGACGTCGAATATGCAACCAACAAGATGCAGAACGCAAAGCTCGGACAGGTAAAGGCACGGAGAGCGTGTGCCTAATCTCCAATCAAACAATCAGATCAGTGTCGTCATAGAACGTGAAACAAGCAGCCCAGTGACGCGGGGAGACGTGGCGCAAGAGAACTGTATAATAGCATATACATAGGGCCGGCTGTACAAATTAAGCCACACCTTATAGGGCCTAACTTCGAAAAGGGTAACCATATCTCTTGGAACTTCGAACGTAGCAGCAAAATCTCGAATTTGCTAGCCAATGGCGCGTCGAGAGCAAAGCTCGGGCGCTTCTACCACATTTTGGTAGAGGACCGTGTGTGCGGGCGGGGATGGCTGTGGTGGGGGGAGTGAGTGAGTGCGAGTGAGTGGTGACTGCTATTTTGGGACTGGGCGGGCGGAAAGTGGGCCTTCCGGTTTTGAGGTTGTAGAAAACTTACAATAACCTGAACCTTCCTCTTTCAACATCCATGACGTTTACTACTGTCCTCCTTAGGTAATTTGGCTCCTACCCGTCGAGTACAACCACGATACAGCAACTGCTCCACGACACATCAAACCAGCATGCCAGCATGCCAGCACGCAGTCATTTTCCAAGCCGCCATCACTCATCACCCGAAAAGACAGCGCCTCTCAGCGACACTGACAACAACCCAAAAGAAGAAAGAACAAACTGACAGCAACCACGTACCACAATACACACACCAACGTCCCTCAAGCCCTCCACATCCATCCACATCCCCAGGCTAGATCCTTCTCCAACCCACATCCAAACATGCCCTTCGATTTAAACGCCCTCGTATACGGCGGCATGGTCCTGCTCCTAGGCGCCCAGCTCGAGCTCATTCACTATCAATTCCTCGGGTTTTTTGAAGACTTTGCACCGATTCTGTTTTACGGTGCCCCCGGCGCTCTCGCCTTGTTCGTCATGTGGCTACACGAAGGCCCCCATATTTGGTGAACGGGTTGTAGTTGTTCCTCTAGGAAGTCCAGTAAGAGAGAGATGCAACTGGTCAAAGGGATCACAACAATAACAACGACGGAGAGATTCAAGTTTGGAGAATGACAGCCATGGCTACAGTGGCCTATTCGACCAGCAAAAGCCACGTTATAATGGACAGAAAGAGGCGAAAGGAAAGGGGAACGACACGGCTCTTCGCAAGATATCTTCATCCTTGGAAAAGTTAAACCAGGCTCAGGTGCCAAATCAAGGTACCATACTTTACCGCGCAGTTGCATACTATTAGCTACAGCAACTAGCCATTAGGGACCATCCTTGCGCGTCCATCCCAAAGAAAGTGGATGCGACCAAGCAAGTTCATTTTACCCAAGCACGGTCTACAACTCGCCTTGGTATCATTCCCTATCCAAACTCCCAACAAACACATCTATTTCTTCTTCTTCGTCTTATCCGTAATATCGACCCACCCCTTCGGCACGCCCCTCTTCTCTAACGCCTTAAGCACGGCATCCTTCTGCGGGCCTTGCACCATAATCTCCATGACGGGATTCTTGGGGCTACTACCAACAAGCTTCTCGACGCTCGTCGAGCTCGCGCACGTCTTGCGCAGCTCATCGGCCAGCGCCTGCGGGTGGATGAAGTACGCCTCGACGCCGCTGGCCTTGGTGACCGTCTTGTTGCCCGACCGCGTCTCAAGCACGATGTGCACGCGCGGTGCGCCGCCCGAGCGCGGCTTCGCTGTCTCGATGCTCTCATCCTGCCGCAGGATCGCGTAGTAAGGTGCGCAGGACGCGAGGACCCGTTCGATCAGTGCGTCGCGGGGGATGGTGCCCTTAGCTAAGACTTCCTTGTCGTTGCGCCCGGTACCATCGAAGACAGCGTTCGCGAGGATCGGGTTCAACGTTACCATGCGTTTGTTGGTGGGCGAGATGAGGTTTTCGCCCTCGATGTAGCTCGTCACGATCGGACGGATTTCTTGGGCTGTGTAGAGCCCGCGGGGGTCGGCGCTCCCGGTGCTGAAGACGGGAGACAGCTTTTCCTTGGGCTTGAAGAGCTCGACTTTCTTCAGCTTCTGTCCGACTGATGCGTCGCCGCCCTCGCTAGTGGTTGTCGCCTTGCCCCCGCGGCCCTGACTAGTTCCTGCTGCGGTCTCCTTCTTTGGTAGACGGTATGGCTTGAAATCCTTGAATGTCTGGTCCTCAAAGTCAATGTCTAGGATGACAACCTCGTTGCCGTCGCGGTCTTTGGATTTGATGAGCCGTGACTTATCCAAGGACTTGATGAACTTCTTGATGTTCTTGAACGAGGTCTTTTTGATCTGGAGAGAAGCGCTCTGCGCAGGAGTAAAAGCAGGAAGGAACGGTTGAACAAGATTGGCCATGACATGAGACTGAGAGAGAGGGAAGGAGAGACCGTAGTTGGGGAGAGACTTGTTGGTTTCCTTGTGATGGTAAACGCCGTAAATGAACGCCTTCCGGAAAGCCTCGTCAACCTCTGCGCGCGTGATATTAGTCGATATCTCACAGAAAGCTGCAGTTGGGAGCTTGCTATACCTTTGGTCGTCAATTCTCTGTCATCCTCATGCGCCGCCACCTCTTCTACTGGTGGCTCTTCACCATCCAATCCTTCAGCCGGCTGGTGTTCATCAGCCGGACCCGACTCTAGAGTCACGCCACCAGCGCCTTCTCCCTCCTCATCATCCTCGAGGTCGGCGGCCTCCAGTTTGGCCTGGAGCTCCTCTAGACCTTCCTTGGAGTACCATCCCTCAAGTTCAGGGGGAGGCGCCGCGCCGGGGTTCCCCGAAGTACTCCAGGACCACAACTCATCCTGGTACCAATGTTCCGTCCGCACGGCATGGCCCCTAGCGCCACGAACCTCTTTCAAGGCGCTGACATCTATTTCGCACGTCCCCACTGCCACTGGCACCGTCGGCGACTCCAAACTGGCTATCGCAACAATTGCGCCTTTCTTGGCCTTCTCGGGGAAAGGCGGGCCGTTTTGGAGGCCTGGTGTCATAAGATCCGCGCCGCCTTGTAACTTCTCCACAACGAAGGATGGAGTGTGTAGCAAGGGTAGCATGCCTGGATTGCGCCACAAAGTGTATACGGTCGGGTACATCTTGTCCTCGAGCTTGAACCAGAGTATGCGCAGCTCCTCTCCGGGGTGAGCGCCGACGTAGACGGTGCCCGAGACTTTGCGCAGGTCCGAGCCGGCGGTGGTGGTGAATCGCGCCGAGTTTGCATTGTCGGGCAGCAGTGAGTTCCTCAGAGCCGTGAGGCCTGCCGTAGCAGCAGCCTTGTCCTCGGGATCGGCGGCATTGTTGACGGGGACCTCCAAGGCCAGTTGCGATATGATGGCGTCGGCAGTCTTGCGGCGATCGGACGAGCGAAGCGGGGCAAGCGGCTTGATCTGGGGGACGGGTCAGCAGCGCAATTAGTTAGGGCAGCTCCAGAACGTACCTGGGGCTTCTTCTTGAACATTTTGGTGGATGTGGTGGTGGGGTGTTGCGAAAGATTCTGTGCGCGGCGTTGGCGGAAGAGCAGCTTGAGTCAGGTTGGCGATGACGTTTACGAAGGTGGAGGGGTACACATGCAGGGGCCCGCGTCCGGGGAGCTGCAGCAGCAATCCATTGCACACCAAGCCAACCTCTGCTAGGATTCGCGTTCTTCGGTTCTGTTTTTCCGTGCTCTGCCAATGCTTCACCTCGGAAGTTTGGCCCTCGAAACCCCTCTCCCGTCTTTAGTGACATAGTGTTTTTGGATACGTCACTAAGCAATGCGACGCGGGGTGACCCACCGTTTAAAGCTTGGGAACATGGCGACGGTACCGATCTTTGTCCTCGTCCTTCCTCCATACCTTCGCAGGCATCATGGCGGACCAAAAGAGCAAGGCTAGGCTACGGCTGATCCAGATCATGGACTTCCTGACCATGAACAAGACGGCCACGACAATCCCATGGGATCCCGACTCGACCAAATTCCCGACAAGATCAGAGCTCCCCAAAATCCCAGGGGCTCCCGACGGAGCTGCGTGGGTATGGGGAGAGAACGACTACATCGGCCGCCTGAACCTCTTGACACCCACGCGCATCTTCGCAGCCTCCAAGGAAATCAAGACGGGCGAGATTGTGCCCATGAATCTTCCGTTGAACGTGCCGGAAGTCCCAGCGTTTCACCGCCAACCCTTCAAGCACGAAATCACGCCGCTTGCGGTCAATCTCGCCTACGACGACCTATACTCCCTCAACACGCAGAGCGGAACGCAATGGGATGGCTTCCGACACATGTCCTGGGTCGCGACCGGGACCTTTTACAACAACACCAAGGGCGACGACATCACAGGCCCAAGCGCGAACTACAAATGTTCCATTCACCACTGGGCAGAGCACGGCATCGCGGGACGGGGCGTCCTGCTCGACTACCGCGGCTACGCGCACAAAAAGGGCATCAAATACGACCCGTACGAATACTATCCCATCAGCTATGAGGTGCGAGTCTTGACTCCAGACTGAAGGCAGTATACTGATTTCAAAAGGAGCTGTACCAATGCGGCAAAGACCAAGGCATCGACATCCGGCCAGCGGCTGTGGGCGGCGACATCATGATCGGAGACATCCTCTTCGTGCGAAGCGGCTTCGTGGAATCGTACAACATGCGGTCGCCGAGCGAGCGGAATGCTCTGGCGAGAAGGAAGCACGATTTCGGCGTCAACGATGGCCAGAGGTGGGCCGGATTAAGTCAAGAAGAGAGAATGATCGATTGGCTCCACGACTGCTACTTTGCAGCTGTAGGCGGCGATGCGCCTGCGTTTGAGGCATGGCCGTCCCATGAGGGTAAGTCTGGCCGACATGCTGGAGGCGCGGGAGCTGACCACCAAACAGCACATTACCTCCACGAATACATATTGGCATTATGGGGTATGCCGATAGGAGAGATGCTTGATCTAGAGAAGTTGGCACAAAAATGCAGGGAGCGGAACAGATGGACGTTTTTCTTCACCAGCTCTCCAGCAAATTGTCCAGGTAAGTTTCGATGCCCAGCACAACCCGTTTCTTTGCTAATGCCTCGCAGGCGGTGTAAGTACACATGTCAACGGGCAAGCTATCCTGTAAGTTACGGTTTTGTACAGCGCGACAAGCAGGAGGCTCTGTTTTCTGCCAGGAGGGTGCAGTGTCATCTCATCACAGTTTTCAAAGCATATTCAAATGATACTCAGCTCAGCATAGCTGCTTTCTTGCTATCCAACAGCCTTCCAAAACACACAGAATATAAACCTTTCTCTCTCACCTCTTACCATCAACAACAACAACATCCGTTGTGGTCTAGTGGCTAGGATTTGCCGCTCTCATCACAAGAGCAAAAACACTCTAACAGGTGCCGGCAAGGCCGGGGTTCGATTCCCCGCAACGGAATATCCTTTTGCTGCCGTGCACAATGGCGTGCTTTTGGTGTTGCGAGCTTTTTTTTTTTTGGTTGCTGTTGGGATTGGTTGTGGAGAAAAGCCGACGAAAAAACACCGCGGCCACGCCAAGCGAGATGCCTCGGCTCTTTTTTATTTTTGGACCACGAGACTCCCAGGGCTCTTCGGTGTAGAGACCGAGGTGTTCCGTACGCTAGCAATGTGTTGGTATCAAGATGCTCTGAAGGATAAGACGGCCAATCAAAAATTATTGTAAAGGGCGAGTCTAAAAGTGTTGCAGGGGTGACGATGTCCATGGTTTATATGTCCTTTGTGGGATACTTATCTGGCTACGGACTTCGGCTTTAGATGCAGCTAGAAGCAAACCATAGAGAGTAGGTCATCTAGTTACAAAGGTATGTAGTGCTATTAAATTTTTCGAAAATCTGAAAATTCAGTGCGACTTATAATTAAAACACCCCTGTTTCTGCGAAAAATCGTCCGCTATGGGGAAAAAAGTAGCAATGTAGTGCTTGAATATATGTGAATTCGAGGCGATCTGGCTTACACTCGCTTTTATAAGATATTACTTGCTGCAGGGATATACCATACCACCGCATCTGAAAGATATCATTCAGCGTGGGGATATGAATAACATCGTAGCGTATGCGAATTTTCCTCCACAGAGCCCCGCGGCTGGCTGCTACTGTTAACATGAACACGAAATGTCTTTTCATAAGATTCATACTCGCACATCTGATCACAATTTCCTCAAGACCCATCAAGCCAACAAGTACCAACAAATTCATTGATTCATGGACAACAACTCCACCCAACCATCCATGCATGCACCCAACCAACCCAACCCTCCCCAATCCCAGCCCTCGCGAACCATATGACCCAGCCCCCAAACCACGCACATCCAGTGATATCCTACAAAAAATCATCCGAAAGCAGTAGAAAAGTAGCAGAAAAGAAGTAGACGAGGAAGAAGAGAAGAAGAAAGAAGCATAAAACATCGAGACCAAATAAAAATCATGCGTACCCAAGGCGTCTCCCCACGCCGTGTTTGCTTCGACGCCTTGCTCAAACGGAACCACCAAATCGCCAGAACAAAGACAACAGAAAACATATTAAAAACAAAGATCCGAAATCACACTCCCAAGCGCCGGCGCCTCCCTGTTTCCTGTTCCCTAGCGTGTACGTGCGCCTGTGTGCAAATGGATGTGTCCGCGCCTGCGCGGCAGCGTTCTTTCTCTGCGGCTGGCCTAGTCGTCAAGCAACGTGCTTGAACTGACACGCTGGTGTAGGCTCCGCGCTTCAGTAGAAGCCCCCATCGCCCGCGACGCGGGTCTCTAGGTGCTGGCGGGTGCATGATGATGACAGTGAGTGAATCCACGCTTCTCTTCGCCACTTCAACACGCGTTCTGGTCCTTTGCGTCCAGAAGGCGGTCGATACTAGCCGTGAGCTCCGCGACCCTAAACGGCTTGGACACGACGTCGTCCATGCCCGCCTCCAGGGCCGTGTTGACCTGCTCGATGCGCGCGTTCGCTGTGATGGCAATGACGTTGACCGAGCTGATCAGCTTGCCCTCCTTCTCCATCTCGCGGATCGAGCGCACGCACGTCAGCCCGTCCATAACCGGCATTTCGACGTCCATCAGGACCACTGTGAGGTTCTGCCCGCGGGGGTTGTCGTGCCACCACCGCGTCCTCATCAGGAATTCGATGGCTTCGCCGCCATGGTTTGCTATGCTGACCGTGTGGCCTAGCTTCACAAGTCCTTTTGACATCACTTGCTGGTTGATTTTGTTGTCTTCAACAATAAGGATGTCGAATGTCCGTGGAGATGGCAGCGAGGTGTTCGGTGTTGATACCGACAGCTGCGTCGATACCGATGCTGGAGATTCCGAACGGGCTTCGTCGTACAGGCTCGGTGCGTTGAGGTCCAGGCGACGGATCTGCGGTTGTTCGAAGGTCTGCTCGATATTTTGCGACTGATGTAGCGCAGTGGATTCGGGTGGTAGTGAGTGTCTATGCGGCAGCTCGACGCTCATCTTTGGTATAACCCGGCGCACCTTGACATAAAAGGCAAAGGTCGACCCCTTGCCGGCTTCTGACTCTACGCCTATAGAACCTCCTTGCAGTTCGCAGAGTTCACGGCAGATGAAGAGGCCAAGTCCCGACCCACCATAGTGGACCATTGTCCTAGGAGCTTGCGAGAAGCGCATGAACAGAAGTTTCTTCTCATCGACAGTAAGACCGCATCCCGTGTCTTTCACAGAGAAGTGTATGTAAAACTGCTCGCCTTCGCCCCAGTCCTTAGTCCTCAAAGTCAAATCTTCTCGAGGTTTACGGAAGTCCAAGTACTGTATGCCTTCTGGGCTTTCTTTTGGTCGCTCTTTCGATGCGCTCAACCTGACGGTGATCTGGCGTTTTGCCTCGTACTGCGTGAATTTGATGCTGTTTGTGACAAGATTGATAAGGATTTGCTGCAGGCGCATCGAGTCAAGTAATACCCAATCGACGTTGAGGTTCTTGAATGAATCGTCAATGATTGTGTTTGACGATATATTTGCAGCGTTGAGTTCTCCGCCAAACATTTTCTTGAGGTCTTTGACTAGAGAAGTAGGCTGCATTTCGACAGGAATGATAGTGAAAAGGCCGGAATCTAGTTTGGAGATAGTCAAGACGTCGTCGATTATACGCCTTTGGTGTTGTGCACAATGCAGTACAGTTTTTGCGGCGTCAATGCTGCTGTCAACCTGGCCCAGGAAATCTGGGGCTGTTCTATCCAGCGCACGTAGTGAGGTGATGATGTCGTCAGCAGATATCATGATGGCGCTCAGAGGGTTGCGCATCTCGTGAGATGTAACATCGATGAAGTTCTCCTGTTGCCTCTTAGCTTCCAACGCGTCCTCCATCCTCTTCTTCTGGATACCTTCAGCCCAGCGCACGGCAGTCACATCGGTTACTGAGCCGACGATAGACCTTAGCCACCCATCCTCCGTAACGACGGAAAAGGCGTAGCAAAGTATCCAGGTGAAAGGGTAGTCATCATCCACCGGACTCGGTTTCCGGAAAGACCTTGGCACACGGAATTCAAAGCTTATTTCCGTTTTTGACTCGATGAGCATTTTCCAGGCCCTTTGAACACTGGGAACATCTTCCGGATGCATTCGCTGCCACAATGGCGACTTCCATGACGCGGTATCTTCCCTCGAATCGCCAGTAAGCTCATACCATTTCTCGTTCCGGTACCTGTATGATCCAGCCATATTTTCAGGTGTAAATTCTATGACGAAGATTCCGGTAGGAACGGCATCAGCGAAATGCTTCAGCTGCAGTTCGCTTTGTTCAAGCTCCCTGGTCCGATCGCGAAGTTGCTCTTCGACCTTTTCCTGGTCAAAAGCGGCCTGTTCAGCAATTGTACGGCCGCGCCTCGTCTCTTCCTCTAGAAGAAGAACGGATGCCATTGAAGTAGTGACTTGACGTCTGATGAGTCTAATAAACGTCCGGTAATCTTCATCATACGGTCTATGGGAGTTCAAGCCTATGACCAAGAAACCCAGCGTCGTATTCCGGGTCGAGCAGTGTCCAGTGGTTGGGCGTATGGCACAGATTACAACAGAATTGCAGGGTTCATTCCAGATTGGGGAATCTATGCCGTGGATCAATACAGCCGGCAACCGGCCGTTCTCCAGACTTAGCAATATCGGTTCCTCGGATTCTGCAGCTTCTTTGAAAAATGGCGTAAAACCTTCTCGGCCCAATGAAATATCGATCCTAGTCGCTAAGGCTGGATGACCCTCCGGCACACCCGTGCTTCCCTCGAGCTCGAAGCGCCTCGTAGTGGTAACATTATGTCCAGAGAGTCCAAAACTCAGATGGTCGCTGACGGAGTACAGAATGGTGAATGGTACATCATGCTGATTCGTGTCGAGCCCTCGAATAACGTGTTGCCAGAAGCTTTTGGTGTCTTGAGATCTAGACAGTAATTCGCCAAAGCTGAGAAGGGAGGACATCCTTCTCTCGGTGATCTTTTGGTTCGTCGTTTCGAATACTGTCTCGTACCAGGCTACGATTTTGTCTTCGATCATGATAGGCGTAAAACTGAATGAGTAGTAGGTCTCCTCTTGTATTCCCTTGCCTCTGTTCAAAAACAGAAGCATGTTCTCAACCATTGCACCTGTACCAGTCTCTTCGCAGCTCCGGAAAAAAGGCTGGAAACCGTCCCAAGCCTCGGCAAAACCGACCCAGGGTGGAGATCCCAGCAAACTGGGATGCTTGTCACCAACCAGGGGAGGATACGCATCGTTGTAGATCATATTTAGGTCTGGGCCCCAGAACAAAATGGCAGGGTTCGGACAGACCATAACAAAGTTACACAAAAATCGAAGCAGTGGTGACCAATTTTCCATGGGCCCTAATGGGGTAGACGCCCAATCTACATTCCTAGCAAGTTGAATATGCGACGAGATGTTGGGCGGAGGTGGCGTCAAGGTCCAGTCATATCGCGGAACGTTGGCAATAGGACACTGTATATACGAAGTGCTAGTGCCTGGCACGGCTGGAACTGGGCTCACTGGAGGCGGATTGCTTTGCCGCCTATCCAGATTGGGCATACCATCTTGTCTGCCAAACTGTTAGTTAATGTCTGAAGTTACATTCTCTACGGTCTGATGACAACACAACGAGACTCGAATGAAAAAGGGATATGATGACTATGCCATCGCGAAGCTTCGGCAAGAGTGATGAGGCTCTATGCGTTCTGTCGGTATGCAGTGACTCTTGCAGATAATACGAAAAGCTTTGGAGGCCAGTTCATGTGCATGTCTTATGCTCATGACCATAGTGGATCTGCGGGAAGGAATGTGGCGAAGTACGAGGCGCGTGGAGACATTTGAAGCGGGGACAAAAGGCTGTGCACAGATGGACTGGATGTGCTTTTTGAAGGAGGATCGCATGATCTGCAGATCAAGCAAGAGTGGGGAAAGGAAACCGAACGTACCCATTGTTTTCCTCGACGCACGTTTTACCGTTTGCCCAATGCAAACTGGAATATGACCCAGGAGCATCCACTCCATGTCGAGTGGGCACGCCATGAACAATCTTCCACCGTTGTCGAAGGGTTGATATGCCCCATTTGTATCCTCCGTATGAAATCGAAGGCGATATTTTCCTCAGCCCACGCTCCCGCGTCCCATGGTCCAGTATCCATGACCTGAATAGCGAGTAAGTGACCCACGCGGGATGATCGTGAGGGTCCGTATTCTCCACTCCTGCCACAATAGCCAGCAGCTTTGAGGACTCTCGCAGAAACTGGTTCTGGTATACTATCGGCAACGGCTGCTCAGCGGCTTTGGTGGTGGCTGGGGGCGTGCTCGCGTCTGGAACCGCTGCGCAAAGGTCGACGACGAAAGTGGGTTTCTGGTCGAGGTCCAGGTATTCGGTGAGCGGAACGTCGCTGAACATGTCGGTGGGCCTAGCACATGATAAACCTGCGCCTGCTTCGTCTTTGGGTGAGCCGTGGCCAAAGACGGAGTACCATTGGTCCCTCTCCTCCTTGTCGCTCTGCTGCGGCCTCTGGGCGTCATCCCTACTCCAAATCGAGGCCAACATAGCTTCCTGGCCCGGGTGGGCAGCTTAAGGCGGGGTCAATGCTACGATCCGAGGCAGACGGACTGGGGCAACGGATCGTACGATGGGTCCTTGGAAATAGGTGCGGCAGTCTAGAATTGGCGGGCGAGCGGGAGGAAGAATAAGGTAAACCGTGGCGGCGGCAGGCTGCGGGAGCGGGTACAGGGCGAGAAAGAGGGGTGGCGCAGGGCGAGAAAGCAGGAACAGCGGGAGTGGACGAGTTTTTGGGGACGGAACGACGGGTATAGCACGGGCAAGATCGCGGGACACGGATGCGGTGGTCTTGCGAGACGATCCGATCGCACCTATCGATCGCCGATGCGCAACAGTCATGAGCGCTCCTCGTCATGGACCCCGAGCGTTGCGGGCAAATTGTTTGCCTGCCGCCAAGGCGTGGCCTGAGGGCGTCCCTGCGCCATACCAAACCTGCTTCTATCATCGTCGTCACTCGGAGTCGGAGAGCCCCCCGCGCAGATCATGGCACGCTCAAATGTCCAATTGGTGCTTCTTGGGCTCCATCGCTCTTTTGCTGCGGGTACACGATAGACTAGAGAGCGTTGGAGAAGCAAGAGACACGCTCTCGTTGCGCTAAAGTTTAACACGCCGCCGTCGCTTCCGTAAGGCTGACGAATCACTCGTTGCGCAATAGGGCAATGCAGTGCGTCTGTGCTGTGGCTGAAGACAGGGGTCACATCACCGCTCCCAACACCGTCTCCCTCAGCCGCTGCATCTCCTGCTCCTTTGCCCTCAGCTCTGCCTCCAACGCCCTGACCCGTTCCTCCAGGCTCTTCTCACTCCCTTCGTCTTTCGTCTCTCCATCCTGCCCCTCGCCCTCCGAGTTAAGAATCAACCCCTTCACCAAAAACTCTCCTCCACACCCTCCGAACAACAGACTCCAGCTCACGTCAAATACCTCTTTGATCTTCCTGCCATCTCCTGGCGTGCTTTCGCTTGCTCCGTCATCATCGTCATCGACTGGACTCTCGTACCCATCGTCGCTCATCCTGAACCTCTGCACCGAGATCTTTCTCGTCCCGCCAACAATCCCATTTCCCCCGAGCCCCAGAGGTGCAGCCAAACCAAGCCAGCTGGCGCATGTGATGCCAAAAATAGCCTCATCTTCTTCTCTGTTGTTGGCGACCGCTGATCTTGACGTACCCTGATTCTGCGCCTGTAGGCGATCCAGCAGTGCGTGGGCCAGCGCCTTTGCCTCGGAGCCGCGCAGCCGTTTACGATTGCTGATTTCAGCGCGAAGGAGCTCAGCAGCGAGAGAACGACGGAGATCTTCACGCGTAATCCTAGGAAGCATACTTCCTGCAGCTTTGGTGAGTTCATCAAAGATGCTTGTTGCGTTTCCTTGCGATGCACTATCGTCCGATTCGCCGTTGACAAGCACCGTCGGTGTCACGAGATGTACCGGACCACTCTCACGCCGGGGAACTTGTAACGAAAGACGCTGGCCGCGTCCCGGTCCAGAAGAGGCTGGAACAGTTGGCTGCGCTGATGCTGTTGACACAGCCGAAGCAGGGGTCGGTGGGAACCGGAACATTTGCTGTTCTCCGGTTACACCCGTTTCGGGCTGTGCGCGTTCCTGGACAGGGGTGGGGCCCGGGGTGTTGCGGCTCAAGTCGATAACCGGAGCTTCTTTGGTATTGGGATTTGCCGGAAAGGTTACGTAAGGCCCGTCACGAACAGAGCGGTTAGCTGGCGGCCGGCCGCGCAACTTTCCATTTGCTCCGCCGCTGCTGCTCGGCCAAGCTGAAGAGACAGCAGGACCGTGGCGCCGCCTTGCCCGGGGTCGAGTTGTTGAAGGCGTAACGGCAGACAGTGGCTCGTCAAAAGCCGAGTCCGGCGGACGTCCAGTCATGGGACTAACAGCAGACAGCGGATGCGGGCTGTTAGGATTATCCTGAGCATTTAGACGCCAACGGATATGTGCTCCTCCAGGTGCGGTCATGGCAGAATTAGGAGATAACCCTCTTTGCAAATTGCTCGGTGTGGATATCGTAGCGGTTGCCCAAGGATCATTGCTGACAAAATCATCCGGATGAGCACTCATTGGAAGCGCGCTATTCGGGCAAGCAGACTGTGGATTAGTCGAAGTGCTAAACGCAAACGACGTATCCAGATGGGGTCTCTTCGGTGGAGGGGTGGAATCGTCATCACCCATCACATCGTCCGTCTTCTTCCTGCCACGTTTGGGACGGTATGAGGGATCCAGTGCGCGGATTGCAAGATCCTCCTCCAAGGGAACACCATCCCGTCCATTCTTCGGGAAGGGATCATGTGGGGGAGGGATTTGAGTGCAATACCTTGGCATCTTTCCTGTAAGATATTCGAAAAAAGCATCAATGTGCATGGCACGCATCCATCGCTGCATGACGTTAGAGCCGGCCCTACTTTCCGGAGATGAAAAGCTATGGAAGCAACGTCGAGACCCGGTTAATCTCGTTCGTTAGGCATGATAGTGGAAATATGGAAACGAGGGCCTCTCTTGGGTTTCATAAAGCCTTTTGTCACACAGAACGATCCACGTTTTGAAGCGAGATCTGCTTCCTTGCAAGGCGACGCCAAGAGACAAGACCTGAAAATCCGATAAACGAGCTTGCACGTACCTTCAACCTGACACTGTACTGCTGTATCTTCTGGCTGCTCTGCCCTTTGGAGATATTTGGAGCCTCTACGCCCAATTCCAACGCGAGTTGGGTCCATGTCTTAACTTCTCCTCTCTCAAGCCTCGCTATAAGCTCGAACAGCTTCCAAGCATCGAACGTCTTATTGTCGCTCATTGGCAACTTCCTAAAGTTCCTTTTCAATTCCGAAGTGTCATGGTCCCTTGAAAAATTGGGATTGCAGTACAAGATGAAAGCCGCATAGGCATCAGCGAGAGTCTCGTCATCGACATCTCGTAGCGGCAAAGATCGATCGCCAGGCGCAAAGGAATAAGCAGCGCCATTGAAATGTGGAGAAGCATCTTGCGAAGGGGTGGCAGGCGTGACTGTGCTATGAGAGGTATCGGCGTAGAAGCTCAGTGTGCCACCTTCCTGTTGTGGCCGGTGGGGAGACGAGGAGGCGTGCAGGAAGCGGGCAGTACCCTGAGTGGGGCCCAAGGCCGGGTCGACCGGGGCCATCGAAGCATGCGGGTACTGATGGTACACGGGACTGCCAGAGCTCTGCTGGTGATACTGATGGGCGTGAGGAGAGAGATGCAGCGGACGTTGCGCCTGAGACGGCCCCTCTGCGCTAAAATCCATACTGCTTGGTACTCGTCTCCTAGTCGCGCCACAGCGGAGGTTGATTCACGACCTGCAAGCACGGACTGGTAGGCCGTGAGCCTCAACTATCAGCGGACCGTTGGCAGCAGGACATTCATGCTATCGTACGGAGGGCTCAAATCTCAACTGAGTGCGAGGCGGCGAGAGAAGCGGGCGAGGGACGAGGATGGTGGACAGGCAAATTAGGGAGGCTTTGCCCGTCTTAAGGGAGATTTGAGGCTATTTTCAGCACATTTGCGGTCCCTTAGCTTGAAACACATGCGCCACAAGCTAACCCCGATGCCGATGCCTCGGTGCACGTGACTACCCCATGCTCCTCCGCTGTGCCGAGGTTTGATGCATGTGCCTTCGTCATGATGCCTCTGTAAGCTCCGGGGTACACCACCATCTATCCCGAGTCTTTTTTCTTTTATATAGCTCTGCTGTCACGCCGAGCCCCTCTTTTTCCCTGCAAACCCTCTGTGCGCTTGACGCGCTGAATCCACACGTCACCGCAAAACCCTTTCACCATGTCGTCTGCGCAGGCACAGGACCTCAGGAAGGCCGAGGAGAGACACACTGCCAATCTACCCAGCACCGCGGCAGCTCAACAGAGCGACAATGTTGCTCATGCTTTGGCCGGTGCTGGTGGTGGGCTGCTGTCCATGGCTTTAACGTACGCTTCCTTTGACCCCGCCACTGGATAGCATCTTGCTAAGTTAGGCAGATATCCCTTGATTACCCTCTCCACCCGTGCTCAGGTCGAGTCCAAGCGCGCTCAATCCTCCGCCCTCGATGCTGTCCGCCACATCCTCAAGCGTGAGGGCGTTGCCGGCCTCTACGCCGGCTTAGAGTCCGCCCTGTTCGGCATCAGCGTGACGAACTTCGTATACTATTACTGTGCGTAGCAAGTCGCAAACAATCGCCCTCCTCTCCATAAAAGGCTGATAGTTCGCAAGGGTATGAGTGGACTCGTTCGGGTTTCGAACAGGCAGCGGTGCGGACCGGCCGCGCATCGAAGAAGCTCACGACCATCGAGTCGATGATTGCGGGCGCTATTGCGGGCAGTGCTACCGTCCTGCTCACCAACCCCATCTGGGTCGTCAACACTCGCATGACGGCTCGTAAGTCCGAATCAGAGGAGCAGGTCCTGCCTGGCTCAAAACCCGTGAAGAAGCCCTCAACCATCGGCACCCTCCTCGCCATCATCCGCAACGAAGGCTTTCTGCGTCTCTTTGCTGGTGTCATCCCCGCCCTCGTCCTCGTCATGAACCCCATCCTCCAATACACTATATTCGAGCAGCTGAAGAATGCATTGGAAAAGAGAAGGCGCGTAACACCCACGGACTCCTTCTACCTGGGCGCCTTTGGCAAGCTGCTGGCCACCAGCATCACATATCCCTACATTACGGTCAAGAGCCGTATGCACGTTGCTAGCAAGGAGGGCCCCAAGGACGACATGAGGACGAGTTTCCGTCGTATTATCAACGAGGAAGGCTGGGCCGGCCTCTATGGAGGTAGGCTCCTGTTCCAACTGTTTTTGTTGCCTTAACTAACACGTTCTAGGAATCGGGCCCAAGGTCACTCAGAGTGTCATCACTGCTGCCTTCCTCTTCGCGTTCAAGGATGCCCTCTATGCAGCGACCGTGAAGGGCAGACGCCTGATTGCTTCCAAGAAGTAAGCTATCAGTGTCATACACATCGCCGTAACAGGCGTTACGAAGCACAATGAATAGCAGCCAGGATCTATTTGATCCATGATCATGACAATGGGCTAGTGTGAGATATTACGATCGTCTTTTGTCTCTCCCCGGTAAGTTCGGGTAGCAATTTGTATATGTGGCATCAGCTTCCTGGAAAGGAGCTGTGTCGGCTTTGGATGTGCGTATGCCGAGCTGGTCTACTACTCCATCTAAGTTGATGGAGGTTCTGTACTCGAGGATAAAGGCGCATTGTAACAATCAGTGTCAACTGTTGCCAAAATTCGTGTAATCTACGTGTATTCAATAAGAGTTCAGTTGCGTGTGATCGTTTTTGACATATACCTACACTACCATCATCATATCTTGCAGTCCGTTGAGTACGAGGATTCGTGGCAAAACCATTTCCGTTAATACGAAGAGAAATTTAATCCATTTCTAGCCCATATTTTGTGGTCATTTTGTTTTGTCTTCAGGTACATTGTATTTGCGAAGGGGTGATGAACCGTAGAAATCCTAAAGTAAAGATGGCATCATGTCCACAGAACTTGTTGTACGTCGAAGAATGAATATATTTAAGCATATATTTTGGCTGCTCACCGTGACACAACTTAGGCTCACAGTTCGGAGATCGACACCGGGGAGTTAACTCACCAACAAGTTGAGAAACAGCCTACCTATGAATATGTTCATAGAAGCCATATTTTTCGGTCGCATGCATTTATGTCAACATGAGACCTGCGTCAAAACGTGAACATGAAGTGATGCACGTGGACACAGCCAAATGAAAAAGTGGTGCAAACGAAATCGTGACCGCGAAAATCGGCCCACGAAAATTGCGAACGAAGTCAGGATCAGAAGCTTAAATATAGAGTTGAGCTTTGGCGAGCGTACCCAAAATTTTTACTGGTACATTTATGCAATAAGTGAAATAAATTTCCAACAACTTGAAAAAGCTGCGTGGCGCAGCGGAAGCGCGCCGGGCTCATAACCCGGAGGACAATGGATCGAAACCATTCGCAGCTAAAGTTGTCAATCTTTTTTGCATTTTTTTCTTTCGCGCTAGACAAAGCGCTCAACGTTTTTCGCTTCGCTGGGGACACAGGGCGGGCCCAGGGGCGTCTCTGGGCGGGTCCCCTTGACCTCATCTTCCCTGCCTCTCATCTCGGTCCGGACAACTAGCGCTCCCGATGCCGATGGTCCGCGCTGGCGAATCGCTGCTTTCGCAATGGACACGACAGCCTTCTCCTCGGGATTTGGAAACGAGGCGTCGGATTTAGCTTGTGTGGCTGCCTTTTTCTTACGTGAACAATGCTTGGCTGAGGGATGCTGCCGCGGAGTTGTTGGAATAGGGGCGGCCACGCCCACCCTCCAGAATAGGCGGAGCCGTGGCACGACGTGTCTTACCTAAAAGTCTCGGACAAGAAGGGCGATTAGATGTCCGATGCTTCGGTCTCCACACCATGACGAATGCCTAGCAGTAGGTAGGTAGCAAGGGAGTGCATTTTCAAATGTTTCAATTTTGATATCTCCGAGTGTCCAACGGACTACCGTTCAGCAAGCAAGGCGAGAACCGCTATTGCAGATGCAACTTTCAGCCATCACTCCCGCTCAGAGCGCCAGCTTTTGTTTTCCGGAATGACCGCTTCTCCGCCCTGCCCGTATGCTCCCAGTATGACCCACTGAAACGCTGAGCACCGCAAGCTATGCAGATTAAAGCAATAAGAAAAAAAAAAAAAAAAAAAAAAAAAAAAAAAAAAAAAAAGAGCAAACCGCCATATTCTATACTGTTACAATAAGAGCGGCGGTGAATTCCCGTGCCGCTCAATATGCTTGAGCTCGGTGTTGGGTTTTGCAAGATCAATTATGCAGCCCACTACAAGATTCTCGTTGAGCAACAATCAAGATGTCCTCACATACCAGGCAGCTGGAAGCCAAATCCCGGGACAGCCGGAGGGACACCAATGTTCTGAGGCTCAGGGCGATGCTCCTGAGAGCGAGGGTCGGGACCACGGACATTGCGAGGTCCGCTAGGATCGTAGCCACCACCACGGCGACCACGGTTTTTGAATCCTGGCTCGGGACCCATGCGACGGCTGATGGCTGCAATGATGGTCAGCTTATTTCATGTATTGGGTGAGAACTGTAAGCTTACCTTTTGATGACACACCGGCACCGATCTCAATGTCTGGCTCTTCAATGACCAGACCTGTCTCCAACGACCGTCCGCCAGTGCCGCCGTACTCCGAGTTGATAACCCATTTGCGGTCGGCATCGGTGAGACACTCAATTGGGATGACGCTAATGCCGGTGCTGTAGTCGCTGCATTCGCGAGGACCGAACCCGACGCCCCATCGAGTCTACGAACTGTGAGAAAATGTATGGATGATGAGATATTACTGTTCTTACCTGACGCGCCTTGTTCAGGACCTGAGGGTCCTTCATCTTCTCCATGCCGAGCTTGGCTTTGACCGAGTCTTCACGGTTGGCCATTTTGACGAAAGCGTGATGCTTATCACGGTTGACAATGCACGTTTGGACCTCACCAAACTGACCGAATATCTTTCTTAGTTCGCCTTCGGTACCCCTGGAAAATCATGTCAGAACAAACAGGATATGGTGCGAGCTCGTCGGTAACTTACGAAACACCCCCAACGAACAAAGTTCGGCTGAGTACTGCGGTAACTGTCAGTATTTGCGCTACAATAGCTGAAGCTCGTGTAATTACCTTTGATGGCACCCTTGGGGAGGCTCTGGTCGAACTGAATATACTTTTCCTTCTTGTTCTGCGGGCCGTTGTTCTGCTGACCGGAACCTTGTCCGGGGCCTTGACCCTGGCCCTGGTTCTGGCCCAGGCCCTGGCCCTGGCCCTGGCCCTGACCCTGACCCTGACCTTGTTGCACGGCGGGTGAATTACGGTGCTTGTCACGTCGATTCCTACCTTTCCTCCCACGGCGTGAACTACCAGTGCCTTGCTCGGGCGGTTGGCTGCCAGAAGCGTTCCCACCGCCATTACCAATACCACCACCGGCGTTGGGTTCGTAGGTGCCATAGGTTGGACTTTCACGACGGTTCACTGGAGTACGCCGACGGTTGCGATCCGGGGAGCGACTACGATCACGGTCTCGGTCGTGTCCACGAGCATCGTCCTCCCGAGTTCTATACTCTTGTGCACTCTGCCCCATGGGCTGTTGGGCCTGGGCATTGAACCCAGTCTGCGCTTGCTTATTGAGAGCAGCAGGACCAGTCGGAGGGGCTACTGGTGCAACTGCTGGAGCGGCCTGCTGGGGTTGCGCTGCGCTCATAGCCCCAAGAATCTGAGCTATCTGTGCCGCAGGCATTTGTTGCTGCATTAGAGCGCCTAAGAACTGCATGAACGCTTCAGTGCCACCAGGCATACTCTGGAAAGCCTGAGGCATGATCTGGTTGAGTTGGGCAACGTTCGCTGCGGGGGGCGCAGACGGTGGTATAGTCGATCCAGCGACGCCATTACCTTGTCCGTTGACCTGGGGTACATACGATGGCATGGTCGGAGCAGTCATAGTCTGGCCTACATTCTGTTGCTGCTGTGGGGTAGTTGAAGTGTACTGCATGCCGTTCTGGTAAGGCGCGTTTTGCGCTGGCACAGTCGCCTGTCCTATGTTTGCAAGGTTGGCCAGCAATGAAGCAGTGCCGGATGAAGCGCTCGCAGGCGCTGCTATTGGTGTTTGTGTTTGAGGTGTTGAACCAAGAGAAGTTGCAGCATTTACCGTGGCATTACCAACAGGGGTGCTTGTCGACGGGAGGACTGCTAGGACAAGGCGAAACATCAATCCAGTGTTCTTTTGGAAATGGTGTCGGCACGAACCAGATGTCTTACCTGTTCCTAGACGCTGCTTGAACTCTGCAAGCATGTACTGGGGAAATGTGTTGCCGCGCTCCCAGATGTCGATCATCTTAACAATTCTCTCCTAATTTTTGGCACGCCAAAGTCAATACTGGATGTACTTATGCTGCCTATGCGTCGCAACGAAGGCGGCAGCGCCCAACCGTTCACGGATATTATGGGCGTACCTTTTGATCGGCCGGCGCGGTTTGAATGAGGTCATGCATGAGCGTAGGAAGTACTTGGGTCGCGAAAGCTACTCCGATGGTATTTGGGCTTTTTGTGACATCGCCAGCCGGGTCTTCCCTGGACTGGCGAGCCTTCTCGACCCACTGGCGCACGACGGCATCGAGGACATACAATACGCCAAGCTTATGAGTAGAGGGAGTGGTGGTGAAGCGGTCGCGAATCGTCTGGACTATGGAGGGGGATTGCTGTGAGAGAGAACAAAAGTCAGTTGCGGGTGTGCGCAGAGCGTGGAGGGCGGAAGATCCTACGTTTACGTTGGCGATGCAGAGGTTGGTGATGGCTGAGATTTTGGACTTGTTGGCTCCTGGGGGCTTCAGCGCAGACAGCGACAGCAGCAAAGTGTTCAGCTCTTCCATGGCTGACATGTCTACTCCTACGTGGGCAGCGCCCGGACCCGACTCGAACAAAGGGCCGCTTCAGTGGTGTTCTGGGGCCTGTTGAACTGAGCACCTAGAGGGACTACGTCACTGGGTTCACCGGGCGTGGAGTCAACTCGGACGCCTTGTCGCGCGCACCGACGGGGTCGCGATGCAGAGTGTGAGAGCTGGGCCGAGGTCTCGTGCTGAGCCGGAAGCTTACAGCGGCTCACTCGAGCGCGGATACGATCAAAGGCTTACTGGCCGACAGCTGATATGGCGCGAGTGAAAGCGAGAGTTGTGCGCGGCTGCGTGGCGATGGTTGTGCTGCTCCGCTTCTTCAGGAGGGAGGAGCTCTCTGGGGGATCCAAGGCAGGCCGCCAAGCCGGGCGAGTCACGGGATGCGCTGCGCGAGTGAGAGCGACCTTGGGTGAGCAGCAGCGCGTTGGGCCTGGTGCCACGAGCGAGCGAGCGAGGCAGATGCGACGTCAGCACCGTGTCGGACAAAGGCTGCAAAAAACCGTCTCACACACAGCGACCGTCGCAAGTGATGTGCTGCGCGCGCGCCTCACCCGCAACCCGCATTTCTTCGTCGGATGTAGTTCGGAAGGACTGACGGAAGCGCGCGCAGTGACGCACGGGGTCGGCCATTCCCGATCGCCGGCCGAGGACCTGCCTTCAAAGCTTTCTGTTGTTTCTCCGCCATCCTCCTCCATCTTTCTCCATCATTCATCCATCCATTTCCCTCCTTCTTGCCCACCTTCTCCCTTCACAATGGCTTCAGCTCTGCGGCTAGGCTCTGCCTCTCTGCGCTCCGCCGTCAAGGCCCCGGCCCGCTCCGTCGCCTTCAACGGTCTCCGCGCCTACTCCAGCAAGACCACGGTATGCCTCTTTGTCAAGCCCTGCCCGACTTCCGCGCTGACCCGCCGCCCCAGTCCCTGAAGGAGACCTTCGCCGCCAAGATCCCCGGCGAGATTGAGAAGATCAAGACGCTCAAGAAGTATGTCGCCGCCTCCACGCTTCCGCTGCCCGCCGCAGCCCGCTGACGTAGGACAATAGGGAGCACGGTAGCAAGGTCGTTGGCGAGGTCACCCTCGACCAGGTCTACGGTGGTGCCCGTGGCATCAAGTCCCTCGTCTGGGAGGTGCGTAGACTTGCCATTGGCTGCCATTGCCCCTGCTAACAATCCCCAGGGCTCCGTCCTCGACTCCGAGGAGGGTATCCGCTTCCGCGGCAAGACCGTAAGTTTTTCAATTCACATCTTCAATGGGCTCCCACTGACCATCCTCAGATCCCCGAATGCCAGCAGCTCCTTCCCAAGGCCGCTGGTGGCCAGGAGCCCCTCCCCGAGGGTCTCTTCTGGCTTCTGTTGACCGGCGAGGTTCCCTCTGAGCAGCAGGTCCGCGACCTTTCCGCTGAGTGGGCTGCCCGCTCCGACGTCCCCAAGTTCGTCGAGGAGCTCATCGACCGCTGCCCCAACGACCTCCACCCCATGGCCCAGTTCTCTCTGGCCGTCACTGCCCTTGAGCACGAGTCTTCCTTCGCCAAGGCCTACGCCAAGGGTATGCCCAAGGCTCAGTACTGGGAGCACACCTTCGAGGACTCCATGGACCTCATTGCCAAGCTCCCTACCATTGCCGCCCGCATCTACCGCAACGTCTACAAGGACGGCAAGGTCGCTGCTACCCAAAAGGACAAGGACTACGCCTACAACCTGGCCAACCAGCTCGGCTTCGCTGACAACAAGGACTTCGTCGAGCTGATGCGTCTGTACCTGACCATCCACTCCGACCACGAGGGTGGCAACGTCTCTGCCCACACCACTCACCTGGTCGGCTCTGCCCTCAGCTCCCCCTACCTCTCCCTGGCTGCCGGTCTTAACGGTCTTGCCGGTCCTCTCCACGGTCTTGCCAACCAGGAGGTCCTGAACTGGCTCACCAAGATGAAGAAGGCCGTTGGCAACGACCTTAGCGACGGCGCCATCAAGGACTACCTCTGGTCCACCCTCAAGGCCGGCCAGGTCGTTCCCGGCTACGGCCACGCCGTCCTCCGCAAGACCGACCCCCGCTACGTCTCCCAGCGCGAGTTCGCCCAGAAGCACCTTGCCGACGACCCCATGTTCAAGCTCGTCTCGCAGGTCTACAAGATCGCTCCTGGCGTCCTCACCGAGCACGGCAAGACCAAGAACCCCTACCCCAACGTCGACGCCCACTCCGGTGTCCTCCTCCAGTACTACGGCCTCACGGAGCAGAACTTCTACACGGTTCTCTTCGGTGTGTCCCGCGCCCTCGGTGTCCTTCCCCAGCTCATCATCGACCGCGCCGTCGGTGCCCCCATTGAGCGCCCCAAGTCGTTCAGCACTGAGGCTTACGCCAAGCTGGTTGGCGCTAAGATTTAAAGGGGTTTGGAGGAGTATAAAAATTAGATGGATGGGCAATTTGTGTATACCAACGTAGGATGATGGATGAATATGTTTCTGGGCGTGGCCGATTGGCCTGCCTGGAATTGTAGCGTGTAATACTATGTCCGGACTGGATCCAACCGTGTAACCTTTTTTTGTATTTGCTGCACGCCTCGTTGAGGGTTGAGGGGGGGTGATGCAATGAAGCATAAAGTGAGTTAGATTGGTGTTGCGGCGCAAATCCTCCAGCTGCCCGTAGCTCCCGGCGCGACGCCACCAGCAATGGCGCCGCGGCCAATGAGGCAGCGCGGATGCAGACGCCGCAAAAGCAAACGAGAGCGACCGTGTCTAGCCGGCAGTCGGGGAAGTCATGCTAGCATGCTAGCGGTGAGGCGGGGACCGGGTTGCGCCATGTTGGGGCTGATCAATGGGGCTGAACGGGCTTCCGTTGAACACTGGAGAGGATCGCTGGGGAGCCGAGCGCAGTCGGACATTGAGGTGCTCAACAAGCCGACAGGATGCGAGCTGGCCATGATTTACCTGATGTGCACCCGCAGGCTCCGGTTTCTCCCTGCGACAGCCAGCTGTAACCGCGGCTGCGTGCGGTTATCTGGCGGAGTACTGGAGCGGGCCCCGTCAAAAGCGTCCCCCGGTCTCGTCCCCAACTGCTTTGGAACCCTGCCCCATTAAACTTGGCAAGAAGCTCCGACGCCATCCCGCCCGTGAGCGGACTCAGCCCGCTGACTATCTGACGCTTAGGTAGGGGACTTACGTCTACTCAGCCCGCTCGCCTACCCACACCCCCCCCAAATAACTACATTCCGTCGGGCCCTCTTCTCCTTCCTCCCTCCTCCATCACACTCCCTCTTTGCGAAGAAGCACCCTATCGCCTTGGTCAGGCCCCCGCAAACAGCAGAAGCACCTAGATCATGTCCTCTCCCGCAGCCACCATAGCCGGCGCCGATGCGCCCCCCAAGCTTGAGAAGAAGCCCGTCAAGTTCAGCAACTTGCTGCTTGGCTCGGGTCTGAACATGTTCGAAGTGTCGACGCTGGGCCAGGTAAGTCGTCGCAATGTCGCTACGTCGTCATCGCTGTCGCATACTAACGTCGTCTAGCCACTGGAAGTCACCAAGACCACCATGGCTGCCAACCGGGCCGATGGCTTCTCAGGTGCCATCGGCCGCATCTGGGCTCGCGGCGGTATCCTTGGATGTAAGCTCGACGGACCCTTCCCCGATGAATTGATCCGAGCGTCATGCTAACATCCCCCCGACAGTCTACCAAGGTCTCATCCCTTGGGCTTGGATCGAGGCCTCCACTAAGGGCGCTGTCCTCCTCTTCGTCGCCTCCGAGGCTGAATACCAGGCTCGCGCGCTCGGTGCGAACTCCTTCGTCGGCGGCATCTCTGGCGGCATGGTCGGCGGCCTGGCGCAGGCCTACGCGACCATGGGCTTCTGCACTTGCATGAAGACGGTCGAGATCACCAAGCACAAGGTCGCAGCTGCGGGTATGAAGCCTCCTGGAACTATGGAGACGTTCATGGACATCTACCGCAAGGAAGGTATCCGTGGTATCAACAAGGGTGTCAACGCTGTCGCCGTACGCCAGGTCACCAACTGGGGCTCGCGCTTTGGTCTGTCGCGTGTCGCTGAGACGGGCATCCGCAAGGTCACAGGCAAGGAGCACGGCGAGAAGCTGGGCGCCCTGGAGAAGGTCATTGCCAGCACTCTGGGTGGTGGTCTCTCTGCCTGGAACCAGCCTATTGAGGTCATTCGTGTCGAGCTTCAGAGCAAGGTCGAAGACCCCAACAGGCCGAAGAAGATGAACGTCGCCAACGCGGCCAAGTACATCTACAGCAGGAACGGTATCAAGGGTTTGTACAGGGGCGTTACCCCTCGTATTGGTTTGGGCGTTTGGCAGACGGTTTGCATGGTTGCTTTGGGTGATATGTAAGTTTTGCCCCACTCCTTCCCCGCACCATCTTGCGGCAGTCGGCTAACCCGCTCAACAGGGCCAAGGAATGGGTTGAGAAGGTCACCGGCGAAACGGTCACCGCGAAGCACTAAAAGGCGTTAGGGTTGGCTCAGGATTGGTCTGTCTGGCACGAATATCAAAACCGTGTGGACAGGAGAGCCCCGGCGGACTGATGATGAGCAACGATACGCTCTTGATGCGAGCTTGCACGCACATGCACTTAACCGCTATGTGTAGTGTGCGGATATGTTTCCTTATATTTTTACCTTTCTTTGCCTTATGGGCAAGATGGATTATAGACTTTAAACTTGACTGGGATTTTGTCTAGCTTTTTCAGATCGCATCTTCATTCCACGAGTTGTGAGCGAGAGTAATGCGTCTCAACAATTGATGGTCCAATCCCTACGACAACAAGTGACATTACTAACACAAGGAAGATAAGGAGCGCTTTATCGTCGCAATCCTTTTCATACCTAGTGTGGCGCTTTTACAGCAGTTTTCATAGAGCCTGTTCCGGCACTGCCAAGTATACCTAGTCTGTAGCTTGTGAAACGCCAGCAATGAAAAACCCGTCCTTCTGATTGACAAGGTAAAAATGTATGTTGCCGAAGATGACAATAACGTGATTGCACATGTCGCCGAGGTACCAAGAGGGAAAAAAAAGATATGCAAAAAAGCAAAAGAGAACTCCCCCGGACAGGCTTGAACTGTCAACCTCCTGATAGCCAAACGACCTAAGTCATTTTAACAGTCAGACGCGCTAGCCAATTGCGCCACGGAGGATTCGTGGTTGGAGTTCTCACACTTTTATCTATGACGTATGACTTCTCACATGATACAGCCTTCGAAAATTCCAGAGCACACCAGGACGCTCGAAGGGGCCGAGGTTGTCACGTTGTGAACCCACTCGCGTGTCTGTGGATCAGTCGCATCCGGTGCACAGGTTTGGTTTTCCACGCGCCCTTGGCGCGGTACCGTGGGGAGAGTGCCAGACATGCTGTGCGGATCTCTCGACAAGCTTCCCCCCCGGAATATTGTGTGATATTAAGGGGGCTGGATAGATTTGCGTGCAGGTACGGCCGTACAGCAGATGATTCGCAGATCGCTGGCGACACGGAAGCAACGAGGGCAGCCATGACGGCTTGCTGCAGTGGGTGTTGGCGTGGGCCGAAAGCTGGCGGCTCTTTCACGCTCCAACGTACTCCACCACCGATAAGGCGTGAAGAAAATGGGAACGGGCAGCATCGATCATTCCGAGACCTTGCCCCAGGACATGACTAACGAGGCGCTCAGCACGCGTGCTTCTTCCCCGCGAAACGCTAGCTAGCATGACCCGGCGCGAAGCTCACGAGAACTGTTTTTTCTCCAGGTTTCCGGGGCCACATGACTGGGTGAGTGGTGCCTGCCTGAAAGCCGATCGTGAAAGGGCCTCCACCTGCAGGGCTCGGGGCTAGGGACAGACCCTTTACGCTACACCGTTAGCATCAGCTAATCCTTGGCCACCCAAGAGACGCAAATGATACGAGTAGAGAGACGCAACAACGCAGAGTCCAACCTGTTCCGGCGAGCGGGCTGATGCTGCCGTGCCCATGCTGCTGATCGCGTCTGCGCCCTGGTCACCGCTGATTGGAGGCCGAGCGCAGCTCCAAGTACCCGGGGTACCCTAACGCGCGACCTGGCCTCCCGTCACTCGCAGCAGCAACTCCACAGAAGCAGGTCGATGTGATCCACTTGAACCCTTCTTGGCTAAACCTGACCCGTCCTCGTCTTACCGTCGCTTCCTGCATTGCTGGCTGGCCCGACTAACGTCACCGGGCCTACTTTCTCTCGTCTGCATAACACCGCCATCTAATCGTGGAGACGGGCTGCTCCATTCCAGCCCACTACACCATCAGGATTCCTTCCTCAAGCGCCCGGAGGCCGGCCAACATTCCCCTCCACACCTTTTCTTCTTCACGACGTGACAGCTCTGACCAGGGCCACCTGCTTCGCTCATCGGCGGACGAGAAGCGACATTCCTCGGATTCAGACTTCTCCCTCTGGAGCGACACCGGCGACCTTGTCGACCAGTTAGCCGACGAGGAGGACCCCTTGCAGATTCGACTTCGCCGATCCCAGGATCTCGACGGCTCTTCGACACACAAACGACACCCATCCAAGAAGCGTGTACATTACGACTCCTCCAGTCGCAGCAACGAGAAAGCTGGACGCGTTAGAAAGGAGGACATCGTCGTCCCGACCCCTCCACGGCCCATTGCCAACCGAGGCGAAAGGCTTCTCGCTGCCATCATGGCTCCCAATGATGGACCCAGCCGGATTCACGGCTTGCACGGCAAGAAGCTGATGTGCGCACCACCGGTCCATTATTGTGGAGGATGTATGGGCTGACCATCACATGCAGTTACTTTACCAGCGTGTTTGTGTCGCTGGGTGTCTTTTTATTTGGCTACGACCAGGGCGTCATGTCGGGCATTATCACGTAGGTCCCCAGTCGGCACATGTCAGAAGTTAAGCTGACCAGTACTTTCTCAGAGGATCCTACTTCAAAGACTCCTTCAACCAGCCCACCCGCGCCGAGATTGGAACTATGGTAGCCATCCTCGAGGTCGGGGCATTCATATCATCGCTGGGTGTTGGAAAAATAGGAGACGTGATTGGACGTCGGCGTACCATTTTGTACGGCTCGCTTGTCTTCGTGGTAGGAGGCGCTTGCCAGACATTCGCTACTGGCATGCCCATGATGATGCTGGGCAGAGTCATTGCAGGTCTCGGCGTTGGCGCGCTGTCGACAATCGTCCCCGTATACCAGTCTGAGATCTCACCACCCCACAACCGCGGCAAGCTGGCTTGTGTTGAGTTTACGGGCAACATTTGCGGCTACGCGGCTAGTGTGTGGGTAGACTACTTCTGCAGCTACATCAGAAGCGACTGGGCGTGGCGCATTCCCCTGCTCATGCAATGCGTAATGGGCGGTCTGCTCGCCGTGGGTAGTTTGTTGATTTGCGAGTCGCCAAGGTATATACTACAATCAAGAATGTCTTCATGCGGCAAAAAGGATGCTGACGTTGCACAGGTGGCTGCTCGATAACGACCATGACGAGGAAGGCATTGTCGTCATCGCCAATCTCTACGGAAAGGGTGATATACACAACCCGAAGGCTCGCGAGGAATACCGTGAGATCAAAATGAACGTCCTCATCCAACGCCAGGAAGGCGAGCGCTCTTATTCCGACATGTTCAAGAGATACTACAAGCGCGTCTTCATCGCCATGTCTGCGCAAGGCCTTGCTCAGCTGAACGGTATAAATGTTATTTCGTACTACGCCCCGCTGGTGTTTGAACAAGCCGGTTGGGCTGGCCGCGACGCGATCCTGATGACCGGTATCAACGGACTCAGCTACCTTGCTTCCACAATTCCACCCTGGTACCTCGTGGATTCCTGGGGCCGGCGATTCATCCTACTTTCCGGCGCTGTGGCTATGATATTCTCGCTGTCAGCCATCTCGTACTTTATTTATGTCGATATTCCTATCTGGACTCCTCGATTGGTTGTCATCTTTGTTATGATCTACAACGGAGCTTTCGGAGCATCATGGGGCCCCATTCCTTGGTAAATCCCGGCAACTTTCTGATCACGTGCGAATATTGACTGACGATCTGTAGGCTTTACCCTCCGGAAATCCTTCCGTTGAGCATTCGTGCCAAGGGCGCCAGTCTAAGCACTGCTACCAATTGGGCCTTCAACTGGCTTGTTGGTGAGATGACGCCTATCCTGCAAGAGTGGATCCAATGGCGCCTGTACCTCTTGCATGCCTTCTTCTGTGCTGTCAGTTTTGTTGTCGGTAAGTCGACGTTTGTGGATAGTCTCCGCTGCTCCGAGCTGACAGTGTTTTAGTCTGGTTTATCTACCCCGAGACTGCAAACGTGCGCCTGGAAGATATGAACTCGCTCTTTGGTGACGCTACCTCGCAAATGCCGACGCCGGCGACGCTCGCCGAAGCCGAGTCTCTCTTCAGCGGCGGGCGCGGATCTCCCGTCCCGTCACTGGATCTTCGTCGCCCTGGTCAGCTTGGTGCTGACAATGCTATTCCCGGTCTGGACATTGACCCGCCGAATGTGCAGGTGGAGGGCGGCAAGCCGATGCTCCCAAGCAAGACCTCCAGCAGTGTCACAGAAGGCGTCGGCGGCTGGATCTCAAACATTATTAAGCGCAACAAGGACAATGGTGAGGGCGACAGCCAAAGTAGTGGGTACCGGAGAGTCGAGCAGAACGAGGATTAGGGAATTGATGGATTTTTGTCGGTCACTGGTTGTCGACGCGAATGAGCATAGGGGAGTGGATAGAGGCGTTTTTATGGGCGAAATTTGGCTAGACAAGCATGATCAAAACACAGGGTTGCATGTTTCTCGACCTGTAGACGGGGAGCGAGGTTTTGTACATCAGGCGCAAACATACACCTTACAGAAAGCGCAACCAATCATGGAATTTGCACTGGCCTCACCCTTGGCTCCTTGCGATGGCGGCGTGCGCGCCGGGAACTACGAAACGTGTCCCCTTGATGTTGCGGTTAGCGTGGCCCTTGCGTGCCTTGCCCCCCCGAGGATCGCCGTGCGCGTACTAAGCTCCTCTCCCTGCTCTTTGCTCAGCTCACATTGCGAACCACTGCACAGAGAGCGGAGCGACGTTGCCTGTCCTCTGCTTCGTACAGCTTGTAATAATCTCTTCTTTCCCTCCTTTACTCTCTCTTCCTTTCCTCCATTACACCCATCCTCGGGCCCGCGCATCTACGGCTGAGCTCTCCCCGAGCTACTGAGGGGTTATCTTTGACCAAGCATGGCTTCGCAAGGCTATGCCACCGGAGCAGAGGCTCAGGCAGAAGGCTTGCGCCGAAGAAACATCCCCAATGGCGATGGTCAAGTTGGCTTGAGCCCGCAGGCAGCGGAAAAGAGCAAGCAGAAGGTACGAATGCGTCCACCGTGGAGCTTCAGCACCACCATCCTAGTCAAACTTCGGAAGGCTAACGACCAACTCGCACGGATACAGTCCAAGAGCTTCCTCCAGATCCTCGATGAGACCGAATATATCTGGGCGCCTATTATGTTCACCTTCCTTGCCTTCTTCACCCGCATGTACAAGATCGGACTCTCCAATATCGTGACCTGGGATGAGGCCCAGTAAGCTCCGGCTCGCACCCCAATATTTCCTCGTACATTCGAGGCTGACAATGCTCTAGCTTCGGAAAATTCGGATCGCACTACCTGAAGCGTGAATTCTATTTCGATGTCCATCCTCCGCTCGGAAAGATGCTCGTTGGCCTGTCTGGCTTCCTGGCTGGTTACAATGGATCCTTTGAGTTCAAATCCGGCGAGACCTATCCCCCGGAGCTCAACTACCAGTTTATGCGAATGTTCAACTCTACCTTCGGCGCGCTTACCATCCCGCTGGCATACTACACCGCGAAGGAATTGAACTTCAGGAAGCCCGCCGTTTGGCTTTGCGCGCTCATGGTTCTCTGCGACAACTCGCTTGCGACCATCAGCAGATTTATCCTTCTGGACTCGATGCTGCTGTTCTTCACTTTCACAACCGTATTCTGCTGGGCGAAGTTCCACAAGCTCCAGAAGGACCCTTTCTCGCCTGAGTGGGGCCTTTGGTTGATGTTGACTGGTGTTTCGATTGGCTGTGTTTGCAGTGTTAAGTGGGTCGGTTTCTTTGCTACCGCATTGGTGGGTATCTACACCATCGAAGACCTCTGGAACAAATTCGGAGATCTGAAGATGCCAAAGGGCGAGCTTGCCGCTCACCTCGGCTTCCGTGTCTTTGGTCTCATCCTCATCCCCATGATGGTTTACCTCTTCTCTTTCTGGCTTCACTTCTTGGTCCTTGAGAACAGCGGTCCTGGTGACGCCCAAATGAGCTCTCTGTTCCAAGCAAACTTGAAGGGTACGGAAGTTGGAAAGGACAGCCCTCTCGAACTTGCTTATGGATCTCGCATCACACTCAAGAACATGGGTTACGGAGGAGGTCTCCTTCACTCCCACATTCAAACTTTCCCTGAGGGATCCCAGCAGCAACAGGTTACCTGCTACCACCACAAAGATGCGAACAACGAGTGGTTCATTTACCCCAACCGCTTCGACACTGATTACCACCCGGAGGAGGCTCTTCGCTTCCCGAGCAACGGAGACCAGATTCGTTTCATCCATGCCCAGACCGGTCGCAACCTGCACTCCCACTCCATCCCTGCTCCCGAGACCAAGGCCGACTACGAAGTTTCCGCTTATGGTAATGTTACTATTGGCGATAGCAAGGATCACTGGACTATTGAAGTGGTTCGCGATGCAGCCTCCAGTGACTATTCGAAGATCCGGACCTTGACCACTGCTTTCAGATTGAAGCATAGTGATCTCGGCTGCTACCTGCGTGCTGGCACTGTGAACTTGCCGCAATGGGGTTTCAAGCAAATCGAAACCACGTGCGACAAGAAGAACAACCCCAGGGACGTGTACACTCACTGGAACGTTGAAAGCCACTTCAACGAGAGGCTGCCTGCCAGCGAGCCGGGTTCTTTCAGGTCTCCCTTCTTCCGCGATTTCATCCATCTGAACGTGGCTATGATGACTTCTAACAACGCCCTTGTTCCTGACCCGGACAAGCAGGATGATCTTGCCTCGGCTCCTTGGCAATGGCCCATCCTTCACGTTGGTCTTCGTATGTGCGGCTGGGGTGACGAAAGTAAGTTTCTTAACGTTCCTCCAAAAGTTGAAATCGTCACTGACATATGTAATTGTAGCTGTCAAGTACTTCCTGCTTGGTAATCCCTTCGTCTACTGGTCTACCACTGCTTCACTCCTTGGTGTCGGACTCTTGGTTGCTTGGTACCTGATCCGCTGGCAACGCGGTTATGACGAGCTCAAGCCCGCCGAGATCGACCAGATCCATTACTCTGGCCTTTACCCTGTTCTTGGATGGTTCCTGCATTACTTCCCTTTCATCGCCATGGCGCGTGTCACCTACGTCCACCACTACTTCCCTGCTCTGTACTTTGCCATCCTCTCCTTCACGTTCTTGGTTGACTGGACGACGAGGAACCTGCGTAGGCAGCTGATGTGGACCATCTATGCCGTCCTCTACGTTCTGACGGCTGGTCTCTTCATCCTGTTCAAGGACATCACGTTCGGTATGGAGGGCGACAACAAGAAGTGGGGGTACCTCAAGTGGTTCAGCACGTGGCGCGTTACGGACTAAGCGCTATTTTCTGGATCATCATCCATGCTTAGGGTATTTGATAACGGATTGGGACAGTGGTAAGAAATGACACAAAACAAAAATTCTTAAACGGGCACTGGGCCCGAGTTTGATGCGTACAGGTTCTGAGTTGAAGTTCAGCTTGTATTACTTCCTTATCCAAGGCTTTCCTTATCTTATGTCTAGCAAATGCAAATTAATTGTTACCCTGTTCTTTGCTTGCGTTGCCTGATTATCAGTGAGTGCACAGTCTATATATATATTCGTAATGCGTGATTGGAAGGTTAGTAGGCATTCACTTTCATTTGTGTATTGCTCTTGGCAGCACGGATTCCCCATCTGCTTCATGCCTTTAACTTAAACATCCAAGGGATTGAGGTCTGAATGCAACTAACATTCTCATCTACTCGGCTCACATCCCTTCTGTGCTCCTGCTAGAAATGGCAAGAATGCATGGACATGTGTGCCGTAATCCTTGTTGAGCCACATATGCTTTATTTGAAGTGCCGAGTGGATGTATTAGATGTACGAGGACTTGACACTCGAGCCTGATTAGATCCGACTATTGTCTAAGACTAACGTCCGTCATCGCGAACCGAGATCTACCGTATAGCGAGATAGAGGACGATATAAGCAGTCCCTACAAAGTACTTCTTGCCTAGCTCCTATCCCGAGTCCTAGGTATGGGTGAAAAGGTCTTAGAGCACGCATAGACTCTACATATCTTAGCTGGGTCTCTTCTTCTACTCCATATAAATATTACCATCTCGCTTCACGGTGAATCTCGCTTTACGGTGACGGACGTTACTCTTCATGGACTGGCCTACAATCTCGGCATGAATACATTTAAAACCCAACTCTGTAACGCATGCTAACTCCGAAGCAGATCACTCTCAAAATGCATTTGCACACATTCAATGTCACAGTTCGACACCATACGTGACAGCAACAACTTCGCCTTTCACGACCGACGCAGATTGACACCTTTACAACTTCTGTCAACTACTGTGAACATCTACTTTTCCATGTCCGATCCTTTGTCACCCCGTCTTACCCCCCCCCCCCCCCCCCCCCCCCCCCCCCTTCGCCCTCCTTGGGGGTCCTGATAATGCCGATGTCATCGTAGATTGGTGCTTCTTTGGTGTCGTCTTCGGTCAGAGGACGCACTAGTTCCAAGTTAGTGAAGGGTTGCTACGGCCAACGAGAGATATGCTTGAGCTGTGGTGGCAGGCTTTAAAAATCTATACGCACTAATTTCTCCCAAGAGTCTATCGTCATCTTCTTCGTCTTCTGTAGCTTGCGTTTGTAAGTGCGGTTTCTATCGTTGATCAGCGGTGAGTGGTTCTTACCTTCCATCTTAGGAGGATTCTTGTCCTTGTTCTTGTTCTCTGGTGGTTTCTTGTATTTGCTCTTGTTCTCTGGCTGGTTTTCATTCTTTCCATTGCTCTCTGGTGCTTTCATGGTGTCGCGGTTATCTCTAGTGCCTGCCGTGAGCGTGTAAGTAGCTTAGGGATATGAAGAAGGAAGTAGATAACCTGTGAAGCAAAGAGGTCGAAGAGAGCTGTTGAACTGGATAGAGAGCTGCCAGGTGCGAATATATAGGCAGTTGGGCTGATTAGTCAAACCTACTAGTGTTGCAACAAACAGCCTACAGACAGGTGACTGTTCGCTCCAATCAAGCGCGGGTCACCTGCTGCGTGCTTATTTGACCCAATCAGAAGCCTGTTTGGCGTAGTGCGCCCTTGTCTGTAGAAGTGGAGATTTAATATTTAAGTAAATCTTAACTTTTCTTGTCAGCTACCTCCCTTTTCTGTATAGAAGACAGGGAATATAAATCGTAAATCCTCGTATATTTGATGCACACTGCAAACAAGCACGCAGAATACTAAATAAGACACCTATTTGCTTAATCCAACAGGGGTCGCCTACTGCGTGCTCGGTTGTTGGCCTAGTAGAGTAATATTATTAACTTGGTACTAAATCAGACATCTGGTTGCATGCGGTGCTTGTTTGTTGCAACAAGCTTTCTCCGTGAGCGGGTGTCCAGAGCGGTTCTTTTATAGCTTCTTTTTGGATACCTTCCCAGACGGCCGTGATGCTTGGGATTCGAGTAGCCTGAGCGGCTACCAGGTTCGGGCATACGTTGTTATAATCGTATATTAAAGACCGTAAGCGAACAGTCTCCGCAAGTACAACTTATATAAACTGTCAGTCAAACGTGAAAGGAGAATGTCCCGTGGTCTCAGTGGATTTCTCAAGGATCGATACTAGCGAAGTGATTGAGAAATTCGATATTGAGAGCAGGCTGCTATCACGTCGCTTGGATGACCTTTTGCCAAAGATGCTTTTCAACTACCAGAAAAAGCTAAAGGAGCGATCAGAGAAGGTGTTTTAGTGTATAAGAGCTGAGATGTGGACCCTCGGGAAAGTGTATATTGTCTTGAGAGTCTGTGATGCGGAACATTATTCGCATTCCCAATTATGTCTTTTTGTTCTCTCTCATATTCCGTCTCTTCAGAACTGTTTTACATTACCCTTGTCATAGCAGTTGTAACCGTCTATGCTATCTTACTTTCTGACTATTGTCATCAGTCATTAGCTGTTTCTCTTAGCGACGAAAGTGACATAATCTCACAGGAAAGCAGCAAGAAGATTTCCTTTCTCAACCCACTCCTACTGTCTGTCAGGTGCGGAGACCCAAAGGCCAAGGAATGATGAAAATGAATACTAAAAGTGAAATGATTAGTGACAACTCATTCGAGATGGTCTGTGTGGCTAAGTGTGACAAAGGCTGCATGGATTCAAGGTTTAGGAAGAAGAGACAAAGGTATATCTTCTCGTAGTACCATGAGCTATTTTTGTGCTACTGTCAGATATCAATCACGACTTGCTCAAGGTGGCTTATGCAAGGAACGGAAGTTACCTGTAGTAGTGTGCAGGGTGCGCGGGTAGCCGCTTGAAACAGATGTCGTCACTGCTTCTTGTGTCATATTTAGAGGGATTTCCCCTGCGGTTGACATGGATACGGTTCCGAAGCGATGATTTCCTAGTTTCATATTTCTTTTGCTCGAAAAGCCATTGGTCCCAGGAGAGCAAAAGTAGAAGCCAGTCTTCCGAGCTCGTCTCTCCGAATACGCAACTGCACCCAAAATAGGCCAGAACCCTTGTCCCACCAACGGTTCTAAGGTTCCGTCGCGCAAGATCCATGGTTTACGACAGGAGGTCCACCTGCGGGTTCTTGCATATTTCTCGTGCCTCCCAGCATCCGTCTTGTAACACCTGACAACGGACACTCCGATATCTGACGGCTCAACAACAGATGGGCTCAGCTCACCGCCATTGCCACTCGGCAGCCGGCATAAGTGACCGCGGCTGCCATAACCCCGCACTCCTAACGGCATTGACACCAAGTCTCTAAATTCGTTTTAGGACTGACGGCATGCGGGAGCTGGCAGCCGGCAGGCCTGTGGTACAACCACGCCATTGTTGCAGGAAGCTTGTGCCGTACTAGTAACCTGTGCATGGGAAGCTTGTTCGAACGTGCTCGCTTGCTTGCTGCTGTCAGTTCATGCCCAAAATAGACAGTTGGGAGTTCCCAGCCAGGACATTGATGCAAGCTACCACGAGACGATCCCCCTAACCGGTGCGGCCCGTTTAGATTAGATGCTGATGACCGGGGAAGTTTATCCAGAGAGCCAATGTCAACACCCGTCTGTATGAGCCAGCCCGGCTGCTCGGAAGGGACCCTCGCCGGACAATAGCCGACCTGAGGACCCGATGGTGACATGGGCGAGACAGTCTTGGACCGCGGCGCTGACAATTAAACTCGTGTCATCGGGTGGGAGGGTCCTTGCATGGAACTTCCAAGATGATTTGCTTTATTAAAGATCAGTACGTTGTGTATACAGTCAAGATTGGTTATGACGTTAAAGATAGTCAGCATACCTTGGCTGTTATAACGAGAAACATTGTAAAAAGTCAATGCTAATTTTAAAAGTTGGAAGCTACTGACCAACTGAAACGTCTTAACCAGGTTTGGCTGTATGGGTAACTCTGACTAGATGACAGGAGATGCTTGTACTGTTGTTTAATATTTAAAACTGCTATATTCAGTTGTTGCTTACCAAAAATACTGTCGGCAACCTGTATAAACACAACACAAGCAACGCAGTGCCAACGTTCTCATCTCCAACTAACGCACTCAGAAACACACAAGCTTCATGAGATCAGAAAATTGGCCTTCTGCGGGACCCGTGTATGCGAGTAAGTTCAAACAGCTCCCATCGCATGTCCAAACTCAAAATCGGCAAGACTGTTTCAACTCCTAGGTATCGAATATCGTGAAAACCCCAAAACTCCTCGGAACTAGTACAGGACCGCAGCATTATTTCCTTAGTGACCTCTGGGCCCCCAAGCGGCTCTCAGGTAGCAGAACCAGATAGCGAGCCAACAGCGAGTGGTGCCAACAAAGACCTCAGCTCTTCCTCGAAGGCAGCTTGGGCAGCTCGATCTTTCCCATTTTTGCCACCTGGGCACTGCCAACTTTCTGCATCTGCACCACAGCATCGCCCAATAAAACACGTATTGCGCCTTCCAACCGTCTGTCCCTCTTCCTTCGCATCCACAGCAATATTATTCCTAGAATGATCATATCTGCCGCAATCAGCTTCACCGAGAACCAGCAAAACCAACCGATCCAGGCGATAAGTCTGTGTTTCTTCGAGTGATTAAAGAGGCGTCGAGACTCGAGTTGTTCGCGCAGTGCAGCTACTTCGGCAGTCATTTTGACAAGGGCCAGCTCCACGCGACATCGCCATTTCTGGTCGCTAGTAGGCCTTGATTGCGAGGCTAGGCGTTCTCGAATATTGCCGCCGTTATCCAGGTGTTCTTCGTTGCCAGCATTCTGAGGGTCGTGAACGTTGACGAACTCCTCTTTGTCGGGATTTTCTTCTTCACCCGGTAGAGGCGGGCTCAGTACTCGCATTTGTGACGCCCTCACCCGTGATTGCTGGGGGTAATCGGCCGAAGCGCGTGAAGAGCCAAAGTGCGGGTAAGAGTGCGGGGGACCAGGCACTGCTCCCAAATTACGCAGAGGCGACGAGGAGGATGAAGAGGGCACGTTCGATTTGACCTGGTCCCACACAAACTCAAGCTCGGCGACAAGCTCGCGCGCGTCCGGGGTTGGAGAGGCGTATTTGTGCATAGTGTCTATGAGAGTCGTGATGTAGCGGCGCTTTGCCTCGGTGCGCGAGAGGCCGTTTTGCTGTTTCCAGGCTTCCCTATCGACCAGAAGTTTAGTGAACGGGTTTGTTCGTCCGTATGCGGTAGCAAGTACCATTTCTCGCGCGCTCTGTGTGTCTCCTCTCCAGTGCCTTCTGGTTGGTCCATGATACCGTCGACATCTCCCTCTATAGGACGCTAGTGTTAGACATGCGCCATGTGAAATCGATCCCTGAAGTCGGCGAGCATACCCATGCTCTGTTTGTACAAGCCGTAAAGCTTCAGTCGGATGGCAGCCGGCGGCTTTTCCGAGCCAATCCGTATCTTGTTGACGGTGTTGAGGGCATGGCTGAAGACTCTATCTGGAGCAGCATAGGGGTATGCGTTAGTGAGGTGTGGCGACAGCGGAGGCGTTGGCATGGTGTTGCTTACCCACAGAGTCCGACATATCAAGGCCAATGCGGTGTGATGACGGGTCTCATGAAGGTTGACGTATGAGATAGAGTCGGGCGATAAGCTCCGTGAGACGTGCACGGAACGTGAATGACGGGTTCGAGCGGCGGGGAGAGTCGTTCATGGCGTTCGGTCTTGCGGGCGAGCACGCCGTTCACACATGCCCGCATGTCATGCCGCATCCTGCCGCGGCTAGGAGGAGCAATGGTAGCCGACACGCTGCCGCAAAAAGAGCAAGTATGCCCGCATCAAGCCAACTCCAACCGACCGAAGACCGCAACCATTTTTCCATCAAAATTGGTTCATATTACGCCCATATCTCTCTATTGAATACTCGACTCTCCAAAAACACGTCCTTCACCAGCTGGGACGGGGCCGTCGGCATGCCTGCGGAGCAATTACTGGCCGGAGCGTCCACATCAAACCACCAACCCCACAATGGCGCATGAACCGTCATTTCGCCAGCGGACAAAAAAAAAGTGAAGCTAACAGCCACATGGACTGCCTCCAGTCGGAGTCGAACCGACGGCCTCGACATTACTAGTGTCGCGCTCTACCACTGCTGCAAAGGGTGTTAGTGAATCGTTGAGACATAGAGTTGTGAGAGGAGAAACGTACAGCTATAGAGGCTTAGTAAGCTGTGAGAAAATAATTTGCTTATCGGCTTAAGTACAGACAGCACACGCTAACAGCCTTTCTCGGCCAGCTCAGACAACTCAGCGCCACGTAGCTCGCTATCGCAAGCCAGCCCAGTCTGAATGCAAGCGATGTTTCTCCTCCAAATGCTCAAAATGCGCTCATATGACCCCACCACCTTCCAAAACGACAATCACTGCTAAATGGACAATGACCATGTGCTCTCCACGAGCTGCTGAGTGTTCGCGCTATAAGGGAAAAATTTAGAAAAAACCTGAATCTCTCGACCGCTTGTCGTATGCTGTTATGCAAATCCTGCTTGGGCCTTCTGTCTGTATTGCTCGAAAGATCTCACGTCTTCCTCTTTCCTTTCCTTTCGAGCTTTCTCTGCTTCCCACTCCTCTTCTTCCTTTGCGATCATTGCATGGAATTTGTGTTGTTGTCCGCGGGAAACGTATGTCAAGGGCGCCTTCCTACGCGCTGCTTCCCTAGTTACAAGCACGTGTTTTGTGGTACTGCCTGGCGTCTCGTACTGGGCTTCTCCCAACAACCTTTCCATGACGGTTTTCAGACCTCGGGCCCCAGTTCCCATGCCAGCGGCAGCCTTGGCAATCTCGCGCAATGCACCCGAGGTAATCTTTAGTTCGATGCCACTGAGCAGAAATAGTTGCTCGTATTGTTTGACGAGGCTGTTGCGGGGCTCAGTGAGCACGCGCACAAGTGATTCCTCGTCGAGTGAGGAAAGTGCGGAAGAGATTGGTATACGGCCGACAAGCTCGGGTATCATACCGTACTTCTGCAGATCGGCCGGCTCAACAAGATCAAGTATGTTGAACTCCACTTGACGAGAGCTTTTCGGCGCGTCCGCGGGGGTTTCGGGCAGAAAATAGGGTAGGTGTTTTCTAAAAAGCGCCTCCTCGCCCTTAATAGTGGTATCATGGCTGCCGGACTCAGGGTTGGAAGCACGAACTGGCGCACCAAAACCGATGCTGCCCTTGGAGATCCGGTCCATGATCGTTTTGTGCAATCCAATGAATGCACCGGTACAAATGAAAAGGATGTTGTCCGTACGAACACTGAACGTCTCCCCTTTTGCAGATGGAGGTTGCCCCATGTTTGCGCCGCCACCTGCTCCACTTGAATTACCTCCTGGTGGATTGTAGCTATACCCTGGTCCTTTATTGGCGCTACGCTCCTGTTTTGCCTGTACCTGTATCGTCGTGCCCTCGATTATCTTTAGTAAAGCTTGTTGCACTCCTTCCCCGCTGACATCTTTTCCGTGGCTCACTCGTGCCGTGGCAATCTTATCGATCTCATCCAAAACTATTATACCTCGTTCGGCGGCGGTGACGTCATAGTTGGCAGCAGCGAGCAGCCTTTGCACACAAACATCGGCATCTTCGCCTATGTAACCGGCTTGTGTGAAGGGTGTACAATCCGACATGCTGAAAGGAACTTCGAGCACGCGAGCTAGTGTCTTGGCCATGAGCGTTTTGCCAACGCCAGAAGGGCCGAGGAGGAGGACATTGGACTTTTCGATCGTAAGAGGGCTGTTATCAACGATGGGCTCGGCGCCAAGCCTGTGTTGCAACGGCTGCGGTGGCGGAGGTGGGGGTTCGGGCGCATGCAATGCGTCCCATGGGTTGGTTGTCCGCTGCTGACCTGGAAACTCATCTGCGGGATATAGTGTCAGTTCGGGCACGCTAGGCGTCACCCTGAGCCCTCCGGGAGTACCTTCGACAGGATGCCTATGTATCATTTCCCGTCGCGCCTGTTGCGCAGCCAACTCCTGGGCCTCATCCTCCAGCCTTTCTATTTCTTGGATGCGCTGATAGTGATTGTATATGGCCACGCTCATGACCTTCTTCGCTCGCTCCTGACCGATAATGTATTGATCCAGATGGTGCTTCAAAGCCTTGGGAGTTAATCGTGGCGCCCCCACAATGCTGGCTCCGCCCAGAGGGCCTCCGGTGGGCTGACCGGGCTCATAGACGCCAGTGAAACCCTGATTCGAAAAATCTGAGCGGTGGTATTGGCCGGAAGAATGGGAGGCAGCTGACGTGCTAAAGCTTCGGCTGATGGAGGCGAGGGCAAGGCATGATAAGCGGGCCTGGGGCGAGATGGTGATGGTGAGACCTCCGGCGACACAGGCTCTGGGCATCTTGTCGCTTGGCCCCTGGCGTATGTTGTTTTATGAGGTCGCGGTAGGGTGCAGCGTGGGATGAAGGCGGGCGCTCATGGGGGGTTGACTCAAGCTCGGCGGGGTGTCTCGGCGATAAGCTGCGGGCGGGGACAAGGTGGGCGGGGGCGCGGTGGGAGTCTGGCGCGGCACAAAACGGTAAGGAAGAGGTTCGCAGGCAGCAGCGGCGGGAGCAGCAAAGCAAGAGGGAGGCAAAAGAACAGCAGCGGTGCAGTGGACAGGAGCCGGTGTCGGGGTGGTTTAGCGCGCAAGACGATGTCAGACAGCTCGGCCCAGCACTCCACAGCTCGGGAGCTTGGACTTGTTCTCCCCCAGACAGCCACTAGACCGCAACGGGCAGTAGCGCGCTAATGACGTTGCAGGGTGTTTGTACGTTTCGCAAAGCTGCAGATGGGCTATCGACTACTGCGGCAGGGAATACGGGTGGAGAGTTGCTGAGCGCCCCGCCGCCGCCCATTGACCATCTGGCCATACTTAAACCGCGCTGGCTCTGCTGGTGGCGTTTGTCTCCGCACCTCGTCACAAGCTTCGCCATCATCATCAGTCCCAGTTGTCCAAGCGAGAGCACAAGCTTGAGCCGTCAACAAAACGACCCACCTCCGCATACCAACCTGATTCTCTCCACATTCGCCCACCATGGAGATTAACGACGCCTCAGACAATTCGCTCCACGGCGATTCCGCTGGCTCTTTGCCTGCCGACGGCACTGGTAATGCCACTCATTTCTCTCCGCATCGCATGGCGTGCTGATCGTCTAGGCATCACCCAGGTCGACCCTTGGCTCTCACCCTTCAAGGACGCTCTCAGAGCTCGCTACACCAAGGCCCAGCAATGGATCCAGTCCATTGACGAGCACGAAGGCGGTTTGGAGAAGTTCAGCAGGGTCTGGCGTTTCCGCAACCCCACATCTACTTCGCACGCTGACCTCCGTACAGGGTTTCGAAAAATTCGGTTTCAATGTGGCCGAGAACAATGACATTGTGTACCGAGAATGGGCTCCAAACGCCTTACGGGCTTATCTGATCGGTGATTTCAGTATGGAGCCCTCCTTGGAAATGATAATTGCAGACGCTAATCAGCCCTGATAACAGATGGCTGGAATCGTGATTCGCACGAGATGACCAAGAACCAATTTGGTGTTTTTGAGATCACGGTACCTGCGGCCAACGGCCAACCTGCCATACCTCACGACTCCAAGATCAAGGTACACAAGGCAACTCAGCAGTTTGAGCATAGCTAACTCCACGTGATAGATTTCCTTCGTCGTACCTAACGATCATGCGAGACAAGAACGCGTTCCAGCGTGGATCACTCGAGTCACTCAGGAACTTTCAGTTTCCCCCGTCTACGACGCCCGGTTCTGGAATCCGCCCGAGAAGTACGTCTTCAAGAACGCCAGACCTCCCAAGCCTGCCAGCGCACGTATCTACGAAGCCCATGTGGGTATCTCTTCGCCTGAGCCCAAGGTTGCGACATATAAAGAGTTTACGGCAAACATACTCCCGCGTATCAAGCATCTTGGCTACAATGTCATTCAGCTGATGGCAGTGATGGAACACGCTTACTACGCAAGCTTCGGATACCAGATTAACAGCTTCTTCGCTGCCAGCAGTCGGTATGGGTTCCCTGATGACCTAAAGGAGCTGATTGATACGGCGCATGGAATGGGCATTTCTGTGCTCCTAGATGTCGTGCACAGTCACGCGTCAAAGAACGTGCTGGATGGTTTGAACATGTTCGACGGTAGTGACCATCTTTACTTCCATGAAGGTGCCAAAGGAAGGCACGAGCTGTGGGATAGCAGGTTGTTCAACTATGGAAGCCATGAGGTCTTGAGATTCTTGCTCAGCAACCTCCGGTTCTGGATGGACGAATACCAATTTGATGGGTTCCGCTTTGACGGAGTCACGAGCATGCTATACACGCACCACGGCATTGGAACGTAAGTTTGGGTTTCCCCGTAATCCTCAATATTGCTTTGCGTACTAACCTGAGCAAGTGGGTTCTCCGGAGGCTACCACGAGTACTTCGGACCCGGCGTTGATGAAGAGGGTGTTGTGTACCTGATGCTTGCAAACGAGATGCTACACAAGCTCTATCCCAGCTCCATCACCATTGCAGAGGATGTCTCTGGAATGCCAGGACTTTGTGTGGCATTGTCCCTGGGCGGCATTGGTTTTGACTACAGGCTGGCAATGGCCATACCTGATCTTTACATCAAGTGGCTCAAGGAAAAGCAGGACATCGACTGGGACATGGGCGCCTTGTCCTTCACCTTGACCAATCGCCGGCATGGCGAAAAGACGATCGCTTATGCCGAAAGCCATGATCAAGCGTAAGTTCGTTTACCTCTTAACGGCGTGCGCATGCTGATTTTGCTAGGCTCGTTGGAGACAAGTCGTTGCTCATGTGGCTTTGCGACGCCCAGCTTTACACTAACATGTCAGTGTTGACCGAAGAGACCCCCCTCATCAGCCGCGGCCTGGCTATGCACAAGATGATTCGCCTGGTCACCCATGCCTTGGGTGGCGAAGGCTACCTTAACTTCGAAGGGAACGAATTCGGCCATCCTGAATGGCTCGACTTCCCACGCGAAGGTAACGGAAACAGCTTCCATTACGCGCGTCGGCAATTCAACCTTGTTGACGACCAGCTTCTGCGTTACAAGTTCTTGAACGAATTTGACAGCAAGATGCAATGGACGGAGGAGAAGTACGGCTGGCTGCACAGCCCGCAGGCGTACATCAGCCTGAAACACGAAGGCGACAAGATGATCGTTTTCGAGCGGGCTGGTTTGTTGTGGATTTTTAACTTCCACCCGAGCAGCAGCTTCACGGACTACCGGGTCGGTGTTGAGCAGGCAGGCACGTACAGGGTTGTGATCAACACCGACTCTCCGGCGTTCGGAGGTCACGGGAATGTCAAGGAAGACACGCGGTTCTTCACGACGGACTTCCCGTGGAACGAGCGCAAGAATTTCTTGCAGGTGTACATCCCAAGCCGTTCGGCACTGGTGAGTTTCCCGGCCAAGGTTTGCAGTGAATTAATGCTAACAAGCACAGGTGCTCGCTCTCGAAGAAACGCTGTAGATTCCCACGTGATTGGAGAGAGGGGTTGAACAAGGGTATGAGGGGGAGAGAATGACTTGGTTAGATTTTATGCTCCAATGACATAGTGATGCACATGGATGTGACAACAGCTCTGATGGGTGAGCTTGTCTTCGCTTCGCTTCAGGCGTGCACGTGATTCGGTTCGCAGCAAGCTCCAGCAGTCGTAACCAGGAATTGATCAGGGCATTGCCGCGCAAAGAAGGCAGAGCGGCGTGTTGACGAGTGAGCGGGCCTGGCTGGCTGCCGTGGTGTTGATTCTCCCGCACAACCGACGCGCCCGGGCTTAGGTCATCCGCTTGTTTTCGACTAGCGCGGTTCGGGCTCGGCTGAAGTCGTAACTGAAGGTTCTCTCCAACTCCCAGTTGAGCTTCATCTCCTCCCATCCGCACCTCTCCACTCCCATCTACATCGCCCTCCGACATCCTTCAGAATGCTCAAGAGGTACGCCCCGGCCGACCTGCAGATGCAATTGGCACCCATTGGATGCTGACTCGATGGAATTGCAGCGGCATCACCCGGTCGCTGAGAGCCTCAGCGCTCCGCCGGCCTGCGACCAGCGCCTTCCGCCCCATCAAGAGGAACTTCGCTCCTGCTTTCGGTGCCCGCTTCGCCAGCTCCGCTGCCGCTCAGGATGGCAAGATCCACCAGGTCATTGGTGCCGTTGTTGACGGTATGCGAAAACTTTTTCCCTCGATTGGCCTGTCGCCGCCGCCCGAGACGACATCGGCCTGGTATCGTCATCATCAAACTAATCAATCGATGCAGTCAAGTTCGATGGCGACAAGATGCCCGAGATTCTGAACGCCCTGACCACCGAGAACGGTGGCCAGAAGCTCGTTCTGGAGGTCGCGGTAAGAAGACACCGCAAGGCGATATAGCGGGGCAAGCTGGCTAATTGAATCCGCAGCAACACTTGGGTGAGAACGTCGTCCGCTGCATTGCCATGGATGGTCAGTATTTGCCAAGCAATTGGTTTAAGGTGGCATCGTAGCTCACAGTTGGAACAGGTACCGAGGGTCTCGTCCGTGGCGCCAAGGCTCTCGACACCGGCGCCCCCATCAAGATCCCCGTCGGCCACGGTACCCTTGGTCGTATCATGAACGTCACTGGTGACCCCATTGACGAGCGTGGTCCCATCAAGGCGTCCAAGTACGCCCCCATCCACGCCGACCCTCCCCTCTACACCGACCAGTCTACCTCTGCCGAGATTCTCGTCACTGGTATCAAGGTCGTCGACCTTCTCGCCCCCTACGCTCGTGGTGGTAAGATTGGTCTGTTCGGTGGTGCCGGTGTCGGCAAGACTGTGTTCATCCAGGAGCTGATCGTAAGGATGACCCCCGCGGGATATGAGGAAAACATCGCTAATGAGGCGACAGAACAACATTGCCAAGGCCCACGGTGGTTTCTCCGTCTTCACTGGTGTCGGTGAGCGTACCCGTGAGGGCAACGATCTGTACCACGAAATGCAGGAGACTGGTGTCATTCAGCTCGAGGGCGAGTCCAAGGTCGCTCTGGTCTTCGGTCAGATGAACGAGCCCCCCGGAGCTCGTGCCCGTGTCGCCCTTACCGGTCTGACTGTTGCCGAGTACTTCCGTGACGAGGAGGGTCAGGATGTGCTTCTCTTCATCGACAACATCTTCCGTTTCACCCAGGCCGGTTCCGAGGTGTCTGCCCTGCTTGGTCGTATCCCCTCTGCCGTCGGTTACCAGCCTACGCTGGCCGTCGACATGGGTGCTATGCAGGAGCGTATCACCACCACCCAGAAGGGTTCCATTACCTCCGTCCAGGCCGTCTACGTCCCCGCTGATGACTTGACTGACCCTGCGCCCGCCACCACCTTCGCTCACTTGGACGCCACCACTGTCCTGTCCCGTGGTATCTCCGAGTTGGGTATCTACCCCGCCGTCGACCCTCTTGACTCCAAGTCCCGTATGCTCGACCCCCGTGTCGTCGGCCAGGAGCACTACGACATCGCTACCCGCGTCCAAATGATCCTCCAGGAGTACAAGTCTCTGCAGGATATCATTGCCATTCTGGGTATGGACGAACTGTCTGAGGCCGACAAGCTTACCGTCGAGCGTGCCCGTAAGATCCAGCGTTTCCTGTCGCAGCCCTTCACCGTCGCCCAGGTTTTCACTGGTATCGAGGGTAAGCTGGTTGACCTGAAGGACACCATCCGTTCCTTCAAGGCCATCCTGAGCGGCGAGGGTGACGACCTTCCCGAGGGTAAGTTTTTTCCCAGATCTCCGGGTCAAGATGCACAGATCACTAACGAGTCATTGCAGGTGCTTTCTACATGGTTGGTGACATCGAGTCGGCCCGCGCCAAGGGTGAGAAGATCCTTGCGGATCTCGAGAAGTCCTCGTAAAGGACTCGATAAGTGGGGGGGTGCATCCGAGCGGATGTGTCCGCCGTTGACAACCCTGCCAACACATGCGAGGTGCCGGATGCTGGCGAGAGGTTTTCTCTGTGAAAACCGTCTCTTTGTTTAGCGGGGAGATGATCCCAACTCCCTCCTAAAGACACAATTTCTGTACAGAAGAGGAGCGGATTCTGTGGAGGGGGAGGAGGTTTGGCATTTGGCATGCATTCCTCGCATGTGCAATCTGGCGTGTAATCCTAAGCTGAAGCCGTACACCATCTCGAAATTATTCCCTTGCGTTCGTAGCCGATGAATCGTCTTTGATGATGATTTACGATGATGATGATGGCGATGATGACGATGACGATGATGTATGATGTATGATGTTTGAATGTTTTGATGTGTGCCTAAGGTGGCTACCTACCTAGCTACTTGCCTACCTTGGCTAGCTAGCTATCCATCCATGCTCTTACTTACCTCTCCCCTTGCCTGTTCTATTCTGTGCATACATAGCATAGCATGGAGACGCTCGATCGATTGCTTGCTTGCTTGCTTGCTTCCAAGCGACGTCTGCATGGCATGGCATAACATGGCATGGCATAGGCTGCGCACCATCATCTATGCACGTACGTACGTGCTACCGACGTACAGTACAGTACCTAAGGCAGGCCAGGTCAGGTCAGGCCAGCATGGAAGTTGCCGTCGTCTCTCTCTCTCTCTCTCTCTCTCTCTCTCCCCTCTCTCGCGCGTTTTGGACACGGACGGCTCGTCGCCGGCCGCTGCATTGCGTTGCGTGCATTGCATGTGCTTGTGCATGGCATGGCGTATATAGATAGCACTGACTTATTTACGCACTTTGCTCATGCGAGGGGCAAAGGGTGAGGGGTAAGGGGGAAGGCGGGGTTTCTGTCTGCTGTCTGTTGGCTGTGTTTGCCCCGCTTGCCTGCCTGCCTGCTGCTGCTGCTGCTGGTTGCGGAGATAGTGGTTGGGTGGGTGGCGTGCTTGTATGCGGGGGTTGGTTGATAGGGACAGTGAGAAAGAAGGTGCGTGCGTGGTTCATTTAGTGTGGGGTAATACGAACGAGCAAGCAAGCAAATAAAAGCTCATTCATTCATTAGTTAGTACTCGTACTGATGAGCTCTGTCAAGTATGCATGCAGGTAGGCAAGTTGATACCATCAAGGCACCTCCAGCACCTTACCCCACGACCCCACCATCCCCCTCCCCTCCCCTCATCCCACAACCCCACCTCAAGCCGCCTCCCTCATCAAATCCTTCATCGTCGCAAACATAAAGTCGCGTATGCCCGTAACACCCTTTTCCTCCAACCACCTCAGCACCTCCACTCGATACGCCTTCCACGACAGCTCCATCCCGCCCGCCTTCGCCAGGCGATGCAGGCTGCGCTGCGAGACGGGGCCGGGAGCATGGCGCACCGCATCCGCGGCCAGGACGGCGCGCTGCTCAAGCCGCGCGAACGCCGCTGCCGCCGGCGCGCACGTCAGATGGTTTGCCGGCAGCGAGAAGTGCGCCGTCAGGGTGTACTCGGCCGGCTTGGGTGGCGGCGGCGTGGCGGGCGTCGGCGTCGTGCTGCTGCTATTGTTGGCGGCGGCTGCTGCCGCTGCGAGTGCAGGGACTGTTTCTAGCCGCGCGACGTAGGCGTTCAGCGCGTCGTGGAGGGGTGCGGGGCAGAGGCAGGCGAGCGCGTTGAGGTCGTGCGATGTTAGACCCCGGGAGCGCCAGAGCAGGTTGGCGACGTCCATGAGGTACCCGTTGAAAGCATTGGTGGTGGCACGCGGGAGCGTCACGCTGTGCATGTCGGCTTCGAAGGCGCGCTTGTAGGTGGTGAGGAGGGCGCAGACCTGGGAGAGGGTGGCAAGGGAGGGGTGGAAGAGGAGGTTGTAGATAGTGAGGGCGGGCGGAATGGTGAGCGGTGTGATAGGAGTGGAAAGGGTGGCGAGGGTGCTGTAGAATGTGAGGGTAGATGTAGCGGTGTTGGTCGTCAAGGGGACCGACGAGAGGATGGAGAGGATGGTTGTTGAGATGTGCGTTGTCAAATTGGCAAAGTTTTGGGATAGTGGTCCGCCTGGCTGAGGCTGTCCGGAGGCGTCTTTGCCATCGTTGTTGGCTGCATGCGCCCACTTTCGCGTGAGCTGTGTGTATAGATCGAGAAGGCGTTCGTATGCATCATCTGTACCACTCGATACAATGGCGATTTCTGCTGGTTTGAGATACGTGTCTCGGAAGCCTGCCAGGGTCAGTGTCTCGGCTTCACGTAAAATAACATAATATCTTACCGTCAAAGGTTTGTATGGGCAAGAAAGACAGAAGGCCAATGACGGCAGCGGAACAATCAGAGCCGTTCCAGACAGTGAGGTAGGACTTGAAGAATTCTTGGACAATCGGGAGGAGAATCTGAGGCGTCGGCTAGAGGACTATGGGCACAATATTGGTTCAACGTGACATACCTTTGTGGCTTTGGTGTAGCTGAGGAGCCCTTCCAAGAGCTCGTTGAGGTCGCTCGGAGCACCCGAGCCGTCCGCAGTGGCATCGAGTGCGTCACGAAGGAAGCACTCCAGCCAAAACTCGAGTCTCCTTGCAGCGACATCAGATGACTTGAGGATCAGGTACTTCTGCAGGAGCGGGTCCTTCAGTGAGGCCAGAATCTGGTTAGGCAGTTCGACCTTGTCCAGGCTCTTAATTAGATCGTCGGCAGTATCGAGCTCGTCGAGTGTGACAGACGTCTTTTCCACGTCAGCGATCCCCGCTCGTCCAAGCAGTAGTGACAGCGGGAGAGTGCAGTAGTACCTCATGCGCGCGCGACGTGTGTACCTCGGGGACAATCGACGCTTTGCTCCGCTTTGCCCCACGGCGTATCACCTTGAAGCCGTTTTGATGCGGTTTGACCCGCTCCGCCCTTTCCGCGTTCGCTTCCTGGATAGCGTGCAGCCTCTGCCGCCACTCATCTTGCGACGGCTACTCGATCAGCGACTTTGCATTAGATGTGGCGCGATCTTGCAGGAAGCTAGTGCACTTACCGTCGGGAGCGACGCCCGGCTAGTAGCCGCATTGCCAATGATGATGTCTGGATAGTAGTCTTTGTAGACCCGTAACAAACCGACTAGAGCGGGATCCTGGGCAGTCGCACGCACCAATTCCAGCCTACAGACTTCGGTCAGGGCCGGTAGAGGGCGAGAGCAATGACGGACGGCTTACAGCTGTTGAATGCGGAATGGTCTTACGTGTTTCCGTCTTGTGATCAAAGACAGCAGATGGCAGAGCGGCGTGCTGCTCGACGGTTAGTGATCGACAGCTCCCGAGCGCCACGGACGGGAGAGATACCGAAGTGCCAGCATGTCAAGCAGGTTGAAGATAAGGCCGTACAGCTTGGACAAGATGGTTGCATCTTCGAGGACGTCAAGGACGGCAATTAGCCACTTGACGAGGGCGGACTGGGTGGCGGACGAGGGCTTGGCTTGGCCCTGTCCGAGGCCGCATACGACCGTGGTGATGATCTCGGAGGATATCCTGTCGGCCGGGTAGAGATTCTTGACCAGATTGGTTTGGCTGGTTTGGTCAAGACGGGCCTTGCGCGTGACAATTGCGACGATGGCCTTGAGCTGGTCGCGGGCGAGGCCATTCTGGTAGGCGTGACTGCACACGGCATCGACATGGGCGGCGACGCTTTGGGGGCGCTGCTTCGGCGGCGTGCTAGAGGCTGAGACGGGAAATCAGCAGCTGACTCACATGCCCAGCGGGGATGGGACCACGGACCAATGCGCAGGGCATCGATTGCAGTGCTCAAGGAATCGGGCAGAGCGGGCATGACGACGACTGACCTGACCGGTGCCGGTTGCTGATGCTGCCTCTCCAAACGCGATGCTCGGGCGACGCGACCATTAGTCAGCCCCGCCCGCGACACCCGCCGCCGCCGCCGCCTCTGACTCTGACAGCATGTCTGCAGCAGTCACGGTGCATCGCGCACATGCAGAGGCTCACAGTTACACAGCAACCGCCGGGCTGTCAATATCGCCCTCTCTCTCGCCATGCTCCCCATGCTCCCCCCATGCTCCCCCCATGCTTGCAACATGCGAACCCGGCCGGCTCCTGCACCAGCTTCCCCTTTGAACCGCCTCTGTGCGACGGTGCCATGAGGTCGCCGCTGCGTGTGCTGAGGGAGCCTCCCGTCTCTACTGGCCCTCTACGTCTACGGCCGCACCGCTCGTACAACCTCCATGAGCCGTGCCACCCTCCGTATATTCCAAGCTCCGAAATTTGCGCCTGGCTATTAAAGAATCGTCGCTGCCATGGTCCCTTTTGCGTGCTTTTTTGTTCTTCAGACTGTCTCTCTGCAATTACCTGTCACATATATCCCCCATCCCCTCTCCTGATACGCGACCAGGCAGCAGCTCCCACCCACCACTTAACCTCTCATCCCTGCCATACTACACCACCCTTTTTCCTCCCAATCCTGCTCTGCCTCATCCACAATGGGCGAGCTAAAGCACCTCGCCCGGCGCCACCAATCCAAGACGCCTTCAGACTCCATCTCAAAGCTGCTGAAGCGTGCCTCGCTCAACGACGAGCATGCCACCACCGCCGCCACCACCACCAGCACTACCAGCACAGCACGCGAGCCCTCCTTCCTCCGGCGCTCTGCCCCTGCCCTCGCCGCCCTCCGGGCTCTCCACCCCCAAGGCATCCTCCTCCTCCTGACGCCCGCCGTGCCACCCCTCTCCTCCTCCTCCTCCTCCTCCTCCTCCTCCACCACCAGCAGTGGGAGCACGAGCAAGCAACAGCAAAATGAACCAATGGACCCCTTCGAGCCGCTCGGCCGTGCCCTAAGCCGGTACCATCGCCGCATCCGGCACGTGCCGTACGTGCCCACCGTGGGGCTCACCGAGACGCACCTGGCATTCCTAGCGCACGCAGCAGCAGTGGTGCTGGTGGTGAGCGCCGCACGCTCGGGCCCACGCTTCGCCGAGGCCGTGCTCGACGTCGCACGTCTCGAAAAGGACGTCCCGGCCGCGCTGGTCGTGGTGCGGGACGATCTCGGGCGAGCGTACGACTGTGATGATGATGACGACGACGACGACGAGGGTGACGACGGCGAGGAGGGCGACGTCGAGGGCGACGGCGGAGGCGGCCACGCGTTGTGGATGGGCCGTCAGGCTGGGGCTGTGAGAGGCGTCGACGTCGTGGTGGGCACGGCCAGCTATGCGCCGGGCCCGCTGGCTAGGGTGGCCGACATGGTGTTTGGCGGCGGCGGCGCGTGAGCGGGAGTGGCTGCGGCTCGGCGGCGAGTGGGAGAGATGGTTGTTTCTAGTTGAGCAGGAAGGGTCGGAAGAAGGCGTGTGGGGGCACGGCAGCGGGAGTTTCCATTTTCTCAGGTGTCTCGGTTCTTTCCTTGGTCCCCTTGGCGGGCCTTTCCAGCTCTTTCCTTGTATCATTCTCCCGGGCGGGCGGTATATACGTGTGTATTGCAGCAGCACTCAATCCAAGCGGTACATATTGCGGACACCCACGTGCCCGGGACGAGCTTGTGCGGAGAGCAGAGCGTGCTGTGCTCCCCCGGCACGCTGGAACCGAGCAGGCGGAGGCGGGCTGGGCAGGCATGCTGCAGGGCGTCAGTCAGGCCGGCAATGCCCACGCGCGCGGCAGGGGGAAACAGTCGCCATTGCTTCCATTCTACGAATACGGATGCAAGCCATACACATTATCATTACCGGGATGTCCAGCGCCGTCCGAACGGGCATGTGCTCCGACAACCACGACGACCTGTGCCACCCACAGGACGCGTCTGCTGCAGCACCGCCGAGCGCCATATGTCTTTTCTTTCCCTGACCCCCTGCGCTTCCCATGCACAAGGCGACAAGTAAACGCTATATTAAAAATTGCTTGCAACTTGGAACTCTTTTCCCCGAAAATAAACAAGCTCACCCTTCACCGGTAACTCGTGCCCATGGTTGCGAGCGTGAAAATGGAAGAAAAAGAAAGGTAGGTAGGTAGGTAGAAACAACAGGCAACGAATCATCATCATCATGCGGGCATCATGCCGGCCCCGTTGCCGGCAATGTGATCGGCGGTCGTCTTAACGGCGGCAACGGACGAGTCGACAAAGTCACGCTTGGCGATCGAGGAGAGGCCCGACGAGGGCTCGCCGGCAAGGTAGTAGGAGGCGCGGTTGACAATCATGGAGATGTGCTCGGGCAGGTAGAGCGAGGCGGCGATGACGATCATGCTGAGGAAGAGGAAGAGAAACGAGTCTGGGGAGGAGTCGGACGGTCAGCTGGTCAGACGCAGGCAAGGGTCGGGGGGCGCATACTGAAGATGAACTTCTCGGTGGGCGTGAGCATGTACAGCGAAAAGGTGACCTCGTACTGGTAGCGCTTGCGCTGCAACCAGCGCAGGACGGCCGTCGGGTAGAGCATGAGGGCGAGGATCAGCAGGGAGAAAGCGGCGGCTAGGAAGGCGGAGAAGATGGTCGAGACGTAGGTTGAGATGACTGCGCTTGTGTCGCCGGGCATGGGGCGGCGGCGGAGGAGGGTGTTGGAGGGTGGTACGGCCTTTATTGCCTTGGATCGTCGTCGGGAGAATGGGCTGGGTTGACGAGCAGCAGGTGTCAGTAGTCAGCCAAAGTGCTCGAAAAAAGGAGACGAGAGGGCCGTGGATTGGCCCTGGCCGCCAGGGTCTCGCTCTCCGCGCGCGTCATCCACGGCCAACACCAATAAGCCAATGTTTCCTGTGCGACTCGTCGCCCGCAGCTGGCCCACCCACGCCCGCGCCTTCGCGGCGACTGCCGTCCAAAGAGGCCCCAAGCCGCTGCCGCCTCGCCCCGCCATTGACGACAAGGACATCACCGAGGCCTTCCTCAAGGGCAGCGGCCCGGGTGGTCAGAAGATTGTGAGTCGCCGCCGCGAGCTAGGGCCCAAGTCTGACCGCTTGCAGAACAAAACCTCGTCGGCTGTCCAGCTGAAGCACCTGCCCACCGGCATCGTCATCAAATACCAGGGCACCCGCTCGCGCTCCCAAAATCGCAAGGTCGCCCGCCGCATGCTGCAAGAACGGCTGGAGGAGCTGGAGAAAGGTGACCAGAGCAGGTCTGCCATGAAACGCGCCGCTCAGTCCAAGAAGAAGGCTAGCAGCGCAAAGAAGTCTAGGCGGAAGTACAGGGCTTTAGAGGAGGCAAAGAAGGCTGCTACTGCTGACGGAGAGGAGGCAGACGAAGCCGAAGACGAAGAGTGGGAAGACGCCGAGGAGGAGGTGGAAGAGGAGGGTGAGCAATCGCCCAGACACAAGGCTGCGGAGCAAGATCTGAAAGATGATGCACGGGATGAAGCCAATAAGCCTTGAAAACAGGCAAATTTGCTCTGGTGTTCACATTGTCCTCTGAACACACACGCCCGCTTGCAAGGCCCTCTCCAGCCTCATTGACCAATGACGGAGCTTGTTGCAGCTTTCACAAAACAGGAAAGCACCATCACGACGTTGGCTTGATATGTCCAAGGTCACAACGGCGACAGACCCATTGAAGAAAACAATTGATGTTGGTCTCTGCATGCATCTGTTCTCTATTACAGAAGTCACTCTCGGTGTACAGAGATATCTCTCGGACAAGCCCAGCGAAAGGCCAACAAAGTTCAAAAGTCAACTGCAAGTCCAGATAGAGTAATATTAAATAGCTGTGCAATATGATATAAGTATATATGTTGTAAGTATACAAGAGCCACAGTTATATGGGAGTATCATGCATGTTGAAAATGCTTTGAAAAACAGCAGCAGCTCGGCTTCCAACATACCACAGACTACCTATCATCTTTGACTCCGATAGTCCTTTCCATCCTTGTCTCATGTTTATCGATTAGGTAGGGAATTAAGGAATCCACCCGGCCTTACTCATCACCTAGACTGTCTTGGTGAAAAAGAGAAGGCGCTGATATCCCAACCACTCATAAGCACGCATTCATATAGCCTTGATAAATTAGTGGTCACATTCCTGCAATAACAAAGTTAGAATATCCAGACACGGGTTGATGGGTTTGGTGCACTGCGGAAGCTAGTATACTAGTGCCCCAGAAATTTGGGATGTTCCCCTGGTGTCATCGATCAGTTACCAGCCCTAACGAAGAAACCACATCCCGATAACAAAAGAAACAACTTTAACGCTATAAGAGTGGGCTGAGTCGTCGGACAACACCTTACGTCTTGCAACATCAACAGGCATGTGACCGGCACGCGTACCAAGAGAGTGTGGTGTTTTCAATGGACTGTTATCGGCTGCCGCCAGATGATGCATGCATGGCGTAGAGGATCGTCAGGCTGTTTTGGGACGCGTGCTTCCAACAGCAGGGATCGTTGAGACAGTTTCCTGCAATCTTGAAGCCAGGCAGTTGCTCATCAGATCTTAGCGTGCAAACGACTGTGGAATCTGAGTTGTCCTGTGGCCCCAGATTTGTTCAGGATTTCCTGCATCGGGCATGTGAAAAAAGGGAGATGGAGATGCGTGCATCAGTTGCAGCAATCGAGACACAGTCATCACGCTCTCCTGTTGACCGGCAAGGCTGATGAAGCTGAAGATCCAGCACATTATTCGTGCGATTTCCAACATCCCCTGATTAGATAGATAAATCTCATACCGCGCGAACATCTCTTCATCTATCCAAGAAGGATGTGCAGATATCTCATGATCGAAGCTCCTTCGAGTGCAAATCCTTCGATGAACAAGGAAGAGGCTGCGTCAATGGCTGCGGACCAGCTCCCATGCAAAGAACGGAGGGACGGACTTTTCCTTTGCGTCAAGGATTCCACATCTCCACGCAGCGCTGGCAGTGGCAGCGCATTCATGCGTGTCTCATCATGCCGCGTTGCCGCACACATCATGCCGCACTGCCGATGGCGGAGCGTACCCCAGCTGCGTTGCCTGGTGGGGGGGCACACCCACCCCGCGATCGTGCTGGGTGGCTGGCTCACACAGACGACAAAGCATTCCTCAGGAACGGGCACACGGGCTGGGGGGCAAAGGCCATCGCTTCCGCAGCCGAGAACACGCTCTAGAAAGGTAGAAAAGGGAGCAAAGGCCCTCTGCATGATTCCTTCCCGCCACCGTGACGGGCACACGGGAGGCGGTTCTCAGATTATCGGGCCGCGGATCCTTGCTCACCACATGGCGTGGGCTCGCGCTAGAAGATTTGCCAAACGTTGGCGAGGGACCCGTCGATCTCGAAGGGCGAATCGCGCAGCAACACACAGATAAGATGAAAACCCCGCAGACTTTGCTGGCGCGCCGAGTGGGAACGTTCACGGGCTGACTCGCTATAGGCTACGGGCCAATGGCGGGTGATTCATATGGGGTGAAGGTAAGGAGAGGCACAGGTAATTCTCACGTGTCGGTTTCGTGTACGGAGTCGGCGCGCTGTTTGTTATAAGCGGAGACTCTTGGGGATGTTGATGAGAGTGGAATTGTTGAGGTTCCCCAGGCTCTCAACAAAGTGGTGCTCGTCGATCACTGCAGCTCCCCTTTCCGCCCCTCTCAGGGCTACAACGGCCACGATCAGTCTAGCGCCACCAGCCGGGGCCCGCAAGCGCGCAATGTGTTTCGCCGCTGAACGAGGGCGACCATGGGAAAGGGAAAAGCTGTGGCTTCATTGCTTGCGTCGGCGAGGGGGAGGCTCTGCGCACAGCACAGCACATGCTCAGCCCACGGCTTTTTTTTCACATGAAACTTTTTTTTTGATCTCCGCGCCAGCCCTCCACTCCGAGGCGGAGGGCAGACCCTGATGCACATGTGTCACGGCGTCGGGTCTACCCCACGGCGTGCAACCAGCCCAGCCAGTCCGGCCGCGCGGATATCAGATAGTGTGTGTGGCAAGCTGAGAGCCAGGCGGCGAGCTGTGCGGGATCGCCGAGGCGGAGAAAGGACTCGAGGAGAGCTTTGGCTTTTGAGAAAGGAAAACAGGTGATGGTGGATGGCGTTAGGGCCTCGCGCAGATCCAGCTCGAAACTCGGGCTCAATCGGCCAGCTGGTCTGGCACTCTGGCACTGCAAAAAATGGGACCCCTGAAATCTCGAACGCCGCCGCGCGCCTCGGCTAGCACTGCATGCTCGTCTGGGATAATATTTTCTAGCTGTGTGAGCTGGTCACCGCTCAAGCTTCCCCCGTACATAAGCCATTGACGGCCCCCGAGCTGCTGCCCCCGTCGTCCCCCTTCGCTTTCGTTCCGTTTCTCCTTTTGAGCTTCCGAGCTGTGCTGCTGGAGCTGCCAAGTTGGACTTGCCCCCAACGCTCCGCCAACCGAACGCCCAACAAACCACTCCAACAACCTCTTTCTTCACCTATCTGTCTTTCTCTGTCTCTGTCTCTGTCTCTGTCTCTGCGCAATAATGGCTTCCACCGCCCTTCCCCAGAACCCTGTCCTCAGGAGGAACATCACCGCCGACTCGTCCGTTTCCTCGGCCGTCGTTTCCCCCGCCGACTCTCCCGCCCAGTCTCCCTCGACCACGTCCCTGTCCTCGCTGGGCTCGGTTGAGGAGGTCAAGAACTCCCGCGGCAAGCTGCTCGACACGTACGGCAACGAGTTCGAGATCCCCGACTACACCATCAAGCAGATCTACGATGCCATCCCCAAGCACTGCTTCGAGCGCTCCGCCGTCCGCTCGCTGAGCTACGTCGCTCGCGATCTCATCGTCCTGGGCTCCGTCTTTTACGCCTGCCACACCTATGTGACGCCCGAGTACATCCCCTCGATGCCGGTCCGCGCTGTTCTGTGGGCCCTCTACACGGTCGTCCAGGGTCTGTTCGCTACCGGCATTTGGGTCCTCGCCCACGAGTGCGGTCACCAAGCTTTCTCGCCGTCCAAGGTCCTTAACGACACTGTCGGCTGGGTTCTCCACTCGGCTCTCCTGGTTCCCTACTTCTCCTGGAAGATCTCCCACGGCAAGCACCACAAGGCGACCGGTCACATGACCCGTGACATGGTGTTCATCCCGAAGACTCGCGAGGAGTACTCGTCCCGCGTCGGCCGTCTCGCTCACGAGCTCCACGAGTTGACTGAGGAGACCCCGATTGCCACTGCCATCCACATGGTCAGCCAGCAGCTTGGTGGCTGGTTGATGTACCTCACCACCAACGTTACCGGCCACAACCAGCACGAGCGCCAGAGGGAGGGCAAGGGCAAGGGCAAGAAGAACGGTTTCTGGACTGGTGTCAACCACTTCAACCCCAACTCCCCTCTGTACGAGCGCAAGGACGAGAACCTGATCATCCTGAGCGACATTGGTCTCGCCATCACTCTGGGTGTTTTGACCTACATCGGCAAGACTTACGGCTTCGCCAACCTCCTCGTTTGGTACATTCTTCCCTACCTCTGGGTCAACCACTGGCTCGGTAAGCTTTCTCCCCCTTTCCCTGTTGTTTCCTGCCGTGAGTCTAACAGAATGCAGTTGCCATTACCTTCCTCCAGCACACCGACCCCACTCTCCCTCACTACGATGCCGCAACCTGGAACTTCACCCGCGGTGCCGCTGCGACCATCGACCGTGAATTCGGCTTCATCGGCCGCCACATCCTTCACGGCATCATCGAGACGCACGTCCTGCACCACTACATCAGCACCATCCCCTTCTACAACGCCGACGAGGCCTCCGAGGCCATCAAGCCCGTCATGGGCAAGCACTACCGCGCTGACGTCAAGGACGGCTCGATCGGCTTCCTCAAGGCCATGTGGACCTCTGCTCGCATGTGCCAGTGGGTCGAGCCGTCGGCCGACGCGCAGGGCGAAGGCAAGGGCGTCATGTTCTTCCGCAACCGCAACGGCCTGGGCGTTCCTCCTACGAAAATCGAGGCCGCGAGCGCCAAGAACAACGGCGTCATCGTCGGTGCCGACGAATGATTAACGACCATCACCCCCAACTAAAAAATATCGGTGTTTTTTGAGTGTTTTCTTCGGTCTTTTATCTGTCCATCGGCATGGGAACTTGCTTAATGGCGGCGTTGTGGTTGTCGAAGGGGGGAGGAGGGAACGGAGGAGCTGGCCACCATCTATCAGGCATCAGGCAACGGCGTGAGGGCCGTCGACACCCGCCTCTTGCCTTGCTCCTCATCCCATCCTCGCTTGTCCGAGCGACGGTGCGACGCACTCGCGACGCAGGACGGCATTTCCCTGCACACAGCAGCGCTGCTTTCTTGGTTCTCTCTCTGTCTCTATCTCTCTCGTCTGCCGTTGATGTTCTTTTTTGAGAGCGTGTCTGTTTTTTTCAGCATCCGCACGTGGCCGGACCAGCGCTTTTGCTGGCACAACTAGACAATTAGATGAGAGACGTATTTGGAGGGGGAAGGCCGGGGGGGAGTTGTATACTCTTGCGGCGGCTGGGGGAGAAAAGCAAAGCAAAGCAATGAAATGCGAACGTTGAAAGATCAAGCTTGGTGCAACGTGTTTATGCCGTGTCGTGTCGTGTCGTGTTGTGTTTCCCGGACTTGGTGTAGTGAGTCAACTGCCATGCTAACTCTCTACCTACCTCACGTCTGACGCTTCTGTTGTCTCGCCCCTCGCAACTCTGACTGGACGAAGGAGGCATACCTACCTTGAACACCCACCTCACCCCACCACCACCAGTAGCACACCTATGCATCCCATCCCATCCCAAACGCACAGCGCAGCGCAGCCCACCACACTCCTCCCACCTCACCTTGCCACCCGACCGACCCAACCCGACTCAACTCAACCTCGGCAAGCCGACCGAGCACGCGAGCACGCGCGCGAGCCGAGTCCGACACCGAACACCCGTCCGCAGCCGCGTGCGGCGTAGGTAGGTATGACGCAGGCCCGCCCCGCAACGCGACCCAGCGCAGCGCGCTTCGGCCTCGACTGCGCAGTCGCAGCGATGGCTCGGTCGTGACGGAGGGAGCACGCGACGGCCGGGGCGGTGCGGGGGCGAGGCGGGGTCGGAGCCGGAGTTGGTCGGGTGTGTGTGGTAGGTAGTAAAGGTAGTGGTGTAGTGCAGGTTGTGTTAGTAGGGTGTGCGACGGTGGTGGTGGTTGTACGTAGTACGCAGCAGCAGCAGAGCAGCAGAGCAGCAGAGCAGAAGCAGAAGGAGCAGAAGGAGAAGGCGGAGGAGGCGGAAGTGCGCGGCAGCGGGATTGACGGCCTGCCTCCCGGGAGGGGTAGGTAGGCGTGGTAGGGTACCTAGGTACGTAACCCAGGTAAGGCGAAAGTGTGGGGTCAGGTGGGCACGTACGGGTACGGGTACGGGTAGGTTGGTAGGTAGGTAGGTATGCTTGACTAACTAGCTAACTAACTAACTAGGTACGCAACTAGGAGTGCTGTATCTACCTGTCACGAGGATGGATGGGACAGGGTGCGAGGAGGAATGATGGATGGATGGGTGGATGGATGTGGATGGATAGGACGAGGTCCCTGCGGAGTAGGTAGGTGTGAGATCTAGATTGGAGCTGTGGTGATTGGCTGCGTGCGTCGTGGTGGGTGTTTCAGGCACACGCTTTATTTTTTAGCTGTTACATGCTGTTGCAGTCTTACTGTATCTCCGCAATCCGTAACTAGGGTGTATAGCTGGTTAATGCGGGGAAGATGTACATAGGTCTGTGACAAGCGGACAGACGTCAGATCCAGCGCGCGCGCGTCGGGGTTGGTATTGACTGGCTTGGGTTGTGCAAGTTTTTTTTTTTTTTTTTTTTTTTTTTTTTTTTTTTTTTTTT
>NW_022983531.1:210557-427081 GCF_010093885.1 Aplosporella prunicola CBS 121167 | reverse complement strand
CTCGCATCTATCTATATTCCCTCTGGCTGGCTGGCTGATGCTAAAATCGTAGGTACCTAGACTCGTGTGAAGGAAAGGGGGTATCTCCGACCCGCGAACGCCCTTGATGCCCCTGGTCTATCCAACTGTGAAGTGCCGTACTCCTTCCTAGCGCGCCCTTTTTGTGTCCCCTTCGCGCCTGTGTTGCTCCTGGTTGTGGCTTGGGATGATGGGTAGAGTATGCGAATGCAGATGCGGATGCAGCAGATGTGAGAACTTTGGGGGCCCGCAATATACGCAAAATGTGCCCCAGATTGCTCCTCCACTATTTCAGAAAGTAGCGGCCTCTGACCTTGTTGTTGGTTCTGTTGCTCAGTTCTCGTTCCAGTTGAGGTTGAAGCGGCCTGGTGCGACCTTGTACTCCCGCAAGCAGTCAATGACCTCGTTGGCGTTGAGCGCTTCGACGAGAATGCCGGCGTTGGTGGGCGCGATGAAGCCGCTGGTAATGGCCTTCTGGATCCACTGGATCAGGCCGTCCCAGTAGCCCTCGATGTTGTAGATGACGATGCCGCGGTTGTGGATGCCCAGCTGGTTCCAGGTGGTGACCTCCATGAGCTCCTCGAGGGTGCCGTAGCCGCCGCTGAGGGCGACGAAGCCGCCGCCAGGCCCGCCGGCAATGACCTCCTGGGCCATCATCTGCTTGCGCGTGTGCATGTCGTTGACGACGGTGGTGCGGCCGTATATCTCCTCGTTGATGACGTTGCGCGGGCCAGACGCGCTGGGCGGCAGCCCGCTCTTGGCTTCCTGGAGCGCGGCTTCCTCGTAGTTTTGCTCGAGCTTGACGAGCGCGGCGGGAATGATGCCGTGCACGGCAGACGGCCCTGACAGAGACACCAGCGTGCGCGCCACCTCGCCCATCAGGCCGACAGTGCCGCCACCGTACACCAGCTTCATGTTGTTGGCGTGCATGACGTGGGCGAGGGCGCGCGCGGCGGCGAGATGAGCGGGCGAGGTGCCGCTGGAGGCGCCGCAGAAGACGCAGACGACGGGGCGGTTGTCGGCCGAGGGGGTTGCTTCGGCAGTCATGGTGGCGGACTCGGTGGCGGGAGGAGGGTTGGCGTTGGTGCGCTCTTCGGTGGTGTAGAGGGTCATGGTGGACGAGGGGCAATTGGAATGGCTACGGAGGGGCTTAAGAAGGTCACGGAAGCGGAAGCGAGCAGGCGACGAGGCAATCAAGGGCGCCAAAGGAGCGTGGTACACAGGTGGAGGTGGATGTATCCACAGCCTTCGAGTCCAGCTTGCATCATACCGGAAAGGCCCGTGTTTGCCGTGCCCAACCAATCGGAGCGCGCCTTCGCCGACACGCCCGCGCAGGCATCTGGCCTCTGCTGCTGCCACTCTTTGCGACTCCATCTGTCTTGTCAGCCTGACCCAGACAGACAGTTTCCCGCCCACTCAACGCGCGCCATGCCCGAGGAACGGAGGGAAGAAGGCGGCCAGAGCGTAAGCACGTCCCAGACCACCTCAGTCTTCCCGCCCCTTTCTGCCTACCACGTATTTGTACCGCTGCTGACTGACGATCGCCAGTTCCTGCGCACTGCCGCCCAGAGCGTAGGCATCTTCCTGCTCATTCAATTCGGAGCAAAGCAGATATTTGGCGGCTCTCAGCCCACCACCGCCCGTCCTGCCAGCGTCCCCGGCGCCAGTGCCCCCATTCCCGCCTTCGCAGACCGTCCCGCGGGTCTCAGTCCAGAGGGTGTCTACAACGATGTGCCGCAGGCCATCTCGCCCATGTGGCCGCCTCAGGTCGACGTGGACCTCAGCATCTATGTCTCGCCGTCCATGATTATGCCATCGCTGAAGAGTTTGCCTGCCGACTCGCTGGTGCTGGAGGAGAAGAGCTTCCACCTCGGCGACTGGAAGGACAAGCGCGAGATTGATACCACGTTCAAGGTGCCGAAAGAGGTGCAGGAGGGTGGTCCTCTCTGGGCGCATTTCTTCGTCGCGCAGTCTGGACGGCCCATTGACCCTTCGCGCGCGGACTATGACATGTCCAAGTCGTACCACTTCGCGCGTCCTCTGACGCAGTACCTGCCCAAGAAGAAGGTCAAGAAGACTCGAAACTTGCTTTCTGGCGACGACGAGTCTGAGCATGTCGAGCCGGAGGCAGAGTCCGGGCCTCGTTTCACCAACTTCTACCACCCGAACTTTACCATGTCCTTCATTCCGGACTCTGGCATTATGAAATACCCCCAGTTGCACCCGGCTCTGCGCTCTTACGTTCAGCTGGAGCTGTCTGGCGCGCGTGATGCCTCGGGACAGAACGGGTGGTACTACCCCATTCTCTTCGTCAACACCTTCTGGCAGTTGAGGGACCACATGATGGAGCTGAACTCGACCGTCAAGGAAGTTCCTCTGCACATTGACCTCAACCAGTTGGCCAATTGGAAATTCAGCATCATCGCCAGCATCGATGCCAATGTCAAGGCCAATGCTGCCAACGCTGCTTCCAACCCGGGTCAGATGACAGCTGGTGGAGACGGCAACGAGTTTGAGGAGTTTAAGCGTATTCTCATCGACAGCAACGCCTACCTTCTCGGTACTACCGCAGTTGTCTCTGTCCTGCACATGATCTTCGAAATGCTGGCCTTCAAGAACGACGTCTCCCATTGGCGCAACAAGAAGGACAATGTCGGTACTTCCGTTCGCACCATTCTTGCCAACGTCTTCATGCAGACCGTCATTTTCCTGTACTTGATGGACAACAACGAGAACACGTCCTGGATGATCCTTTTCGGGCAGGGCATGGGCATTCTCATTGAAGCATGGAAGATCACGAAGACGGTCAACGTCCGCGTGCGCGAAAACCCCGCGGGCTCCCTGATCCCTTACTCCATCAAGTTTGAGGACAAACACCAGCTGTCCGAGACGGAAAAGAAGACGCAAGAGTACGACGAGATTGCGTTCAAGTACCTGTACATCGTGGCGGTGCCTCTGCTGCTCGCGTACGCGGGCTACTCGCTCGTGTACGAGACGCACAAGTCATGGTACTCGTTCATCATCGCGACGCTGGTGGGTAGCGTGTACGCGTACGGCTTCCTGATGATGGTGCCCTCGTTGTACATCAACTACCGCCTCAAGTCGGTGGCGCACATGCCCGCCAAGGCGATGATGTACAAGTTCCTGAACACGTTCATCGACGATCTGTTTGCGTTCACGATCAAGATGCCCACGCTGCACCGCCTGGCCACGCTCCGCGACGACGTCATCTTCTTCATCTACCTCTACCAGAGCTGGAAGTACCGCGTCGACTACTCGCGCGTCAACGAGTTCGGCCAGGGCGGCGACGACGAGGACGACAAGGACAAGCTGGCCGCGAAGCCGCTTACGAGCCAGCCGGACGCGGACGACTCGGTCAAGGAGGCCGCCGAGGCGATCAAGGAGGGCGAGGCCGAGGTGAAGGCTTCGGGATCGGCGAAGAAGCAGGGCGGCAGGAAGAGGAAGTAGAGCGGTGTGCTGGACGGCTTTGGGCCGTGGTTGGAGGCGTTGGAGGATGCAGGCGCGCGCTGTTTTGCGCTATGCTCGGGCTGAAAATGGGGGTATAAAGTAGGATATGCAGATGCCGTATATGGTAGATCGTAACTAAGAAGCCGTGATCTGTCCCGGCTCTTTGTGCACCTTTCTGTCTCTCCTCTGCCGTCTCTGTTTGGTGTTTCTAGTCGCCTCGCTATCATAGCAAATGAAGGACTCCTTCGTGGGGTGTATGTATGTGCTTGTTATAGACTCACGGCTGAGTGGTTTCTTGTTTGCTTGTTTGTCCCTCCAAACACACACATAACCCCGCTCCAACTACCACAAACACTTTCATGCCTCTATCTTCGCAACAAACAAGCCCCCCAAAAAAAAGTCTTCTTGTTGTTGTTCCCGAGGTTGGACGTAACGTGCCCGACTCGGCAACTCTCCAGCTCGACGATCGACGCGCCTGACTCATGCTAGCGCCAAAATTTCACGACCTTTGAGATTCGCATCGCCGCTCACCACCTACGGCAACTACCCAGTTGTAGAACACGAACAACCTCCGCAACCTCGCAGATTCGACCCCAACTAGCCCGCCATGTCGTCAATGCGCAATGCGGTGCAGCGGCGCGTAAGGCTGTTCCCCTCCGCCCCGAAACCCCCAGCAGCAAGAGCAGCAGCACTAACACGGCCCACGACCAGAACCACCGGGAGCGCGCGCAGCCCCTGGAGCGGCAGAAATGGGGGCTGCTCGAAAAGCACAAGGACTACTCGCTGCGGGCCAAAGACCACAACGACAAGCGCCGGCGGCTGAAGATCCTGAAGGAGAAGGCCGCCGAGCGCAACCCGGACGAGTTCAGCTTCGGCATGCTCTCCAGCGGCGTCAGCAAGAAGACGGGCACCAAGGTCGGCGACCGCGGCAACCGCGCCCTCTCTGACGACGTGGTCAAGCTGCTGAAGACGCAGGATGTCGGCTACGTGCGCACCATGCTGCAGAAGGTGCGCAAGGAGCGGGCGAAGGCGCAGGAGGGCTTCGTGCTGGAGGATGATGGCGAGGTCGAGGCGCTGACGGGGGGCGCGAGCTCGAATGCTCGCCGTGGTGCCGGCCACACGGTGTTTGTCGAGGACAGGGAGGCGCAGCGCGCGTTCGCGCCCGCGGCGTTCTTCGGCGTCGAGGACGAAGAGGACCTAGAGCGGACGTGGAACCGGCCGCGGAAGCAAGCCTCTGCGTCAGACGAGAACGACGAGGACATGGACGACGACAACGACAACGACGCCGACGGCTGGCAACTCGTGCAGAGCAAAAAGGCCAAGCAGCAGCACAGCAGCAACAACGACGACGCGGAGCTGCAACAGCGCCGCAAGGAACGCGCGCAGCGCAAGACGCGCGAAAAGGCGCACGAGGCGCGGCGGCTGCGGGTCGAGGCGCTGGCGCGCAAGGAGCAGGACCTGGCGGCCGCGGTCGAGGAGCTCGAGGCCCAGCGCGCGCGCATGGGCAATGCCGTTGGCGGCGTCAATAAGAATGGCGTCAAGTTCAAGGTGCGCGAGCGGAAGCGCTGAGGGCTGGCTTTGCCCTGATCTTCCTTTTATGCCGCCTCCTCCGCCTCCTCCGCCACCTTCCTCCGCTGAAGGCTCTCCTCCCGAACCGAATGACTACCCACTACCTCCTACCTCGTCCCATCCGCACCACAGCCTCAGCCGCAGACGAAAGGGAGGCACGCTCACCGTACACGTACAATACAATACCCGCTCTCACCCACCAACCACCACCGCCGCCGCCGCCGCCGCCGCCGCCGTCGCCACCAGAGGCCTAGACAGACAGATAGACAGACAGACACACAAACAGACAGACCTCCAGCCTACCTCCTCCACCTCACACACACACCAGGTGGCACCCCCCGGGGCTCCACGCAGCAGCCACGCGCCAAACCCGCTCTCTCTGTGCGTGTTCACATAGACAGAAGCCAGCTGGCACTGAGACCACGACAGCAATAGCAATAGCAATGGCACGTGTATAACCAGCATCTTCTTTCTTCTTCGTTTCTGCTCCTCCTCAGTCGCGCGTAAGCTTTGGCATCTCGACACACTGCGTGTTTCGTAGCTGCTTGTTAGGTCTGGAGGTCCGTGACGATGTGCGCGTGGGTGCAGCGCGCTGTGGTACCCCTCGTCTCGCGTGCTACGTGTGCTCGTGGTTGCCTCGTCTCGGGTTTTGGAGGAGTTTGTACTGGCACGGGATGGGTTGCAAAGGGCTTGGACAAACAACCTGCAACTATATCTGTAATGCAAAAGCGTGCTCCTGCTGGAGAATCTGACAGTGCCGTAGTGGACATTTATGGACATGTGTGCAACGAGTACGACTTAATACTGAGCCTCCTTGGCCAAAGCAATGCTCTCCGTGCGGACACAAACAACCGAACAGACTCAACATCGAGCCAACACTCAAGATAATCACAGCTCAAATGCGAACACCAAGACCTAAAGTGCACCCATGTGTTCATTGCTAGCTACTTATCGTAAGGGCTGCCCAGAGACTGCGCCAGATTAAGCCAGTATGGACATGAAGCTACTGATCAACAGAAGAAAGTGGCTCTCGTTGAAGTAAAACAAGCAAAGCAGTGAGAAGAGAGAAAATGGCCGCCACAAAAGAAACCGCCCATAAGATCCATGATCCTTAAAGGGAGTGTATCGGTAGCCGAGTAGTTGACGATTGTGCTCAGTAGTCAGTGGTGTCGCCGAAGTCCACCTCCACCGTAGGGTCGCCACGAGAGCGATTGAGGTTTGCAGAGTAGAGACCGGGGATGTTACCTAGACATTCATCAGAAATAATCAACTAGACGAGGAGAACCAACCACTTACCAGCGCTAAAGAGCACTGGGCGAAGAGGTGGGTGGAGGAGTTGGCGAATGCGAGTCAATCCAAGTCTGAGGACCAGCGGTAACATTAGGTGAGGGCTCAATTGCCCACTCCGGCTCTCTGGGGGCAATGTATGGTAGATCGCCACGAGTTCGAAGGACGTTCTTATCGGCGGAGCCTACAATGTTACCTGAAGATGGATCAGCTACTAGCAGTCAGATGAGAAAAAAGGATTACTTGCCTCCAGGGAAGTGGTGGCAAACGGTCCACCACGTGTTCTGGAAAGGATTGAGATAACAGTCTTTAGCGCCATCATGAGGCGTGCAAGTCATGTTATAGCAGAGCACAGTAGCGCAGCCGACAGTGATGGAATCCTTCCAGACCATAGCGGTGAGGTGACTAAGTGGCGCGTTGGGATTACCATAGTCCTCATCCTTGAGCTGGCCAAACTCTCCGTTGTAGATATCTGAGAGACCCCACTCGATATTGGCCGGCTTGAACCCGGACACAAGATTCTGGCTAACCCATGGACCGCCGTCACCAAAGTTGGCATCCCTATCAACAGGTTAGTTTCAAATTCGGCTGCAACAGCTCATCAGGGGAACTTACTGATGGCTGAAGTTGCAGGTGTTAGCGATGGTCAAGGCCTTATCATAGAGCGTCTGGTTCCAGTGCATCTCAGGGACGGTGTGGTTGCGACGATGACGGTTGTAAGCATCCTCGACACCATGGCAGTACTTGGGGTCCTCGGGGTGGAGTTCCTCACAGGTGCCAGGGACGGAGGAAGGAGTGGCAGTCTCCGTGTGGGAAGAGGTCATGGTCGTAGTCGGCGTTCCGGAAGTAGTGGTGGGCCTGGTCAGCGACGAGGATGGACGGGGAGCACTGTAACCGTAACTGGACGTGGTGCTGGGGGAATGATAACCGTAACCAGACGACAACTGAGTGACAGAAGACCAGACAGAGGTATGGTAGCCGTAACTGAAAGAGGAGCTATGATGACCGAAGAAAGAAGTCCAGTCCCAAGACATGTCGGAGGGAAGGCTCCAGTGAGGCTTGGACATGGCCCTAGTCCTAGTCGCAGTCGTGGTCGCAGTCATGGTCTCGGTGACGTTGGCAATGGTTGTAGACAAGTCGAGAGGCGTGGTCATAGTCATGTCGGAAGGCGTAGTAGTCGCAGTCATGTCGCCAGGCAAGGTCGAGGTCTGGTTGACGATTACAGTGACGGTCAGAGTGGTCAGGGCAGGAATGGCCATGGCGCTGGCAGCCATGCCAACTGCAAGTAGGCCGGAGAGACGCATGTTGACTTGAGGGAGCGAACGAAGGTTGAACAGGGAAGGAAAGAAGTGAACGAAGGAAAGGTAAGGCCGAGTAAAAGAACGGGGGGTCGACGGAGAGAAAAAGAGAGGAGAGGTGGGGGGTGGGTGGGATATTTATGTATTGCAGGCAAGCGCTAGAGGTGCTAAGCGAGAGAAGGTTCCTGCTGCTTCAGACTGCTATGGTGAATTGAATGGGTAACTGCATGATAGGACTAGCGTGGTCACCTGGGGGGTTGAGGAAGGCGCGCAGCGGCCAGTAACACGGGCAGTGACTGACTTCGGACAACGCTCAGCCACTCACCCCTCCCGAACCGCCACACACATCCCACAGAGCCGCAGGTGGTTTGATTGCGCTTAAATTGACCGCTGCGTCAGAAAAGGAATCAGTAGATGTGGCGCATAAGCTGAGAACCCATCACTGAGCTAGGAAAAGACTAGATTGCCAACCACATCCCGCAAAAGCTTTCTCACCATTCTTCGGTGCAACTGACAAATAAAAGGCTAACAGACTTGTGTGATAGCACCACACGTCCCTTCTCCAATACGGATATTGCATCTACGGACGCGCACTGCAACACGCCCTCACGTCTGAAGAAGTAGGAGGCCTAATTAGCCATGACCCCACAAACAGTCTCCAATCACGATAGATACACCCTGGCATGTTCAAATAAGACATCGAGCCATAACAAAAAGACTATGTTAGCTGAAAGGTATTGTTTACCACGCCCCCGATATCATATCAGCACCACACATGCGCTTCACCGAGGTACAAGCTGTCGATAATGATAAAGAACACCCAGCGGAGAGGTTAAGAGAAGCTACCGGAGCCGAGGTTGCCGATATACGACACCACGTAGGTAGCGGGCCTGCCCCCTTTCGCAGGAAGCTACTGCCCACATGGCATAAAAGACTGGGCTTCGCAGTCCGCTATCCTAAAAACCGCTAGAGATCGATCCCAGTACAGTTGTGTCGTGGAAACGGCTCAGTCAATTTCGCTGGGTCAGTACTGCTCGTTGATCGTCACACTTGCTTCCCGGCGGCGTGCTGTCTCAGATCACCGTACGATGTTAGCACGCTGAGCCACACAGTCAGAAGTAGGTCCCGAGGAATCGGTAAAGCACGTCCCGTTTGACTCACAAAAATAAGGGTCCATTGTCGTTGAGCGATGCACACTAGTAGCGCCCGCCACAGCCGTATCCTTTGGCGTCCAACTTTTCCATAGGGTATCTCAGAACCCTAGTGCAGTCATTTCAGTCTCCATGAATGCATTTTGACAGGATGCTGTGAAAATCCCGAGAAACATAGTTCTTTTCAGGACCACCGTTGAAAATCTGACTAACATGAGCTGATAGACACTGATTGATTGCGAAGCCGGCGTAAGTAAGCCTCAATTTTCTCATTTTCTACCTTAAGCCTCTCAGCAGCCTCTTATTGGAGAGGCCGGAAGATTGTTAATCTTCGTAAAGAGTCTCGTCGTCTTGACCCTCAGCCTCATGCCACTGTGGCCGCGCCACGCGGCACCGAGTCACTGTTGTGTGACTGTACGTGTTTTGGCAAATGTCTTACTGAGATTGAACCGCTGCGGTAGATGCCGAATACCTTGTATGTTTTCAGCTTACCTGGATCTGAGATGTTTTTGTGATGTCGTCGATAATGGTTGTTCTCGTTGCTGTCGCTTCAGAGTCAGTGATAAATGGCAAGGGATTAAAGCATGAACATCATTTCAAGGACCATATAAAAAGGCCACTAAACGTCTATTATGGTACGACGTCAGTATAGAACGTGTTGTGCAATATTTACAGCCCTATTGTGTATGATCTGTGACCTTCAAGAGCATCAAAAGCCTAAAGGTACTTGCACTGCACCTAACTTAAATTGCCTCAGCCGACATAGTTGATGGTTGTTCCTGATCAAAGTTAGAATCATCGGAACTTCATGTCAATGTGGTATAAATTATTCTTAGATGCTTTTACCCAATTACCACAGCCATGTCACGTGGTACAGCCTCGTCGGAATAGCAGGGGCATCTGCATGTAAGCCAAGCCTCATAAATACAAGATATTCCAGGCAGCTGAGGTGGCAGCCTGCACTACCCATCCTATCTTTCTCCTGGCAAGTGTCTTTGCGAAATTCGGATCCCCCTGAATAGACCAGGCTCGCGGTTAGACATGTCCAGTTGCAGAATTCTGAATTGCACATCTCCTAGTTGCTGGTCTTCCAAAGACGAGTGTGAGCCATTCAAAGCAAATCCAGACATCGCTGGTCCTGGTGTAAGTAGAGTTGATTTGTAGCATCACTAGAGTTGGGCTCGGCTTTGATGAACCCCGGCTGATATATTTCTGTAGTCAATAGCTGCTTCTCTTGGATTGGCCTTCCTCGCCACCGCGACGTTAGTAATCGGTTATGTCTCTGATTCATTACCCGATTTGTACCTCTCGGAATTGGACGGTGCGGTCATAAAAGGATACCAAAACTCAACCTTTTCGATGAAGGTAATACCACTGATCCACAGATGGTGGGTTACTTTGAAGAGCAGGATATCAAGAATGCCTTTGGATGAAAACTCCGATACTGTAAAAAATCGCGTACTTTCAGAAGAACAGAAAATGCAGCGTGTTGAAGGTTTCACACGCTTCGTACTGGCTATGAGCGATCAGCAATTGGCAACTGGTCTCGCGGCCCTTGTGGCAGCTCTTGCAAACACTTGCACATTGTCTAACTTCGACTTCCAAATGGTAGTTGCTCTTGCATGGTTCTCCTCGAGAACACACCTAGCAACCCTCATGGTTCTCAAGAAATACTTTATAACCCATCCTGTCGTCCGGAATTTGCGCCTAATAGGGATTATTACTATGGTTATTCTATTACTCCTGGGACTTGCAACTACCGTTGGAGCCACTCAAATATATTACGGGATCCCCCTGCACTGTATCCTTTCACGACAGTATAAAGGTTACGTTACACCTGGAATTGCAGTTGTGATGGTCTTCAATATGCTTGAAGTCTTATTGACATACTGCACCTTCATCATACCTCTATTCCCACAGCTAGAGGAATGGTCATCAGCTACACTTGGAAATATAAACAAGAATATCAATGAGCGTAGTAGGGCATTAATGTCCCTACTCAGAGGAACAAGTCAAGAAGACCGTAGTTTTTTGCTTGAAGGACTTTACGACGAATCTTCGGCTTCCTTGCGGAAGAAACGATTATCGAGTCTAAAAAATTCAATGGAGGAAGATAAGACCACAATACGCATGATACTTCGTCGCTTCACGCACGTATATCTGGTGTATAGGGATTCTTTCCTTTGCAATTTTCCAGTGTTGGCTTTCGGGCTATCCAATGGCATAGCCCAGGTAGTATACATACGTCAAGGCTACGTTGGGACTCGACTCGAAGGCTTGGATGAAATGGGCTACGGGCAAATAGTACCACTATTCCTTCTCATAATCCCATTATTCGCGGCTGTGGAGGCATCCTACGGTGAGTAATATACGGTACGACGGTGGAAGAACTATATTGACAACGAATAACATAGAAAGTCATGCCGGGACTGAAGATGGCCGAACAACCTTGCAGTTACAGAACTCTGCAGTTATGGCTCAAACAACTAGCGTCGATGACCTTTTATTATCTTCTCCGCCAGCATTGCAGCGAGCTTCAAGGCCATCACTCAATTTGTCAGCTGATGGTATCACTGCCATAAATTCCGTCTCATCAGAATTCGAGGCCAAACGATGCAAACTTGAGCTTCTTTTTCTGAAAGAGTTAAACAACCTTTCAAAATTTGAGCGTGACATTGATCTAAAAGATGGAGACAAACACTTTATTGTTATTCAGCGAAAGGTCAAAATCTTGGACGAATATGAACAACTTCGTAAAGTCGAATGCGAAATGATGAGTAAAACATGGATGACTTTATCCATAGTTGGCATCTCAACCATGGTCTACGCCTTACTTGGATATGTTACCTGGTACGATATTACCCTCGCGCTTGTATTTTGGGGCGATCTTTACAGTTTTTTTCTATTTCGGTGGAGCGTGGAATCCCGAGAGTTGCTTAAAGAGATGAAAATTGGCCTCAAAGAAAGGATAGAGGCGCGTGACCGCATACTGGAGAACAACACCGGAAACCAAGTTGCTCACAGCCCAGGAACTGGACCAAGGCCGTTTGTACAAGCCAGCCCGCAACGGAGTTCCGAGACATCCCTAAGCCGTGAGACACTGAATCGCAACAGCAACCCAGACAACACAACAACTGCATCATCACCGTCAGTTGCGGAAGAAGTCCTGCCAGAAGATGACGGCCGCTCATTCCAGCTTCCGGGAAGGATGGACACCGAAGCCGACCTCGGCGTCCAAGATGTGCGTGTCAGGAGGAGAGCAACTTGGACGCAGTGATGGCACTGATCTTTCAGTTTGTTAATCCCCACTCTCGTTATGCGGAATGTTGTTGGTATGGACTATCATTATGTACGGAAACAATGAGGCTCTCGCATTCTTTCAATTCCGTTATGCTATTATGTGGAGCAAGGTCATTTCGGACGTAGTGCGTTAAGTTCCAACGTCTACCTACTTTTTCTCATACAAGTCTAGTCCCACCCTCTTCTTGTCAGCACGACAATTATACACTGCCTCTCCACACGCCCAACCATAACAAACAAACCAAGTAGCTCAATCCAAACTTTATAACCCAGCCAGTTCGGACTGCACACACATAGGCATTCCAGCACCCAACACCCCATCTCACATGCAACCCCCATGCCCCACATCCTCGCCACCTACTAACCACTACCCACCACTGACTCCGCAACCAGGGCACCATGCCACACCTTCTAAAACCCTCTTACGCCGCCACCGGCAGAGTGATGGTTTACTTCGCGGCAACGCCGGAAGCTCAAGCTCGCAGCTCCATAAATAGCTTATAGAAGGGGCATGAAGCATAGCACCGTACGTCCATGGAGTAAGGGAGGAGATGCGCAAATTAGATTACTCGCTCCAGGCGCTTTGGAGCCCTGGGTATCTAGAATACATGCATGTGCCTCCTGGTTCTGGTTCAACCAGGTCGACTTCAAAGAACTACAATCCCTCTTGCCCCTCCACCTACGAAGTACTGTGATGAGCCTCGTCCTCTGCCTCCATCTTCGCCGCCATTCTCTTCTCTCTTTCTTCTTTCTCCCCCGCCTTTATCTTCTCCCACTGCTCTTCCCTGTTCACCGGATTTCGGCTCCGGATCTTGATTTTTGACGACGGCTTCCACAACCCCTCCCTGCATTCCCTAATTCTGTGGATCTCCTCTGCGTCCTCAAGGTCTGCGCAAAGACATTCATAGGGGATTTCGATGGTAGTGGCCTCGATGAGGGTGCGCGTTGCTTGGGGGAAGGTATCGAGTTCCAAGATGACTTGGGACACGAAGTCTGTAAGTGGGAGGGTGAGGATACCAGGAAGGTGCTGGCCGGTTTCGCTGCGGAAGGCCTAGGATTGCGTTGGTTATGGCAGTAGATAGGGTGCGGTGGGAGGCTTACTTCATTCTTGACCCTTTTGATAAGTTGGTAGGTCTCCTCTTTGCCGCGAGAGTCTTTATCGGTCACTTCGACTGCGCGCCATACGGCAGCGCGGGCCTTTTTAGAAGGGTGGGTCTCCTTCCCCTTCTTGATTACTCGAAACTGTCGCCGAGTAAGAGGGCTGGAATCAAGGTCGAAGCCGAGCACGGTGCGAATATTGCCGCCCGTGTTGTAGATATAGTCATGGGCAATATTGGGCACGTCAAGGAGCTTCTGGCCATAGGAAATCTCAATAACGATGGAAGGCCAATGGCCCTCTAGATGCCGGAATTGGCTGTCTGGAGACTTTTGGTCTGGGTTATCCTCGTCGGTGTTGGAATCGGTCGTCCAAAAAATATTGGACCTGTACTCGCAACACACCTTTTCAAGAACGGGGCCCAGTTCCGTAGGGTGTTTGGCCTTTAGTTCATCCAGCTTCGCCTGTATCCGGCGATCAAGATTGTGGCGGAGGAGTTCGTGGAGAGCATTCGGGAACATACGGAGAATAAGTTCCTCGTCGTTACTGCTGTAGTCAAACCGAACCTTGTCCATGAAATAACCCCAGACGTCACTGTCATCGATGCATTGCTTCAGCTCGTGATACTCCTCCACCGGCAGCCGATATTTCGCCCACTCGGGCCTGGGATGCCTCACAATCCCCATTGTCATCTCCTTGAACACGCGAATGAGGCCCGGAATGTCGAGGTACTCAAGCTCTTCTGATTCGTTGCCATCGTTATCGTCAGACGGGTTGGTCGGCGCAGTCAACGGAAGCGACAGAGGAGCTTGAGCTTGGTCAGGAAGGGAAGAGCCCGAGGGCATAGGCGCGGCCATGGTTGAGCTGATGGAGAAGACGCAGTTGGCCGTCGCGCTCACTTGAGTGCACGTGAAGATGAACGATAGAGGTGACGGGCCTGAGCTGCTGGCAGTGACTGTATCGAAAGTGAGTTGACCGAATGGAAGAGAGAGAAGAAGCTGTGAAGGACCTAGGCAGCTGAGATGAGTAAACCTTCCAGCGGCCACGGGCTGTTGACGCTCTTAACAGCTGCTCTAGGCGAGAGATCGCTGGAAGCTTAGCGGAGGTTACACAAAGGTGCTTGTGTGACGTGTTGACTTCTGAATACAACAGTCAGAATGTACAAACGACCACGCAAAACCCAGACTTATATATACCAATGACCTCTCTTTAACAGTTTGGTGTTGCTGATTAACTCAGACGTTTGTCGCCAGCTTGACTGCGCGCAGATAATATGGGAAATCGTCGGGTCGAGCAGGGGCATGCGGGGTACCTAGCTCGCGGTAGGTGCCTGGCGGGACGGAAGGCGGGACGGAAGGCAAGACGGAGCGGAGCGGAGAGCGAGCGGTTATCGCCTACCTGGTAGTGGACGCCTCCCTTATGCAGGCACGCAAGCAAAGAAGACGCACATACGTGGTGTAAGCGCCCAAGTATGCACATCATATTGACAATCAAATCCCATCAAACTCAATTTACATGCACGCCCTCACGCTATCAATGCCACACTAGAGATACGCAATCCCCAGCTTCTTGCTCCTGAAAGCGTCGCGCCTACGCATCGGCCTAGCACCGCTGGCACCAGCACTAGCACGTCCCAGCACCGGCGCATGCCACTGCACGCCCCTGCGCGCGACAGCCGCCTCCTGCCCCAGACTCGCAAAACTGTCCGCGTACGTCGCAACCGCATGCGCGACCGCCTGCGCCGAGACCGTATACGCCGTCGCGTTCAGCTTGTCCAGCGTGTCTTCCACGCTGTGGTAGTACGCATCGTACGAGACGCCAGCCGTGCCACCGAACTGCTCGACCTCCTCCGGCGTCTTGATGCCCTCGGCGCCCGTGTCGATGCCACCGGCCGCGATGCCCGCCTCCAGGAAGGGCCCGTAGTCGGAGCGGCCGTTGAAGGCCGTGGCCGTGTGGTTGAGGCCGCGCGACTCAAAGTATTCTTGGAAGAGGTGTTCGGCCTCGGCGGAACCGGCCGGGCCCGTTGTGTTGAAAGTGTCGCCATCGCCGTCGTAGATGGCGTAGACGAAGTTGTGGGAGGCGAGCATGTCGAAGTTGAGGTTGAGGCGGAGCTTGGCTAGTTCGGCGGCTGATAGCTGCTCCACGTAGTAGGTGCTGCCAAGCAGGCCTTCTTCTTCGCCCGACCAGAACCCGAAGCGTACGGAGTTGGTCGTGGTAAAGTTGGAAAGCTGGATGGCGACTTCGAGAGTGGCGGACGTGCCGCTGCCGTTGTCATTGATGCCTGGTCCGGCAGCGACGGAGTCACTGTGCGCACCGATGATGAGCGTGTTGTTGGGGTCACCGCCTTTGGTCTGCGCGAGGACATTGAACCTGCGATTGAGTGGTCAATTACTCACTTTTCCTCTTTCGACGCTGGTTCAGTGGCAGGACTTACGTGGTCGTGTCAGTGATCACGACATTAGTGTAGAGGGCTGCAGTGATGGTCTCGCCGGCCGCAATGGCATCGACCCAACCAGTCCCTATCTCTTGTGAAACGGCGACGGTCGGGACATAGGGGCCCTCTTCACGAGGTGTACCCAGCGTGCCGCTCAGAGCGCCGGGAACATTGTTGTACTCGACCGCGCCGAGGGCGCCAGCCAGCCCGGCATAAACCGACTTGAGGCCAAACTCGCACTCGCCGCGAGAGATGAGGGCAATGTTGCCTTCGACCTCGGCTGGGTAATCGGACTGAGCAATGTGAGTCTGTGTTTGGTGCATAGCTGGCCGGGATAAGAGTGACCTACCTGGTCGCAGCCAAGGTTGCTCACGACGATCAAAGGAGCCGTGACATTGCCGCTGGCCGAGTACTCCATCACGGAGGCATTCACGGGACTGCCGTCGACGGACAGAGAGGCATCGGCACTTGTTTGGACCACAGCGTTCCACGGTTGGAGAGTGACGTCGTAATAGTCCAGGGCCGAGAGCTTGTCGTAGATATAGGTCACCGTATCGTTGTGGGCTTGGCTACCCATAAGACGGTTACGTTCAGGATAAGAATAGGCAAGGTCCTGGAGCTGCTCCGCATGAGCAAGGAGAGCCTCCTCCGTAACGGCGGCCTGGAGAGCTTTCTGTGTCTAGTTAGTAAAACGAAGCACAAAAAGGCCACGCTTCATACGTACAGATTCGACGGCAGGACGCCAGACGTCGCGTGGCTTCGGCTTCGGCTTCCAGCCATACGGATTCGGGGTGGCCGAGGCCGTGATAGTCAATGCCCCAAGGGCAGCGCCGTACTGGAGAGAACGCATGGTAGGGGAAAAGAAGGGACAGCTGGGCGATTCTCACGCTGCTGGCCGCAAGAGTGCAGGCGGCACCTTACAGCGGTTTAAATAGCCGGCAGAGCATGGTGGCGGTCTCGAGCATACAGAGGCTGTCGCGATAGGCCGGGATCCTGGCATCATGGCATCTAGCTGGAAGGAGCAGGAGGAAGCACCCCGCCACGATGGCCAAGCGCGGCCAAGAGTGAGGAGAGAGATAGGCCTGCTTGGCGGTGAAACGAGAGTCCATCGACCTTCCGCATTGATACAGGCGGCATGCGAGTGTAAAGTGTCTTGCGACTGCACTCCCGGCTCGCACGCGTTGATAGCTACTGCACTGCTAGTGGCGAGGCACCGCATGAGCGGCATGTGGCGGCAACATCGACCATTCCCGAGCTCTTTCTACTCCGTACCTGGCCATCATTGCCATCTCGGCCTTTTAATGCTCCAACATGTCGTCGACGACCCGTCCTCTCGGTCCCAGATTCCTCCGTAATCCGACGCATCAGCGTGCCTCGGTACCTGCACTGGCGTCGCGTCGGCCCGCACCCTGACGCGCCATGTCCACTGCTCACGCTGCTTAGCCTACTTTCTTTTCTCTTTCTCATTCTTCCACCATGTCAGGCACCGCGCGCCTCCCGCTCGTCGCCGCCATCGCCGTGGCGGGCATCTCGCTCGCCGCCGCGGCCTCGTCGCCCTCCTTCCGAGAGCGCGCCTGCAACCTGCTGGGCATTGGCGTGCCGGGCGGCTTATGGCGCTTACTGGCCATACTTCTGGTGCTGGTGAACCTGAAAAACCTGCCGTTTATGTGGCATGTCCGTCTCCCTTGTGTCTATTTGACTTGTCACAAAAGAGTGTACATATTATAATATATGTATTTATATTTATATAGCAGAGTGAGTGGCTGACACCGCACCACCAACAGATCCGCCTCTTCCACACCATGGCATACCACCTCTACCTGCAACCTACGCCGCTCCCGCCGCGCTCCCTCTTCCGCCCCATCATCACGCCCATTGCGCGCAGCCCGATCGCCGAAACCGACTATAACCTGCACAAGTCGAACAGCACGTACTTCAGCGACCTCGACATCGCGCGCACAGCGCTCGTGAGCGCGCTCCTGCGCAACGGGATCCAGAAGCGGAACACGGACGCGGCGTTGTCGCCGCCCAACGGCGCGGGCGGCGGCTTCGCCATCGCCCTCGGCGCCGTGTCCTGCCACTTCCGCCGCGAGATCGCGCCGTACGCCGGCTTTGAGATATGGACGCGCCTGCTGGCGTGGGATCGCAAGTGGCTGTATCTGGTCTCGCATATTGTGCGGCCGGGCAAGGCTAGGCCGGCACAGTACGCGCTGCAGCCGTGGAAGAAGGGAAAGGCGCAGAGGGAGGAGACCGAGGAGCAGCGCATCAAGCGCCTTGGTGGCGCGGTCTACGCTACCAGCATCGCCAAGTACGTCGTCAAGAAGGGCCGCTGGACTGTGCCGCCTGAGACAATGCTGCGCAGCTCGGGGCTGCTGCCGGCGGCGCCGGAGGAGAGCGAGCAGGGCGAGACGAATGGGCACGCCGAGCAGAACGGTCACGCCGAGCAAAACGGTCACGCCGAGCAAAACGGTCACGCCGAGCAAAACGGCCACGCCGGCCCGAACGGCAAACCCACCACCACCGCCGCCGCCGACGCCTCGACTCCCCTAACCTGGGCTGCTATCGAAGCCACCCGCCAGCAGGGCCTGCGCTTCGCGGAGAAGTTCGCCGACCTAGACGGCCTGCACGAGCTGTTCGACGGCGGCGAGGCCGAGGGCGTGCTCGGCGAGTTTGGGGACCTGGTGTGGTGAATGAGCTTGTTGTGCGTGGTTGCTCGTGTAGGTTAGTGTGTATGTATGATGGTGTGTAGATAAGGCTAGATGTGTAGATATAGATGTATAGATAGATATAGATAAATAGATAGCTGGATGGATGGGTTATGTATGGGGCTGGATGGCTAGATAGATGGATGGATGGATGCCTTGTAGGCTGGGGAATACCTGTAAAGATAGCTAAAGGAAAAGAGTCAGGACTTCAGGCCCAGGCACGCAAGCCTGAGGCAGCAAGCGTGAACGAGAGCGAGCGAGCGAGCAAGTGACGCGCTCCTCTCACCCATAGGTTCGTTCGTCTCCAGAGCCCTCCACCGCACCGCAAGCAACCCAAGCGCGCAACAGCAAGGAAGCCACGCAGCTCAACCCAACCCATTCCCCCCTCATGCAGCCAGTCCATACGTAGGTTTCAGATCTTTCATTCCATTCTCCATCCGTCCGTTCTCATCCACGTCCACCACCACATCCAACCACTCACTCACCCAACCAACACGACCCCGAAACGAAAACGAAACTCAACTAAACTCACGCAACTGAACGCAAAAGCGCCAACCCAACCCAACCCATCCCATCCCATCATCCCCAATCAATCCCATCCATCCATTCATCCCAGCGCATCGTGTCGCCACTCTAGACGCCCCTCAACACATACCATAAAGCATACAAACCCCCCGCAATCCCCGCAGCCCGAAAGAAAACTGGGTTGGACCGGACCGGACCGGACCGGACCGGACCCTATACCTATACCTTTACCTATATAACCCCTAGAAAACCTGGAAACCTGGAAACGCCTAACGCTCCCGTAATTGACGACCGAAAGCAAAGAGGAAAGAAAACAACGACGACGACTATAAAGAGGAAAGGAGGTAGTCGACGAGAAACGGTGAAGCTCATCTCTCAACGAGCGAGCAGCGAGTAGGCAAGGCAATGAGTATAAACGATCGATTGCGACTCATCACCACCAGCACCACAGTAGCAATCTCACGAATACCGGCCGCCCGACTCGCCAAACAGCTCACCGGCCTCGGGGCAATACCTCGAGGCGCCCTGGCCCTTGCTGCCGACCTCGCTGCCCCAGCACACGATGAGCGCGTCGAGGATGCCGCCCAGCACGCCCTCCATGGCGCCCAGCACGCCCCAGCCAATCGTCGCCGCCAGCATGCCCACTACGTACGCGTACAGGCTGCCCTTGTGCCCGGACACGGCGAGCACGCGCGCCGTGCTCACCCAGCCCCCGAACCCCAGCGCCAGCGCCATGACGAAGCGCGTCGCGTGCAGCAGCAGCTTCGCCAGCCGGTACGGCACCAGCTCATGGCCCGAGGGGCTCGAGAAGGACCGTGGCGTCAGCGTCGTCGTCGGGCTGCTTTTCGACACAAACGACAGCTGCGCCAGCCCATGCGCCGCCCGCGAGAGGTCCATGCTGTGGATGCTGGCGTACGTCAGCGTGAGCGGGTTCGTCAACGTCATGATGCTCGTCGGGATGAGTTGGTAGACGCAGATGCTGATGAGCGAGGCGAAGCGGCGCGGGAGCAGGATTAGCGGGAGCCGCAGCGCCAGTGAGAGGAAAGTGCTCAGGCACACGGTGCCGAACATTGGGCCTGTGGCGTGGAAGAACGAGGCCGTTGCGACTTGTCGGCTAGTCGGCTTGGGCATCGCGTGCCGGTGGAAGTACCACTGACTGACGGTCGCGGAGGTGAGGGAGCGCTGGATGCCGGCGATGACGCCAAGCGTCCACAGATAGAAAAGGACGTAGAAGACGCCCAGCCACCATGTGCTGAAGTCGATGATCCAGAGCGTCACCGTGCCGTCCAATCGCTTAAAGTGGCCTTCCAGGAAGAGACGCGTAAACACGGCGATCCAAATCCAGGTCCAGCAAACTGTGGCCGCAAGCACAATGATACCAACCATAAGCAGTGCCGGGCTAGCCGTAAGCACACGGCTGGCCAGCTCGAGAATCCGCGATGCCCGATGCAGCGAGCGACGCCCCTGGTAAACGGTGTACACCCAGACGACCGCACAAACGCCTGGCAACAGTGACAGCCAGCGCATCGCCCTGTCCTGGACGCTAGCGCCGTGCCAAAATCCCTTGAAGCTGGAGACAAACGGATAAAATGTGAAGGATATCAAAATAACGGGAACTCCGAGCATCATCAGCCTGATCAGTGGCCGCATGAAGTAGTGCAAAACGGCGAGCCAGAGTCCTGCCACGATCATTGAAACGAGCGTGTACACCGACAGCAGGTGGAAAGAAGAATGGAGCGTGGTATAGATGGTGTCGCCCAGCGGGTACTTCTTTTCCGGCGCCGCGGTGTGGAAGTAGACCAAGAACGCCGTCCCAAAGTACGCCGCTGCAGCGATTGCAAACGCAAAGGACCAGAAAGTGTCATGCTTGAACTCGGTTTCGTCGGGTTGAGGCGAGACTATCGTCTCGCGGTCGGGGCTTATGGGTCGTGCAGGGTTTGAGAGGAGCATCTCCTCGTCCGTCTCCTGAGGTATGGGGAGAGCCGTGTGCAAGGGGATACGGGGCGGTTTGATGCCCGGCGGCCGCCGGAACTGCTGCAACGATGGAGGCGAGTCGTCGTTGGCATGGTCGGAAATGTCTTCGTTGAAGTCGTCGAGGCTGTCCTTCTCCGTCGAAGTCAACTCCACATCAACCAGCCTGCCCTTTCCCTTGCTGCTGGGAGCGCTCGCTTCCGACATCCCGACGCTTTGCTCCCTTCCATCCCCTTCCTTGATCGGTGGTACCGTAGGTTCTCGCCCTCTCGCGGTAAAACGGCTCCCCTTCCACGAGCTGCGAATGCCCCTGCTGAAGGTCGGTCCGTCGTCATCGTCGTCGTCTTCCTCGCCCGGGCCGTGGTCCGACACCAACCTGTCTTCCTCGGCCTCGTCGAGATCGGAGGATTCGGTCAAATGACTGCCGCCAAACTGCTTTCGCGACCGCTGCAGGGCGTAAAAGTCGGCGACCTCGCGTTCGCGCTCCTCGTTGTCGTCCTCTTCCCGGAAGTCGTCCGTGGCACTGTAGAAGAGCGGAGCGGGCGCGGCCGAGGTCCTCGAGGCGAAAGGAAAGCGGGATATTTGCGATGCACTGGGCTGGTAGGGGTTTGGCATGTTGGACGGGCGCTGCAGATAGGAACGTGAGGTCTGGTAGCGGGAGTGCCCTGGGTGATGATGGCGGCTGGAGCGGCGGTCGTGGTGGCCCCGGTGGTCCGCGTTCTCCTGTGCGCCGAGCAGACGCGACTGCGACTGTGCGAGGAAGCGGGAGGCATCTGTTGATAGCTCAAAGGATCAGTGCTTGTCACGCGGGCAGCTGAGACAGCCCCGATCAGCTGGGGGAGCGATAAGAGGCTGGGTGACGTACATTCGGAGAACATGGTGAGCTAATGGGCCAGCGGGGGAGGAGCGCGTGGGGCCCAGAGCAGGTGGTGTTTTTTGAGAGTGGTGCGAGGGGGAGAAGGGTCGCGGGCGGAGGATGGGGCGGAGGATAGGCGGCAGCGATGGAGGTGAGTCGAGGGTGCGGCAGTCGGTGAAGTGAGGCTGCCTGCTCGCACCAGCTCCGGGGCGCTATCAGCAACCTGCGGGCGGCCGAGCCAGGTATAGTGAGAAGCAGGTATAACTAGGGTGCAGCCGGGAGAGACTGATCACCACGGCACATGTATAGTGTAATATGTAGGTAGTAGAGAAAGGTGGTTGGGCTATTGCTGGCGGAGCTCCCACGGACGAAAACGTCATTCGCCCTCGCGCCGCCGGTCCTCGACGCCGTCAAAGAACTGCCTGGACACACGTACACGTACACTTGTACATACTTTCCTACTTACCTACCACCTTTGTCAGCATCCCCAGAGACACGGCATAAAGCTAGTCTTTCTTCCTTTCCCCACCGCTGCTTTTTTCCTGCCCTAAACCTCTCGTCATGGCGCAACCGTGGGATTACATTGCCAAGATCGTCTCTCTGGGAGACTCCGCATGCGGCAAGTCGAGTGTATGCGCGCCCTCGACTCCAATTGTTTCTCTCCTTCGCCCTCGCTGACGAGAAGCAGCTAACCATCCGGCTGTGCGAAGGCCGCTTCTCCCCGCACCACGACGTGACCATCGGCGTCGAGTTCGGCTCGCGCATCGTGCCCGTCGGCCCGCCCGCGTCGTATGCGCTGAACATCAACAACCCGCTGTCGCCTGCAAAGCCCGACGATGCCGACCCGCCGCCGCAGCAGAAGCACATGAAGCTCTCGCTGTGGGACACGGCCGGCCAGGAAACGTACAAGTCCATCACGCGCTCCTACTTCCGCGGGGCCAGCGGGGCCCTGCTCGTCTTCGACATCACCCGGCGCAACACCTTTGCCAGCGTGACGGCGTGGCTGCACGACCTGCGGCAAATCGCCGAGGAGGGCATCGTCGTGGTGCTGGTGGGCAATAAGGCGGATCTGGCGCCGTCGTCGACAGTGGCAGGGTCGTCTGAAGAAGAGCACCCACACGCCGACGGCGACAACAAGCGCCAAGTGACGCGCGAGGAGGCCGAGGAGTGGTGCCGCGAGAACAAGGTCATGGAGTACGTCGAGACGTCGGCCAAGAGCGGCGAGAACGTCGAGCGCGCCTTCCTCGAGGTCGCCGAGCGCATCTACCAGAACATCGAGGCCGGCAGGTACGACCTCAACGACCGTCGCTCCGGCGTCAAGGGCCCCGGCGCCGGCGGCCTCAACACCGCCCGCACCATCAACTTGGGCATGAACGACGTGGCCGCCGCCAGCCGAGGCGCTTCCGCCGGAGGATGCTGTTGATGACGAGTCACGACCGCGACTGTGTATAATAATCTTCTTCTTCGTCCTTTCTACTTCTTCCCTTTTCTTTTCATCTCGCAATTACGCATTGGGCATATCACGGGCGTTTCAATGGGTAGTAGGTACGTAGGTACTGTAGAGTCAGTCAGTGGGCTTTGGGGGGAAAGGGAGCACGCACGCACACGAAGCTAGTACAGTCGGCGCTATCATCACCATCCAAGAGGCCTGCGCGTCGATCCTATAATCATTACTACTAGAAGCCAAACAAACACACAGACCCGCGCGGGTCGGTCCCGATACGCGACTCCACCCGTCCCTCCCGGGACGTCTGCTCGTCAGCCGTGCCGTGCCGTGCCATGCCTTACCACTCGCTCTGCACCATCCCCATCCACCCTATACCCGTATCCACACCCACACCCATACCCGTATCACAACGCCCCAAAGTCAGTCAGCCCGACGACGACGACGCCGACGCGGGCGTTTCCCTCTCCCATACCTTCCCTTCCACTCCCGCTCCCTCTGACCGGTGTCAACTCGCGCAACACAACGCAGACGCAAAGCAGACGCAAGCCCTGCAGCCCGGCTGCACGACGACGTGGCGCGCGCGCGCGGCAACCGCCGCCCTGCCGCAGATGCGGTACATAAGGTAAGGCGGCACCAATAGAAGGCAGCCGCGCAGGTAGGCGGCGCGCGCGCGCGCAACGCTGTGCGACCCTCTTTGTCCGGACGGCGGAGCGTTTATTCGCGCGTGGCTGCGTAGGTTTTGTAGTGTTGATTTGGTATTTGCATGCAAGGGCTATGGACTTGTACGTACGGGTGGGGTATCTAAGTATGCTAAGTGCTAAGTGGGAGAAGGAGTGGCTGTAGGAAAGGAAGCCGTGGAGAGCAGAGGTAAGGTTAGACCATCATTCGGCCGATGGAAAAGAAGAAAGCAATCAATCATCCTGCGCCGCTTGCAGCCTCCGCACCCTTACGACTTGACTGCGCCCTTTTGTTAACGGGAAGGATCTCCCTTAGAGCCATGTCCGAGTCCATGAACCTGATGTTCTGATGGTCTTCGGGACATTTAGGCTCCCAGCCAGGCCCGTGAACGACGACGAACTTGCGGTGCTTGTCCGCGTTGAACGAGGTCCAGACTGCAAATTGGACGACCAACCAGTCCGTAGCCTCTGTCGGGTCCCGTTTCCAGTGCTCGGCGTGGTCACCAACCGCCTCAATCTCGACAATCTGAGCATCTTTGCTAGGCTTGCCGTGCTTGTACTTTATCTCTGGCTGTATGAAAAAGGAGACTCTGTCGAAGGTCTTTAGGCGAATGTTTAAGTTTTTTCCCTTGTCCTTATCCGCAAGTTCCAAGCACCAGGCCTTAAGGTCTGGTCGGGCGGCAATCTTGTTGTATTGCCGTCTCCATTTAGGGAGTGCATTTTGGGTCTGTAAGAAAGCCTCGATAATCGAAAAGGCGTCAGCCGGGTGGTCTTCGAATAGGTCGTCAGTAACCATAATGGCTGCTCCTGTCAAAAACAAATGCCTATAGGTGATGTGGGGTGGAATGCCACCGCTTGAGGAACTGAAATTTGGTGAGAAAATATCCCTGCCGATCTCGATAAAGTTTATCTTCTTGGTGGCGGAAAGAAGCAAGTCGGCGAGCTTTGGGATTCTGTGGTATTTCCACTGGGCCGGGTGGAGCACAACGCAACCAGACTCGACGTATCGGAGCCAATAGTCCCATGACGTCGGTAATCCAACGTGGAAACATCTGGCCCCTAGGGCGTGGAAATAACGGGACATCAAGTCCAAGTCCTTTTTGAGCCGTTCATTAGAGTCGTCTAAATCGACCATCACGAAGACGTTCTTGTCAAGCAACTCTCCAGTATACCACTTGAAAAAAATCATGTGGTCTTCGATCTTGAACAGCTTGGACAACAAATCCGCGACTTTCTTTTCGGGGGCCGTGACACCCTCGGGATAGTTGATTAGAGGCATGTGAAACATAATCGGGTCCCGGAAATGGCATCCCAGTGCTGCATGTGACGTTGCAAGCGAGGGAGATGCAAAGCTTTTCCACTCTCTTTGGCTCAAAGGAAAGATTGCCAATGCAAAAGAATCCTGAAGAACCAGAGCAGCACATGAGTTCCGCCTGAGGTACTTTGCTAAACCCTCTAAGGTGGCCACTGACGCTGTTGAGGTGGGGATGATCTCGCACATATCACTCAGCTTGGAGGTGAGGTGCTTCTCCCGATATTCAGACCCCGGACAGGTGATTTTGATGCTGAGACACTTTCCTGTGCTCGTGTCAATGTTGAGGGACTTAGCACATTCCTCTGCAGTGCTGCTAAAGACTGGTCTGTTGGAAAAGGGTATTCCACTGATAGCAACCTCGCAGGTTTGTCCGTCATTTTCAGTTCCCGATATGTCTAAAAGCAGACGAATGGCGTTAAAGGGAACTTCGGGGAGGCGTGGGTCGTGTGAAGCACCCGAATCATTCCTCAGCTGTTTGTTTAACTGCGCAAGCGACTCAGGGCCCGAAGGAGGGTTGAAGTGAGGGTCTTTCGGCGGCTGGACAAGTGGCAACGCCGGCGTATCCATCGGGACACGCATTGATTTCTTCGTGAGAGGATTTCCGACCAAACCCGTGTTCCTGTGGAAGAATCTACACGTCTCTTCTGTGAAACGGCATCCTTCTCCTTTACCGATGTGGCCTTGGTACCAGTAGAAACATGTGAGAGCTTCTGGTTTAGGATGATTGGGACGGACATCCAGTGAAGGATCATAATTTGGCGGTGGTGCTGCAATATTGCCTGTGTCCTCGTGTAAATACTTGCAGTCAGCTCCCTTGAGGCATCCAAAACCCCTACCACGTTGTTGCTCCGCCCAAAAGAAGCATGTCACTGGTCCTCCAATTGGCATAGGAGGAGGAGACGGGCTTGGCGGCGGGCGTGCTGACGGATGAACAGGGTTGTCTGGACGAACTGCGCCGAATATGTTTGACAATGCCGCCGGCGCGTTGAAAGAGCCGACAGTCTGATGTTGATTGCTACCTTCAAGTCCACCTTGAAGAGGCGGACGGTGGAGGGTACGGCCCCGGTCATACCTCTCTTGATTTGACGGACGGCTGTGGGGACGACTCTGGTCATACCCTTCTTGGTCTGACGGACGGCGGTAGGGACGATCCGGTTCATGCTCTTCAGGGTCCTGTTGTGGGCCATGGGGACGGGTGCTTTCATGGGGTTGCCTAGGGCGGTATTCTGGAGCATCATGAATGGATTTGCGGCGGTTATAGAACTCTCTGACCCGAGGCTCCTCGGCGCCGCTTCGTGGGTCTATGAAGTCCATTTGCGAAAGGTCAGGAGGGCGTTCAGATCGCGGAGCGTTGAGGTTGCGAATAGCATCAGTCGCTGTTGCGAATGACCTGACATTCGGGTCAGGTTTCTTTTTACCCATAGTTTCTTCTTGGTCGCGCGGCCGGCGTGGCCTGCCGGGCCCTGATACTTGTTAGTGAGGGGATACACAAAAGGCTGACGTAGGCGTACCTTTATCTTCAGAGAAGAGCGCGGAAGTTGTTGTTGTTGTTGGGGGAGCGCTTTTATCTTGGTCTGCGAGCGCGAGCTTGCGACGCTTGGTCCTTCTCAGGGCCTTCCTGCGCTGGGATTCTTCTGCAAGCTGCCTTTGACCTTTCTCCCATTCCTCTACGTTGAATGGTTCCTTCAGTCCTTTTGCAATCTCCGTTTGGCTGAATTCCCAATTGTCTAACGGTGTGCGGCCATTGAAACTAGTAAGGCCTTCCCACGTGTTTCTTAATATAGTTAGATATGTATGTTAGCCTACAATAACCCGGTAGCAAGGGTAGCTGCTTACCTATGGTGATCATAACCCTGCCACTTGACGAGATACCGTTTGTCGCCGTCATCAGTCACCGTTTCCGCCACAATGCAATCTACGTCATATTCATCCTGCGGCTCGCTTTGCACCGTCGAGGTAAGGGAGATGTCAGAGTCGGAGAGCGAGCCTTCGAGCTCGTCGTCGTCGGGCGCCAGCGCAGCCATTGTGTCAGTGAGTGTCTGTGTTTGGTGTCACGGGGTTGGGTGACTGTTAAGCGTTGTCCTCAAAAAGGGCGATCCTCGTGACTGGCCAAGTTGCGAACAGAAGTGTTAGGCATAGACTAGGTGAATTGCTCAAGGCAGCAGCAGTCACCAAAGCGCCTGTTGATGTATGTTACGGGTACTTGCTGTGGGATTGACCAAGGATCTGGGCCAGCGACCAAATCCAGTCACGGCAGTGGCACAGTCCAATTGGGGAAGCCGGTCACAGGAGTGTTTGCTGTGTCGTGAGCATTCACTGTTGTTGCTGCATGTACCTATTGTAGTCCGGGCGTTTATCGTGGTTGATCAGGACCCGTTTGACAGTGGCCCGTGCGCAGCAAGTGGGATGGAGCAGAGGCGCGCACAGCTAGCTTAGCAGCTCAAGCAGCAAGCCGAAGCGCCACCTGGTAAATGGGGATTCGGTCGCCCGTTGCAGCCCTGGGTGAGTAGATGGTAGTTTAGTGTGTCAATGCCAGGCGCGCCGTTCAATGTACCCCGCCGCTGCTAGCGAGTCAGGAGGGCGGCGTCACGTGTAATTACCGCGCCTTGCTCGTCGGGAGGCCACCCATGGTTTGGAAACACCTATCCACGCACTCACCGTCACCGCCCTGACAACGTTTCCGTCCAGCGTAGCTTGTCTCCTCCTCCTTTCTCCCTAATCTTTTCCTGCCCTCTACACCACCACTGATACCCTGCCCAACCCTTCTCAACGCCACCCCCAGACTACCCCGCGCGCTACTCCCGGCTTACTCCCTGCAACAATGGCCAACGACGAATATGATGTGAGCTCTCTTTGACCTCATCCACCGCTTGCGCGGGCCCCGACCCAGCTAACCGTTTTCGCCTGCAGTTCCTCTTCAAAGGTGCCCAACCCTCGCTGCTTGACCTGCCAACGCGTGCGCTCACCGCTACCCCACAGTCGTTCTCATCGGAGACTCTGGCGTTGGTAAATCCAACCTTTTGAGTCGTTTCACGCGCAACGAGTTCAACCTGGACTCCAAGTCCACCATCGGCGTCGAGTTCGCCACCCGTTCCATCCAGGTCGATGCCAAGACCATCAAGGCCCAGATCTGGGATACCGCCGGTCAGGAGCGTTACCGCGCCATCACCTCCGCATACTACAGAGGCGCCGTTGGAGCACTGCTCGTCTACGACATCAGCAAGCATCAGACCTACGAGAACGTGACCAGGTGGTTGAAAGAGCTGCGGGACCATGCCGACTCGAACATTGTCATCATGCTGGTGGGTAACAAGAGCGATCTGCGGCACTTGAGAGCGGTGCCCACGGAGGAAGCCAAGCAGTTTGCCAGTAAGCATCCCCCCGCCATTAGACGCAGACTATATCCCACCGGGGCTAACGTGAATACTTGCAGGTGAGAACAACCTGTCCTTCATCGAGACGTCCGCCTTGGACGCCAGCAACGTCGAGCTTGCTTTCCAGAACATCTTGACAGGTATGTTATTCCTCTTCGCCTACATAAGAGCTCTCGCGATGCCTTCAATCCATTGCACGACACATGCGCAGGCCCGGCGATTGTGCGGGCCTAACAAGATTACATCCACTCTGCGCGCCTTCGTTTCTGAAGCGCATCAAAGTCCGTATCACAAAAACATTAGCTGATAACACGTCATTTCAGAGATCTACCGCATCGTCTCCCAGAAGGCCTTGGACCAGGGCGAGTCCACCCAAAACCCCATCGGCGGCGAGCGCAGGACCCTCGAAATCACGAACTCTGCAGACACCGAAGCCAAGCAAGGGAAATGCTGCTAGAGGTCCTCCAACTTCTCACGTTCGCTTCATACCCACACTTGCTGGAATTTTGATGAGGGGTCTGAAGGGGCCTGAAGGGGCGACCTGGCTTCATGACGAGGCGAATCTAGTTACGGTCTGGCGTCCGATTGCCCACGGAGGAAGGCTGCTTGCTATCTGCCGGTTCTGTCCTTTTTTGCTTTTCATAATTCATGCCGGGCAGCATGGGGGGTTTTCTTTGCTGTTGACGATAAGCCTTATGGTCGTATGCTTGTTCACGAGAGAATGACTACGACTTTAGAACGACTTTCGAACGCTGTATTCCATGAGTTCCTAGCCAGCAGTTGGACAGACGCCTTTCCACAATCCTCTAATTTACGTGAACTGTTCGAAGCTTCCAGCTCCAGTCTGACGAGGTAACATGTTAAGCTGGCCAATTGCAAACAACGAATTACAATTTGTCCATTTTTACACTTCATCACTGTGAAATATAAGCAGATACCACGGACCGAGTTAGGCGTGGTCTTGAGTTATATTTATTGCGAAAGCCTATCTCTTAAATATGGCAATCGGAATAACTAAACCTTGTAAGAAGGCCTGCCTTTCCGGCTGAGACAAAGATCCCCAGTCATGTATTCAATTGCGTCCGCGTATCCTACTTCTCGATATCTCAGTGGACCAGAGGCATTCGCCTGTAGGATTATGATGACTCAACCCATGCCAATCACCGCACTCTGATGAAAGCTGAGGATCTGGGGTTGCAAGCAGCGCCAATGACCTTAGCGCGCGGGAGACAATTATACTCGTTGGCCTACGTGATCGAATGGTTATGCATCAGAGCGGTAGTTGATATATGCGTTCATCTGTATTTTTGTCTTCACGCATAGCAGCGAAATGAATTGGAAGCCACCTCGCTGGCAAGCTTTGTGCAGTATGGACATGCATTTTATTTACAATGAAAGGATCCTACAAGGCGAAATATCAGTGACATGACGGTCTAAGCAGTATCATGGTGCAACAGTTTTTGCTGCATCAACTGCTCGCGAGTTTGTTGCTAGCAGCATACGCACCCGGAAAATGAAAGACCATTAAAAAAAAGAGAATAGAATAGATAGTAGCTGTAAAGAGAAAGGTTGCTCCCACGTCCGTGTTGCAGGTGGACTACAGAAAGCTAAGCTGTGTACGGCTTCTTTATACTTTGTCGAAACCGGGGATCGAAACTTAGACTCTGCTGTAACCTTTACACTAGACTGGGATACTTTTTACCGCATGGTAATCCCAGACCTAGTGCTTGGGTCACCCAACGCCTATACTGGTCAACTGAACTGGCACCCACATAAACAAAGGTTCCCCTTCACCGCCGGTCACTTGTTGACAGCATCTCAGTACCTCAGGTTGGCAACGGCTTAGTGTTGCACCCAGCACCTCCACCTTCACCTTACATGAACCGACGCCACGCTGGGGCGCAATCTTGTAGCAAGACGCGCGTTTGCACCCACGTCAGCAGCCATACGCCGATACAGGGAGAAAGAAAGAATGCAGAACTCTAATAATGGCATGGAGTACCGACGGGATAATGGAATCACCAGGGTATAACGCTCCATATGGTTTGCTGGAACTGTGTTCCTTGCGGCACTCTATCGTGCCTCCCAAGCTCTTTCAAGACACTGTAGTTCTCACACGGAACATGTACAAATTTACCCTCGCACAGTCAATATACTCTCCTTTTTTCTTTTTTCTCCTTTGTTGCTGTGGCTAAACGCCCAAACCATACGATGTCTGACACCGTACCACCATCTTTGCAGATTTTCCGTCTATAATAACCCCAAGAAGGTAAGGCAGCATAACGGGTAGCATCCGAATTAAATGAAAAGTCATGGACAAGCTTTGAGATGAGCAATCCAAGAATTCATCGAGGGCTTCGCATCATTCAGTCATCAGCCCTGCACAACAGCATGAAGCATACAATGAGCAAGCCGCGCCAGCTTGTTGATGCCGAAGGACCGAGGCAAGATGCTTCTTCTCGATGAGCTGACGTTGGGTAAAGATTCGGGATGTCTTCGGACAGGCATCAGAGCTGCAGGGTCCCCGACGAGCTCCGCTGCGCCTTGACCACTCCACCAATGCTTGCTTTATCATTGACGGAATTAATCGAGTTAAGCAAATTTATAGGTTAGCAGACTTGCGCGAATAGACGGGACAACACAGCAGTTGTACAAAGTGTAGCTGCATTGGGTGGAATTCAGTGTCTAGGTCTGAGCTTCTGAGTCGTAATTCGCTATCTTCGCAAGTACAGAAACCTGAGTCTCTTGCGACAGACATTTCTTAACTTCACAACAACCCCCGTTTCACCCGGATATGCCTACACCTTGTAAACAGTGGACATTGATTGAGGACCACTGGGGTGTACTGCTGTGAATAGAGAGACCATTCGATCCATCGGGGAAGGTTTGAAAGCAGCTGCGCGATGATGGGAATCTATTCAAACAATTCGATATAAGTGTTCACTATAAACAAATGCGCGAACATGTCAGAGAACATCGTCTGTCAATTGACATTCCGAGCGTGCCTACCCTGTAGCTCGTATCGCCCTGAACGTGGGGTCGCGCAGCGCGCTAGCACGTGCTGATAGGGAATCAGGGATCGACAAGCCGTCTCCAGAAAAGTTCCCGCCGACTTCACGAGAATCCAAAGATCAACACACAACTCAACATGGTTTTGTCGCGCACGCTCGGTCGCTCCTTGCGCGCTCGTGAGGACGATGACGACTCGGAGCCTTATTCCGACGAGCTAGAAGGCAGCTCGCCATCTGTTCTCGCTACTGGTGAGGGCGGAGACATTGGAACTCCGGATCCAGAATCTGCTTCTGAAGATGACGAGATGGAAGTTTTTCAGGGCGAAGAAGAGGTATTTTGGAGTTGCTGTAGCAGCCTTTTTAGCGCGCTAACTAAACGTTCCAAGGAAGACAACGGCGATGAAGTGAAGGAGCAACTCAGCAAAGTATCTTTCGGTGCGCTAGCCAAAGCGCAAGATGCTCTCTCGAAACAAAACACCGCAACCAAAAAGCGCAAACGAGGTTCAGACAATACTGCGGATCAAGAAGACAAGTTACAGGCATTGCGCGAGCGATTGCGTGAGCTTAAGAAGACCAAGCAGAGCGGAGACGGTGCTGCTAGGAAATCTTCGGCAAAGAAGTCGAAGGCTGCGGCTAAGGAAGAGTCGGCTGGGGAAGAAACTTCTGCGAGCGAACCAGAGTCTGATTCTGAAGATGAGGCATCAGCCAAACCGAAGTCACGGTCGTCCAAGCATGCGCCGGCCGTTCAGTCCAGCAAGAAGCCAGTCGGTCGTAAGAGGCAAATTCTCGAGACATCCAAACGGCAGGCACGGGATCCGCGTTTCGATGCTTTATCAGGGCCCGTCAACGAACAAAAGCTGAAGAGCAACTATGCTTTCCTGAATGACTATCGCGAGTCCGAGATGGCAGAACTCAAGGCCACGATCAAGAAGTCAAAGAACGAGGCAGACAAGGAGATACTGAAGAAAAAGCTCTTGAGTATGGAAAGCCAAAAGAAGGCCAGGGAAACGAAGGAGCGGCAAGAGAAGGTTCAAAGAGAGCACAAGATGAAGGAGAAGGAAGCAGTGAAGGAGGGCAAGACTCCGTTCTACCTCAAGAAATGTAAGTTTTTCACAGACCATTATGTGGTACGAACTTTACAAGTATATACACTAACATTTAATGCTACAGCCGACGCGAAGAAGCTTGCACTTGTCGATAAATTCGACAGCATGAAGGGTAAGCAAAGGGACAAGTTGATGGAAAGGAGGCGCAAGAAGGTTGCTTCCAAGGAACGGAAGAACATGCCCGCAGCCAGAAGGATGGCTGGCTAATAGCGCGGCTTGTCAACCGTGGCTTTTCAGCTACGCGGCCATGTTGCTTTGAGGCTGTTGTGAGAAATAATGGCATTATCAGCACGCAGGAGTATAGGCCCCTGCTATGCTCCCGTCCCGTCACACGGTACTTCTAGCTTTCCATGAGTTCGTCAGTCTCCTTTCGTTTGACTCGGCATCTTTCGCCACGGACCCAGGTTCCAGCCACAATTTTTACCATGCAACGACAACAACCCTGTGTCTCCATTCCGAACGCAACACACATCTGTTCAGAGAACCACCAGGAGAACAACCAAAGAAACGAAGCAAGACTGATGAGGAAGCATTAACTACTGACGATGATCGAACAATCGGAAAGGCTAGATGTCAGCTGATGAAAGGCAATGAAGTGCCACACCCATGCCAAGCGGTTGTGGCTTGAAGTGCGCCTGAATTGCCCGTTGACATATCAGCTTTGTTTGGCGCTCTCTATAGAAGCCGGTGTGTCTTGGCAACAGGTCTTCCCGAGACAGGCGCAAGTCATGCCATGTATGAGCCTTGCTAAGCCCTATGTAAGTATCTTGACAAGCCTAGGCGCGTTCGGTGGCGTCGGAACAACACCTCTTAGCTTTCCTTTTCAGCAATCCGTCAGCCGCAAAGAAGCAGACGTCAGAGACACTACCTATGTGTAATGACAGGGTCGCGGTCCGAATGCCAGCCCTGCGGTGCACCAGGCAGTCATACTCCTCTACTGTATGGCCTTAGCGGTAGCTATATATATGTTGAGGGGCTGTACTCACAAGATCGTCATAGCTCCTTCGTGTGTTCTAATGTTAGCCGGGCTGTCAGACATGATATTTCATACCAAGCATTACTAGCAGAATTGTGATCTATGTCACAACAAGGTAAGTCTTTCTTTCATATAAACTTTCGCTGTCGCCCTCAAGAAGTAATATTTGCAACCACCTCGCTCCAATCTCCACTTGTCCTCTTTCCTCGTTGTGCCGAGGCTCATGTTGTGAGACTCTGCTCAGCTTTGTCGCACGCGACGGCCAAACGGAACCAAGAACACAAAGAACTCTCGATCCCAACCGACGGGGCGCTGCTGTGGCACATTCTGTGGCTTTCGGCGAGGCAGTTCGAGGCCTGGTCGAGCTCGTGGTCACTGACGTCTACTGGTGCTTGTTTGCTCTCTTTCCTTTCTTCTCATATCACCAGGCTGTCCCGTACTTCTCTTCCCTCCAAAGTCATATCATCTTCTTCCGTCTTCACTACAGTTTTGGATCTACACCATGTTTCGAATCAACCAAATAGCGCTTGTCGCCGCTTTAGGCTTCTCGTCTATCAGAAGCGTTACTTGTCAAAAGACTACCGAGGCGGTTTCCTCTATTGCAGTCTACTCAACTACATCATCATCTACTACTAGCAGCAGTGTACCGACTCATACTGTTCTCATCGGGAAGGCCGATCACAAAGTTCAGCCAGATGTTGTTCAAGCCGCAGTGGGCGACATGGTCCAGTTCAACTTCTATCCTGCCAACCATTCTGTGGTCCGCGCCGAATACCTATACCCATGTATCCCGTATGAGATGACGGGAGCCGACAAAGTTGAATTCTTCTCTGGATTTCAGCCCGTAGATGCTATCCTTGACGATGTAAGTGTCCTTTCTATTTGCGCTAAAGACTGCACTGACAACGACAACAGCCTCCTACATACACCATACGGATCAACGATAGTCTTCCGATTTTCTTCTATTGTTCTGCTCCAGGTTCATGCATCAACTATCAAATGGTAGGGGTGATCAATCCGGTAAGTTTCGTGGCCGCGCTTTCATTCGCACTGTTACTGAGTCTAGGAAGAACAAATCGGTTTCACTTGATGCTCATAAACAGCGAGCTGCGAAGAGTTCTTTTATGCTGAACCCAGGGGAGAAATTCCCTGATGAGGCCGCTTCGTCATCTGCACTAGCACCGCAGTCCTCTGTAACTTCGCCCACTACAAGCGCCTTGCCTGGCAGTGAGCATGAAGACAAAGGACTCTCAGGAGGGGCTATAGCTGGGATCGTCATTGGAGCGGTTGCTGCAATTGCAGTGCTTGCTGCACTGTTCTTTTTTGTTGGCCGGAACAAGTCGCTCAAAGAACGGGTTGGTGGCAATTCTGACAACGTCAACCCGCAAGGCCCGCAGATGTACCAATCCCCATATCAATCACCAGGAGGGGCGTTCTCTCGGGTACCGCAGCACGACCCGTACTTTGGCAATGGTGGCAACGAATATAGGCCTGCAATGGTTCCTCCCCAGACAGGCGGCCCTCCTTTGTACTCACCATCCAACGAGTCGGGGCACCGCGGGTATTTCACGGAAGTCGGGGTGCATCCCTCGACATTGGCAGACGGGTATGTCAAAGCGCTGGCGACACCCCAGGCATATCATGCCAGGCTAATGCAGAGCCGCAGGATGGCGCGAACGTCGGAAGCAGGCAGTCCGCCGCCGCAGCAAGCGCAGCGGGAAAAGGTGCACGAGATGGCTGGGTGATGTGGGGGGTGGGTCTGGGGGAGTTAATGGAGCATATGGCGTTTTTTGGAAGGACCTCGATCGTAGCTACTTTCTTTGTTGGCCATGGACGCGGACTGGCCTGTCCATAGGTAGCAATATACCCCCTGACGACGTGGATGAGGTGCGATGGAGATACCCCGCCGGGCTTGGGCTGCCAGCCAATTGATGCCCACGTGTGCGCGCCCATGGAGGAGCTATAAGACGGGCTGCGGCTCCTGACTAACGCGCTTTTGTCTTTGTCTGACGGCGAGACGGCATCATGCCTGGGTGACGAGTTGACTTGAGAGAAACCCGCACACGCAGCGAAAAACACTTCACGCCGGCCATGCTAGCGAATTCGCCCTCGCCCTCGCCAACCTTCTCCGCCTCCACCTCCCCGGCGTCCGCCTTCCGCCCGCCCCGGCCATACAATGCCTCCTGCCGGTCGTCGTCGTCCAGCGCAGTCTCTCCCCGCTCCTACGCAGCTCCGTCATCGCGGCAGCGCCTAGATGCGTCTTCCCCAGCCGCCGCCGCGCTCGCGCCCACAACTGCCCGTTCCCCCGTCGTAAGGCGTCAGACCTCTGATGCTGGCACCCAGTACACGCCTCCCGACTTCCCGCCCACCTACCGGCCAACGACGCAGACCAAGAGGCAGTTCAGCGCCAGCCGCCCCGACCCTGAGCAAGCCAGCCGGGCCAAGCGGAGGGAGACCTTCGCCGGCGACCACACGGACACCACCACGGCGGACCCACCAGAGCCGCAGCCGCGGGTGACCCCGCAACCGCCCGCTGCCCAAGATGCCTCGAAACACGCCTCCATGGCGCCTGGCCACGCCGATGCACCCCCGGCGCAGCCTGCCCCGGCCTCCAGCTGCAAGCTCATGCCCCTCAAGTACGAGACGTGCGACGTCAAGGACCTGGGTGTCTTGATCTCCGACATGCTCATGGAACTCGTGCGACTGAACGATGGCCTTCCGTTGCAGGACGGCCAATTGACGCGTTTCCACTCGAGGTGAGTGTCGATGTGGACACATGGGCCGCGCTGCCTCGATCTAACTCCATCTCCAGGGCACCTCCCAGCATCTCCGTCAAGGATTACTTGAACCGTCTAATCGTACACGCGACGCTCTCCCCGCCCATATTGCTTTCCATGGTTTATTACATCGACCGCCTGTGCCTATTGTACCCAGCCTTCACCATCAGCAGCCTCACCGTTCATCGTTTCCTCATCGCAGCAGCCACGGTAGCCTCCAAAGGGCTCAGCGACAGCTTCTGGACCAACAACACGTACGCTCGAGTCGGTGGTGTCAGCACGAGAGAATTGGCATTGCTAGAAATGGAGTTCCTCGTGCGGTTAGAGTGGAAGATCGTACCGAAGCCCGAAGTGCTGGTGGACTACTATAGGAGCCTGGTCGAAAGAAGCGAAGGATACGTTCTAGAAGCCGACACGCCTGCATGAGCTCCCTCCCTAGCTGACGGTCCGCTCGGAGCGGCACCGCGAGATCAAGGATGCCCCGGGCCGCGCCCATTGGGCGTGAGCAAGCCGGGAGAAGGCCATGTGCAAGTGTTGCGAGACGATGGCTCCAACCGAAGAAAGGCTCGGGCCGGGGTTGCAGGGGTGTTGTTTGGAGACACGAGTGGAGGAAGGCATATTCTCGGGGCGGCGTTTAGGGATAGCATTGCATTGCATTGCATAGCGGATACCATGCTGGATGTCAAGTCGCGAGTTTGCCGCCGGAGCTTTTGCCAGGCGTTTTGATAGAAGAAAGCAGGCATCGACAGGAGCACATGGACGTGAGAGTGATGCGACAGACGAGCAAGGGCCGTTGCTGCGTTGGTCCAATGGGCTTGCTGGCGGGCATCCCCGCAGCCCTGTCGTCCGCTAACAGCCTTACGAGCAGTCAAAATGTGTGCATGACCATTGCGCGATCTGTCCTGACGCCATTCGAGGAAGCCGTATCAGTTAGTCTCGACTTCGAATCCTCCTTCCAGCCGCCCTCCTGCCCCAGCGACGCGGACGGCTCTGCTTGGCCAGCCATTTCCCGGTCCGCGAGAGTGAAATGAGCGTGAGTACCTCGTACACGCGCGTAGAGGAGCCGCCGTCTCTTCCTTCGAGGCCCGTCCCGCACCATGGCGCGCACCATTTGACATGCTGTCCGCAATGACTCAACCGCTGACGACGACGCCCAGCTGCTCGTGCAGACCGCCAGATGCTTTTGGGGCCCGATATGAAGATATCATGAATGGTGACTTAGACCACTGGGGACCCCGCTATGGATCTCCAGCTGCGCAATGGGCCGCACCTCACTACGCGCCGGTACCAAGCCCTCCAATCCTCCACCCTCGCAAACAAGAGCTAACACCCTCGCTCTCGCCAGCCCACGGCCGTCGACCGAGCACGCACACAGCCACCCGCCAAGCGCAACTTTTCCGACCCAACGTCCCTCATGAATCCGGACGAGTGGGCGCTGCCCGTCCGCCACAAACAGAACGGCTCGCTGCCCTACGCGACGCCCTCGCTCCCGCCCGAAGGCTCCGTTGACTCGTTTGAGGGAGAGAAAGAATGGCCCCCGGACGATTACACCCTGGACTCGGCGATGGACCTCGCCGAAGCCGAAGACATTGTGTGCGCCGGAGCTTCCACCTTCAAGGGCTTTTTAGACGACGCGCCGGCCGCGCCGCCAGGTCACTATCGATTCTACGCCGTCATGGAGAACGAACACTCGGGGAGGAACGATCGGTGCCTGCATCAGCACGAGGCCTTCAAGGACAGCTCATTGACCTTGACCGGGCCGGCGGACAGCGCATACCCGTGGGTCGCGCTAGAACAGCCTTGCATGGCATACTGCTTCGGGAGGCGACCGGGGACGACGACTTTGAATTATCGCGTGAGCAAGTCGGGCAGCATCCAGCCGACGTTGAAGTATGGAGCTGAGGTCAAGCCACGGAAGATTAAGCTGCTGCATATACTGGACCGGCTGCGGGATTTGGAGAGAGGCTTTGAGGACGATGTTGGTCACACCCGTCCTCTCCAGAGTAGGTTTGGCTAGGTTCTCTAACGGAGACTCACAGGCACCTGAGGAGCTCTATATCTATCTATACAACAACCTGCTGGACGACCCTGACATGAACGATGAGCCCCATATCGGAATAGAGAGGCAGATGACAGACCTCATCATCATCCTTACGAGTCCGGACTGGGTCGATTTCAGTCAGCCAAAAAACCAGGTCGTGGCCAAGTTTTTCGAGACGAACGACCACGTGAGGAAACAAAACTTCTTCCATCAGCTGCTTCTCTCCGTCGAGCTCTATCTGAGAGTCCACCTTGACATTCATGGCGAGAAGGCGAAGAGGCAACTCCTGCAGAAGCTGCCACCCAAGGTCCTTTGGGATCTGGCTGTGGCGCAGAAGTGGCTCGAGAACATGTCAATTATGAAATCAAGAACATCTTCGAATCAGAGTGTTTTCAGCTTCGAGCTCAGGAAAAAGAAGCGGCAAAAGGAGGCTCTAAAAGTCTTTGCGCAGGTCCTGAAATGGCCTAATCTGGCAGAGGTCAACTACATTTTGGAAGAAAAGAGCAGATACGAAAAAGCAGTCGAGGACCGTTCTGCGGATGCCATGTCTTGGTTTACTGGCGTCGTTCTTCCTGGACCGACTCTGCCTTGGCTGCTGATGAATTCGCTGATCGACTGCGACAAGGATACCGGCCCCTCGCTCAAATATCTTACGCACGTTGTACCGTCATCGGGCTTCCAGTACAAAGCTAACACTTACTGGTCCCACCGGTGCATAGTGGGTAAAGTTCTGGGGGCTTCAAAGGGCGTCAACCAAGTAGCTGGTTGGATTGGGCCGTGCAACTACAGCCCAGATCTCAAACGGACAGAATGCGTCAAGATCAGGCAAATTAAGACGCCAGGGTACAAACTGACAGCGTTAGACGTGGAGACTATGAAGGAACGAACGCATCCTTTGGGGCCCGAGGAGGCAGATTATCCCGTCAACGACTACGAATTGTTGGTTCCGGATATGGAGGATGTTACCAATGACATCCGTGTAGAGAAGCTGAGCTTCGCGCCTGTTAAGGACCAGCAGCCCTCAAAGCATGGTTCCGAAGCGCCTCTGCTGTTTGATGCCGCGATTGTTTTCGCTTGCGGTGGGGATAGCTGGCCGATGAGATTGAAGTACGACGTTGATTTCATCTCGGCCTATCCCTGTCAAGGGGGACCACACGGTAGGCACCGATCCATTTACTAGAATTACCGCGGGGACTTTTAGACTAATACGTTTTACAATCAGTCCTATTTTTCGACTACCGTTATAAGAGCATACGCGTCGATGATGGACTCGTCGACATCCACGAATGGGGCCCGCGACCACCACGCCAATCTTCGTCTAATCGCTCATCGCCCACATCGTCCCGGACGCTCTCTCAAACGTCGATAGCGGCAGATGCGGCGCACGCGCATATAGACCGCGTGCTGGCAATTGAGGCGTTGGGCGTCAGCGACAACGAGGTGTTTGCCCGGGCATGGTGCGCGCACAACGGGCACAGCGCCGTCGTGGCCAACATCAAAGAGACGTGCATGGCGTGTGCGATCAGGGAGGCGTATGCAGCGTGCGTGAGTGTAGTCATAGTGACGGAGGGAGGGGTGCCGGGAGAAAGGGACGAAGACTAGCGAAAGGAAAGAAAGGCAGGCTTCTGGCGCAAATGAGGACTGGGCCAATAATACCCCGGGCGGTTGATGTCTTTGTGTGTCTTTGGGGGAGTTTGAGCGTATGTAGGTAGTTCATGACCGGGGGAGAATGGAAAGCTGGATATTTGTAGGTGTAGAGTAATATTCTGACCGAGTGATATTTCGAATGGACGTTTATATGTACAAAATAGCTGGATTGGCGCTTTCTCGGCGGCTCTCGAGAGGCAACAACGTCACGTCTCCAAGAGAGAGAACAGTGAGAGCTCCCACGCACCTTCCTCCCAACAACCCGTCGCATCAAGCACGCAGCGTCAAGAGGCCGTGCAGCTGCCTGGAGCTCTAATCCACCGTCGTCCGATGGCCTGTTAATCTTTTTTCAGCGTATCCGCCTGAGAGCTGCCCACCCTCCTCCGCAACTCCGCACCGACTATCCCGCCAGACACGCCCTAGCCTCGAGTCCTTCCCGACCAGACCCCGCCTCAATCCGCCGCTTCCCGCTGCCCCTCCACCGCCCCCCGACCCTCGCACAATGACGCGCGCCCCTTCGCCTGCGGGGCTCGACGAGCTCCGCAACCCTACCTCCGCCGACGCCCAGGTCGCCGCCCTGAAGCAGCTGAAAAACTTCATAGTCGGCCACGACCAGAGGAAAGAGCTGGCCGTCCGCCGCGGTATTGTAGCGCACCTGGCGCGCGTCCTGCAGGCAAATGTGAAGGCGTCGGGCAAGAGGCGTCAGCGCCAGTCGAACGGCGGTGCCGCTGCGGCGCAGAATGCGGAACAGGCGCAGGAGGACGATATGCGCTTGCAGGCTACCTTCATCGTGGAGAGCTTGGCCCACGGTATGTTACTGACTGCTTGGCCCTAGTGCGTCGCGTCAGACTGGCTTGGCTGACAATTTGCGTGTGTCTGATGCAGGCGGAGCACCGTTCGTGACGCCCATCCTTGCCGGAGGCCTTCTCCAACCGCTTCTGGGCGCCTTGTCTCCCGCTGAAGCGCCCCCAAAGCTTCTGACAGCCACCCTACGTACCCTCATAGCGCTGAGCAGCGCCACCAGTACAGACCCATTCCCCAACTCCACGTCGGCGAGGATAGCAAGGGAACTGTACTATAAGCCGGAAGGGGACAGCCTCTTGGAGATTATCGCTCAGCGATCGAATTCGTGGATTACGCTGGAGCAGGTGGGGTTGGCGGCTTCACTCATATCCAAGACCTGTCGGGAAGAGAGCCACAAGTCTTTCTTGGTCAAGTCTGGAGTTTTGGACAGTCTCGCAGCGCGCTTTGCATCTTATGCTGTATCAGAGGGCTATGTCAGGCCAGGTTCAGATGCTTCGTATATTGCCAGCCTTCCACCTGCTCCGAGGCAAAAAGAATTTTTGGCGGTCGTCGAAGCCATATCTACCATCATATCTCCCTCGAATTACAGGATAGCCGTGTTCCTCTCCTCTCCGGCAATAGTGGCGGTGTTCCCTGGCCTTCGACTTTTGGGCCCCGATGAGAAGCAGGCCATGTTGACGAGCCCTCGGCGTCCGCACGCTGTCCATGCTGCTGAGATGTTACTCCCTCAGCTACAGCCAGCCCAAGGAAAGGAAAGTAACTTTTCGAGAGCCTTCCCCGCCCTTGGATCTTTGTCAGCTCCCAGCGAAATGTCCCGGATATCGAGTTTCGCCGACATTCAGTCACAGGCAAACGCGCAATACATCACGGGCGAGGAGTACGAGAGTCCGATATACGCCTGGCTCATACGCAAGACAAGGGAGGCACATGGAAAAGAGCAACTGACTTTCATGCGCTTGTTGGAGATACTCATGGCGGACGCGGAAAACCACATCAGTGAACGCCCGTCAGAACATTCGAGAGAGGGACAATACCGGTTACTCTCCATCCTCATTGTGCCTTTATTGGCAAAAATGGTCGACGAGGCCAGCTCTGGAGACGGAAATGGCAGCTCCAACGGCAAGCCGGATTTACAGGGCTCGGACTTGCTGCCAGACGCGCTGCGGCAATTAGCCAAGTTCCTCGAGCACAGCCCGATTCTTCAAAAGTCTGCAAATGACGCTAATGTAATCAAAAAGGTCTGCCAGATCCTCAAGAAGACGTTCGAAGCCGTGCCGCAGCCGTCGCGGCAGAAGCGATGGTCGCCTACACCTTTGAGCGCGGAAGCCGTCGATGAGAGCCTCGAAGGCGAGGAGAGATCCGATATGCTTGGCAGCGCAGGTGTGCCCATGGAGATGTTGAACGTGTTGAAGTGCAGGGAGGCCTCACTGTTGGCACTGGCGGCCGTGGCTCACAAGGAGGATTCTCACCGGAAGATCATCATCGAGGCGGGGGCTGTTGCGTGCATAGCCGACTCGCTCGTGGCATACGAGCAAAAAGACGAAGATGTATTTGCGCGTGGTAATGTCTCTAATGGCACAAAAGACGGCAACCCGGTCGTGGTGCTCAGGGCCGCCTGCCGAGCTGCAAGGTCCATGTCGAGGTCTGTCAGCGTGCTGCGAACGAGCATGATGGATTATGGCATCGGAAAGCCCATCTACAAACTCCTCAAGCACCCTAATCTTGAGGTTTGCAAGGCGGCGACTGATGTGCTTTGCAATCTGCTGCTACAGTTTAGCCCCATGAGAGAGGTGAGTTTGTCTACGATCTGGACTTGGATACATTGATTTAACACAGCGTCTTCTCGTCCTTAGGACCTTATCGAGGCCGGAGCTTTAAAGACTTTATGCGAACACGCGTCGTCAGCGGACACCGAGCTCCGTTTGACGTCTATGTGGGCACTGAAGCATCTTGTTCTTCAGGCGGATAACGAAATCAAGATGACTGCATTGGAAGAGCTTGGGACGGGATGGCTGATCCAGACTGTAAGTAACTTGGCTTGCTCACCTCCGCCGAAGCGGATGGGAGTTCAATTAAAGTCCAACCCTTTAACCCTTGCCTTAGGTCTCTGGGCCGGCAACGCCCCTCGGCATGAGCACTCCTAATGCCGCACACGAGCAGGTCGATATCTTGAACGCAGTAGAAGAACCAAGCATGGACATCGACAACGGGTCTGGTATCTCCGGAGACGAGGACGACGTCATGGCCGACAGCATAGGGCTTTTACGGCCACGAAGCACGCAGGAGACAGCAGCTGCGCGGATGAAAGCACGACTGCGGACCATCAGGGAAGCGGAGACGAACCCGGCCATCAAGGCACAACAAGACGAGCTGCGCATCCAAGAGCAAGCCCTCGACTTCATCCGCAACCTCATCATGGCCGAGCCCGGCACCGACCCTGGCGTCATGATCGACCACGTCCTGCAAGCCTTCGGCCGCGACCGCTTCTTCGAGATCCTAACCGCGAAACTGCGACCACGCAACCCCGGCCCAACCGCCGCCTCACGGGACGCAGCGCTGCTGCGCGCCTCGGCCTCGTCCTCGCCCGACCCGACATCGACCAGCTCCGCGGGCGCCGGCGCCACCACGGCCACCAACACCACCTCCTCAAACGCATACACGTACCTCGCGCCGCCCGAAATCCTCCTCGGCACCGCCTTCATCGCCGTGCACGTGGCCAACGGGCCCCCGGCGCACCGCCAGCTCATCCTCAGTCAAACGCCGCTGATGCAGCACCTGGTGCCGCTGTTCGGGCACCCGGACCGCCGCATCCGCGTCGCCTGCGTCTGGCTCATCAACAACCTCACCTGGATCGAGGACGACAGCGACCGCGCGGGCGCGCGGCTGCGCGCCCAGGAGCTGCGCAAGCTGGGCATTGAGGAGCGCGTGCGCGCGTGCTTGGGCGACGCCGAGCTCGATGTCCGCGAGCGCGCTAAGACGGCTGTCGAGCAGCTGGCTAAGTTGCTCGATGGGCTGCCGCCGCCTCCTGCTGCAGCTGCTGCTATGGGGTTGGGGCAGCAGTCTGCTAGTGGTGGTGCGGGCGTGGGCCAGGGCCAGGGTGCCGAACAGCATGCTGCTGGTGGTGGCGCGGGGACGCCCGGCGCGTTTCCGGGCGCGGCTGGTGGGGGCGTGGCGGGCTTGGGCGCGAGTAGTGGGTCGCAGAGGCCGTGGGATCGGTGAGTTGGGTGGGAGCTGGGAGCTGGGAGCTGGACTGGGGTGGTTGGTGTGGGCGAGTGGGCGGATACTCTCTGTTTTGATGGAGCATTGCAGCATGGCAGCATGGCAGCATGGCAGCATGGCAGCATGGCATTGTTGGCAAGGAAGGCGAGGCAGTCGGGTAGTCAGACAGGCAGGCAGGCGCGAAGGGGGTGGATGGATGGATGGATGGGCGGATGGATGGGGGACTTGGCTCATCGGCGCGGTTGGCGTTCTTCTTCACTCTTTCTTAAAATTCCTCTTACTCTTACTCCTTTCTACCTACCTTACTTACCTCTTTCCTTTTTCTTCCCCGGATTTTCTCACACTCACACTCACACTCACACTCATACTCACATTCACACATTATATATACGTACGGCATCATGTTGCATGCATGTTCGCTTGATTGCTTCCTTACTTGCTTGCCTACTTTGTTTGTTTGTTTGTTTGTTCGCTTACTTTGCTTGCTTGCTAGCTAGCAATCCGTCCGTCCGCTGGGAAGAAGATTCAGTCGTGCTCACTCTCGCACAGTAGTAGTAGCTTTGTGGGGTCAGTGTGAGGGAAGGGAACGAAAGGACGCCGGATGGTACCATGCATGGAGAGAAAGATTACCGCCGCCGCCGGGTTGACGCCCTGCCATGTGCACTCCGCTACGTATTAAAAAATCCAGAAGTTTGTTTGGGGTATTGTTGCTGTTGGTGTTGTTTGTTGTTTTTTTAGTTGCTGGGGGTGGGGTATGGTATGATGAAAGACGAAAAGCATCCGGGGTATCGTGGGTCTGTCTTGTTTGCAGTGGTTAATTGTGCTGAAGGGCTGGAGGAATGAAATGTTGGAATACTCATGGCAGCCAGCGAAGGCGAGGGCACAGAACGAGTGACTGAAGACGGCTGCTCAAACCGCAGGCAGCTTGGAGACATCGAGGCCCTTCTCCTTGGCCCAGTCGTCCTCGATGAGCAGGGTTTCGCGGAAGTTGTAGAGCAGCTTGTAAGCAGTGCGGATGGTGCCGTCGCTCACGCCCGCCACCGGCGCAATGTCTCTGGGCGAGAGGGGCTGGCCGATCAAGTGGCTGAGCATGAAGATGCACGCCGCGCAGGCGGACAAAGGCGAGCGGCCGGCCAAGCAGCCGCGCTGGACCATGCGCTCGGCGAGGCTCTGGGCCAGCATGACGGGGCGGGCGCGCATGCCCAGCGCGTTGCAGTAGCGCCTGCAGAGCTCCGGGGCCGACGTCGCTTCGCGCGACTTGTACGCGTCGCCGGGGATGACCTGGCCGCCGGTGATGAGGGCGTTGCCGGTGCGGTTCTGCTTGTTGAAGAAGCTGTCGAGCTGCTTGAAGACGCGGCCGATGTCCTTCTTGGGCACGCCCGTCAGGTGGTGCAGCTCGCGGAAGGAGCGCGGGTTGTTGTTCTGCCGGCAGGAGAGGAAGATGCAGCCGGCGACGATGGCGTCGACGGATTTGCTCTTGAAGGCGCGCGAGTCGTCGGCCATTTTGAACATGTGCTTGGCCGTGTCGGTGATGGAGCTAGACAGCTGCCACTGGTCGCACTTTTCGCCGATGAGCCGGTACGCCTGCAGCAGCGTCTTGTTGCTCTTGTCGGCGGTGGACTTGGTCTGCGCGGCGCGCAGCTCCTTGTTGCGCGCGTTGTTGCCGTCCGCAAACGAGATGTTGGTCTCGAGCTGCGGGCCGTGGAGCAGCGGGTTCGCCGCGTCGCCCACGCGCGACGGGTCGTCGCCGTTCTGGTCGTCGTTGCTGAATGTCCGCCATTCGGAGCGCGTGTCGACGACGCGCGCCGACAGCACCAGCCCGCATGTCCCGCACACCGTGTCGCCGCTCGAGAACTCCTCCACCAGGTTCGGCGGCATCTCGCGGCAGTCTTCGCAGATCAGGTGGATGCTGAAGTTGTCTTGGTATTCGACGTCTTCTGGCTTGATGGGCGCTGCTACGTCGGGGCGCACCTCGCCTGGAGAGAGAACCGCCGGTGCTACCATGCTGACTGTGTTGAGTGCGTGTGCTCTGCCTGTTGGTGAGGTGCGCGCGCTTTGAGTGAGAAGGAGCGGTGGTGGTGAGTTGGTTGGGTGGAAGAGTTATGGGACCCTTGATAAAGGCAGGCTTGGTACCGGGTAGGGCTGACACGTGACCTGGTGTTAAGCATGTGCATGTGAAAACCAGTGAGCTCCCACGTGTTGGATTCTTGGTGCATGAGCGTGAAAGAGTGTGTGCAACATATGTGTAGCCTGTGTAATTGTCTCGCGGAAACACCTTTGACCGTGATACAGCGGCGGGCTCCTATTGAGGTTTGTCTCTTATGCTATCCATGCCTTTGTTCAAACAAATCTCCTTGTGTATAACCACCCGGATCATGACTCTCTCAGAAAAACGGTTACTTCATGCCACCAATTTCACCCCCATAAAGCTGCTAACTACACCGAAGCCCGCATCGCCCAAGCCGTCACTACTTTATGCTCTGCCTGTTCAGACCAGACCTATGGCCAGGGATAAAATGTGCTTCTATAAAAAGGAAGCGTTTGTCGAACAAGCCATTTTGGGAACCGAGTAGGTTCCCGTTCCATGAGAAAGGCCCCCCGTTTGTGCCGCAGTATATCGAGACGCCGAACCGTGTCATTAGCGCCCTCAGCCGCCCCAGGGGGTAGGGGCAAACCCCATTGATGCCGGGGCATGTTAACATTCCCACTAAAATATTCGCTCAGGTTGCGCAGGCGGCGAACTTGACGGTAAAAACCATCCTCGGTGTCCACAATTATGTCGAAATAGTTATATCCAGGGGAATAGGCCTTGTAGTCCGGCACGCGGGATCGAACATAGTGCTCCTCTTCAAGGAACTTATCGAGCATACCTGCCCAGTTGAAGGAGAAATCCATCTTGTCGAAGTCGAACTCTAGTTCCGGAAGCTCCGTGTCGTTGAGCGCCAAGCCAAATGTGATGATATAAGGCGCAGGCATGTGGTGGCTGTCTTTGGGTTGTTTAAGTGCGGAAAGGTACTGGCGCAGATGGTTTTTCCACTCGTTCATAGTCAGGTTCGCCCAATCTTCCATCCACCCCTTTCTTTCTTCCTCGGCGGTGTTGCCGAATACACCCGTAGTGAGCCCTTCGGGAGCCACGCAGCGGAGTACCACACGGGTTTGGTCCTCAGAGAACCCAACAAACTCAGAGCCTAATTCCGTGTTGTTATTAAGTGGCCAGGTAGGATGGTACAGGTACTGCGGACTCAGCATGTCGAATTTGACCTTGAACTCCTTGCGAACCATCCTCATGAAAACCGTTTGGGTGGCCGCACGAATGTTTTCTACCATAGAGAGATTCTTCAGGTTGATATAAGCCTGGCATAATTCCCTTGGGTTGGCCGACTCCGTGGCGAACTCCACGATCATGAGCCACAATTCTACGGGCAGCTCCGGGATCTTGGGTTGTTTTCTCTCCTGTGCTGGTCGCGAGGTGGACTTTGTTCGACGAACGGGTATGTATTTGTTGTATGCTATCAAGCCACGCTTGGCGGGAGGGGAGAGCTGTAGGTCTGAGGGACGCTTGTTGCTCGAAGAAGCCTTGTGCTGTCCACTAGGCGCACGCTGATCTCTTGTCGTCGTGCCATCACTGAGGTCGGGGCGAGAGAATGGTGATGCGTTTGGCGGGGGCGCGGGCCATAAGTTGGATGATTCTCTGAGGCTCTCCATGGCGATCGGTTTGATGAAAAGAGGGAGAGAAAGAGAAAGAGAGTTCGTGTTATCTTTTTAACTGTGCGATTGCGGTAATAGGATGGGTAACCATGGTTCTTTGCGGAGCGCACACAGAAAACCAGAACAATCAAACTGGCCACGATGTTTGAGCTGGCAGCAACTTCTGACCAATCCTAACTTAGCATTGACTGTACAAACTTATCCGGGTATACTGACGAACGCCTTCCAAAGGTCAGGATTTGCTGACCAGCTCAAACATTCCAACCAGTCTTGACTGTAAAGCGACCATTTTTTCGTAGTTAAGGATTGATGTAAAGTTTGCCATGGTGATTTGCTCGCTTTACTGCTGTGAAAGAATTTGAGTTCTGCGCTTCTGTAAGTGGAGTTCTAAAGGGGGATACACAGTCAAAGAAAATAACTTGACTAAAGGCACCATCACTCACCTCAATGACCACATTCAAACAACTAAAACGATATACATATCATAGAACCGATACCTGTACATAAAACTAGACTGGAAAACGGCATTGTCAATGAATAAAAAATAATAGAGACGTAGAAGAAAAACAATACTACTCGCACAACTGCGATAAATCTCACAACAAATTGGTATCTTATGCCTCCCAAATACTCATCCTCTTTCATTTCCATACGAACCCATTTTCTCAAAAACTTACACTTCAAACCTATAGCACTTCCAAGCCACCTCGCCTACAGGCACGCCTCTCAAGTCGAATAGCCCGTCGCCTGCGGGCAGGAGACATCATCGCAGCTATCCGCATACAGAGCGTTAGGGACGAACGTCTGCAGAACCGACGACTTGCCCAAGCTCTTGCCATCCGCATCCAGCGCCTCAGCATAAACATACGCACTGAAGCCGTCGGTCTGGAAGCCGGTCTCGAAGCCCCCCTTGTCCGTCTCACCGATCTGCTTCTCGACGGCAGCGGCGCTGTCGCCGCCGAAGAAGCGCCAGGTGCGGACTTCGGTGGCGCCGTTCCAGGAGACGTAGAGCGCGGTGGGGGCGGTGGCGTTCTTGGCGTAGGCGTAGAGAGCCGGAGTGGTTGTTGGCGCGGCCGTCCAGTTGAAGCTGAAAGCGCGGTAGTTCATGACCGGGTAGTTGCCGAAGGTTGCGTGCAGGACGGGCGTGCCATCGGCGGCGTACTCCGTGATGGCGTTGTTGGAGCCCCAGCCGTTGAAGGCGCCGCCGTTGGGCAGCGTCTGCATGTTGCCCTGCGAGCTGCTGAGCAGACCGCCGTCGACGGGCGCCTTGAACTGAGACACGAGCGTGGCCGTCTTCTCGTCGTGGTTGATGGAGATGACCATGCCGGAAGATTCGTCGCTGGTCTGGTTGTAGTTGTTGGAGGCGTTGTCGAATAGAGAAATGACAGTGTGAGTCGTGTTCTCAGAAACATAGCGCACATCGTGCTGGTAAGAGAAAGCGAAGTTGGTGCAATCGAAGTCGGTGAGTCCACCGGCCGAGAGCTTCCAGATGATGCTGCCATCAGTGGAGTTGAGCTGGTAGATGGAAGAAGTGTGGCGCGAAGAGATCAGGTAAGTGTTCGAGTACGAAGACTTGTCAATGGCGTTGATGTGGAAATAATCCCAAGCCACAGAGGGAGACAAGCCAGTGCCGGCAGTGTCAGAGCTGTTAGGCAGGACGTAAGAGTAGTTCAGAGGAATGTGGTCGGACGAGTGCCAGTCGAAAAGAACCTTGCCAGTGTCGACCTCGATCTCCTGGAAAATACCCTCCAGGACGTAGCCAACACCACCAGTGATGTTGTACTCGCTCAAATCATAAGGGTACTGGCGGTAAGAAGTGACCAAAGCGCTCTTGCCCTCGTCGATCAGGTTGAACTCGTGCATATCCACGGCAGGGGCGTTGCCGCCAGTACCAACGGACTTGACGATAGTGTAGGTGTTGTCCAGGATCGTGCCATGGCCACGAGCATAACCGTGCAGCTGGTTACCCTGCATGAAGCAGAGGTGGTCGGCACCATTGTAGCTGCAGACTTGGAGGTTGTGGGAGGCTTCGACGCCGCCAATGCCATAGCCGCTCCAAACAAGGTTCTGCTAGCTGTTAACCGTTTGACAAGAAAACACTCAGACCAGCAGCAACTGACGCAAGACTTATCATAGATGTACGGGGCGGATTGGCTTGCGCCATATGGCGCAATGAAGATGTAGCCTTGAAGACTGGTTAGCACAGACCATCAACTCAAAAAGGAAGGTATCTGTACCAGGTGAGACAGAGTCAGTCTTCTGAAGAGAACAGTCCAGAGCCGGTGCGTTCAAGTCTGCGCGCTGAAACAGTTTCTGTCAGTACCCTGCAACACAGTGAGACACAACTGCACTTACAGAATAGAAAGTAGACAAGGGCTCGGTGGCATTGTCAGCAGCCGCGGCCAAAGAGGAAAAAGCGAATGCTGCGGCGAGAAGGCGCGGAGCGGCCCGCAAGGAAAAGAAAGCCATAGTAGAGATAGTAATGAGTGTATGGAAGGAATAGAGGCCAGAACAATCACGCAAGACCAGCTGATGAGGGGAAATGCTTTTGTATCGAGGACAGTACGCTAGCTTACCGCACCAAAGGGTGGTCTACAGGGACCATCATTAAATGAGGATCCGCGGCCTCATATAGGAAACCTATGCGCCGACAGAGAGTAAGGCCCTGCTGATTTGCGCATGACCCTACGGCCATCAAGCAAAAAAGGCGGCCGCCAAACCTGGCCGTGTCGTCGTCACCAGTCAAAGCGGATTGCCCGCCACTTCCGTGCATCTCCACACAATTGGCTTACCGGCAGGCATGTGGCTGCGAGGCAGAAGCGTTTAGAGAGCAGAATGGCGTGTTTCGTGGACGCCAGGAGGAGCCTCAGTGACGATGATGAGCGGAGATCCGGCACCTGGACCCTGCCACTCCACGCGGCACGTCCAAGAAAACGTTCAACGCGCTCGTTTCGCTACGGACAAGCACAGCGGGGCTCCCACACAGATGCGGCATCTGTCAACGTCCATCCTCCCCTGGAGAGCGACGGGCGACTCATGCTCGTTCTTTGGCGTCCAAGGCCGGCCGTGTTTCGTCTTTATGCACGACGCGAAACACGCTCCCAAGGCCTGAAGCATAAGCTCAAAAGAACCTTAACAACGGCGGCAATCTGAGGACCGCCGGCCCGCCCGCAGAAAAAGCAAACTTGGCCTTGGTTCCAGGTTCAGGTTGGGCTGACTGTGACGAACGGCCTCCGAAGCCGCTTCAACCGGCGGGGCTGGCGGCGGTGAAAAGGAGAGAGTCTGCGAGAGAAAATCCATTTTCAGAGCAGCGGCAACGTCATCATCGTCGTCCCCATGGTCCTTCCGTCTCGTCAAAATCCCGCGCTGTTGACCGTTTAGTCGCGCGTGTCGCACCATCCACACCCTGATAATGCTAATCCTAAAGCCAAGCAAAAAGCCTAACGACAACTAAACTCCCCAAGCCCTGCGTTCCTGCATCTTCACACCTGTGCTCTTGCGACACAGCAGACAAGCCGCGTCAAATCTCGATGTGGCGCTTTCTAGCACTCAGCCATCCATGGTCCCGCAGCGCACGCGCGGCTTACGGCAACGAAGACCCTGGTTCGTAGGAACGGCTGATGAAGGATCAGAATCGGGAAGCCCTCCATTCTTGCTCACTTGGCGTCGGAAGAATGTATCAAGATGGGTTGTGTTTGACATTGACGTGTTCCGGACGCTGTCATCTTACCATGTGCTATCCGGCTGAGCGAAGCTGCTAGAAGCCATCACGGCTGTTTGTTGGCTTGCTTAGATGTTTCTTGATTAGCGGTTTGCTGGGGTACCGAGTAGCGTCAAGTCAGCACACTAGGTCAGGGTCGAAAGTGTCCGTCACTGTGATGGTTGCGTGCCCCGATGCCGCTCTGTCGAGCCAATGAAGGAAATCAAAGCATGATTTGATCCGATGGCGAACGAACAGCTATTTGTTTCCAAATTCCAGACCTATGATGTTTGTCGAACGCGTAAAAGGCGCTCCAGAAGTCTGGCTACCATCAAGGTAGTCCCTTCTAGCGCGATGTCGACACCAAGGTGCGGCTTTTCTCATCCATATGGCCGAACCCATTTAAAGAGGCTGAACCCCTCCGCATTCGAGCTCGTCCCATCTCACGAGGTCTGCCCGCCCAGTGCATGCTCAGCAGCACACCATCTTCTCTCACAATTTCACGTCACACGATACAATCTTCTTTTGTTTAAAGTCAACTTTTTTGTTCCTATCGTTGTAGGTGTCCCTGCCAATTTTTTTCCCCGATCCGAAAGGCCCAGCAATGGGCAAATCCGCTTTGGCAGAATGCAAGCACGCAAAAGCAGCAGCTCGTGCGGATTCAGGAAAAGAACCCAGCACCCGATATCTGAGCTGGAGAGCCAAAGATCATACAAGAAGATGATGTAAGAAAAAGGAGGTCGTAATCATGAGTAGCAGGACTTTTCGTCGTCCAAGTCGCTGCTTCCACCAAAAACCGTTTTCCTCTCGTTGCACGCCACCATCTCAAGCGTCCGCCAGCCTCGTCATCAGTAGGCGGATAGCTTAGTTGGGGCAGGCAGCCTGGACGTGGCCGGGCTGCTTGCACTTGTAGCAGACGCGCTCGGCAGAGGTCTCAGAAGGGCAGTCCCTGCTCAGGTGACCAACCTCACCGCCTGTCGTATGTCAGCGGTTGATACTCGACAACCAAGTTGCAAAGGACGCTTACAGTTGTAGCACTTCTGGCCCTGGGTGCAGTCACGGCTCATGTGGCCGTAACCGCCGCAGCTGTAGCAGGTCTGGCCGCGGGGAGCGCCGTAGGCACCGCCGGCACCGCCGTAGCCGCCACCGTATCCGCCACCGTATCCGCCACCCTGGGAGCAGTTGCGGGCGATGTGGCCAACCTTACCGCACTTGTAGCACTCCTGGCCGCCGCCCATGCCGGCAGCGGGGTTCTCAGGGCACTCGCGAGAAAGGTGGCCGACCTTGCCGCAGCGGTAGCAGGGCTTCTCCTGCTGGGGCTGGGTGCATTCACGGCTCAAGTGGCCCTGTCCGCCGCAGTTGTAGCAAGTGGGGTTACCCTTGGTAGGGCAGTCACGGGCCTGGTGAGTGGTGTCGCCGCCTTCATCCTCGATTAGCTTTACGTCCTCGCGGGTTTCCAACCAGAGATACGGAAGGGAAGTCTTTGGTGGAGGCGACCCAGACCTCATATGGTACAATGTGGCAACGGGCAATTCTGGGCTGGGAGACGCAGAATTGCGAGTATTGGAGGTGTTTCTTCACAAAAGGTCACATCGGAGAATTGATGGTCTCGGTCGGTTCCCGTGCGCTCGCGCCTAGACGCTTGCGCCCGGTGCGCGATCAAGACCCCTCGTCCAGGTACATCTGGACGACTCCACACGGATCTACAGCTCAACGAACCGTCCCCGCTGTATGTGAGAGCTTAATGCGAAATTTTTCGTGCGGCTTTTGTGCGACAGGCGAAGTGTGTAGGGTACACCGCAGAGGGTGTACTTGGGAAAGGTTTGACGTACAGTTGTAGCAGCCACGAGCGGGAGGAGCGGAGTAGTCCATTGTGAGGTGTTTGGAGGTGGGTAAGAGTCTTCAGTCGCGGTGTTAGTGAGAGGTCCAAACTGTTGAGAGCCAAGGTCGCGCGAGCTCTGGCAGAGAGTGGGATTCAGCTTACAAAGAAGAGTGGTGGTGGTGGTGTTGGGATGTGAAGTGTGTCGAGAGTTCGAAGTTGAGGTGGAGTCTTGGGAGAAGTGGAGTGGGAACGGCGAGTTTTATAAATGGGACGGGAGACCGGCGGAGGCGAAATCGAGGGTGGTGGGTGTGAAGGCGCGCTAGGTCGAAAACCGGTGCGGCGTGCCCTGGATTTTAGCGAAGTGTCAACCTGTCGGCTTCTCGACCCAAAGGGACCACGCGTACCGTGGGTGAAAAAAGGAGCAAAGTGTTTTGGGTAGATGGGCTGCCGGATGCTGACCTGCTTGTTGGTGGATCACCCGAGCTGCAAGATCTGTCTGGGTCACGGTCGCGCCTCGATGCTCTGGCTGAGAGTGGAGCTGGATCCGCAACGTCGATGCGTGTGAAGACGATGAGGCTCGTGACGGTGCAACGGTTACGAGCGCCCGTCGCACCGCAGCTGTCAATTCCAACGCTGCACGTGTTGGAATGAAACCACCTTGAAACTGCGCGTAGACGAGAGAATCCACGTGCTGCTGGAAGCGCTGGTGGCGAATTGTCCAAGAGAGGAATGCGAGGTGTTTTCCCGCCTGAGTCCTGGAGCACATCCGAAGTTGCAAAGGCTCCAATGCATCTCGACCTTGTCTCGCCGTACTCCTACAGCAAGTAGGTAGGGTCTGAAAACCAAACGTGGAATCTCCTCATTGATGGGGAGAAAGACGACCCCTGAGAAACACATGCACCTGGTCCAGCAGCAGCTCGTATCGTAGACGTCGACAGTAGTCCAAGGATTACTCTTCGGCTCTGGGCCTGGTTTTGATGCCAGGAAAAGGGAGCTCTTCAAAGTGTCTCCGGGCACCTCGTACATCAACTTCTCGCTCTGAAATCTTTGGTCTCGAGGATGGCTGCTTCGACGTGCCACTGAATCATCAAACATTCTCGTCTGCCCAACTGTGACCTCTAGGTAAAATCGTACACAACCAACGCTTGACTCCCCTCACTACGCTCTCGCAACACAATCACATTTTCCTCGTCAAAGCCCACCCAGCCTTTGGTAACAGCCAGGTCATCCAATGACTGTCGCAAAGCCGTGCCGAGGCCGGATCTTTCGGAATAGAAGGCGCCAGATGCATCTAGATCGGGTTCGGAAGATGCTTTGTTCTCGGGTCGTATACGTATGCTTAGATCTTCTATTGGCTGACGTCGCCTAGATGAAGTCATGCCTCCTTCCAGCTCCCAGACACGGAGCTCATCACCCCTGGAGCTAACAGAGACGGCTTTGCCTCTGCCACCAACATGGGCTCCAGATACGGACGAGGTATGTCCCCAAAGCCTGCTTCCTGGGCCTATAGTAAGTGAAGAGCTTGTAGATGTTACCAGATACAGGGACAAAGTGTTGTCCGGATGGGAACAAAGCAGGTAAGGATGTGAATAGGAAAGTGATGTCGGTTTAGAGTAGGAGGGCAAAGAGGTCACAAGAGACGACGGATCTGAGCTCGCGCCAGGAGAGCTAGATCGAGTGGATGGTGATGAGTATATCGCACGGCTGGCTAAGGAATGGAAACTTTCATGCGTGGCTGAAGCCAGTCGTGAATCAATCAGTTTCCCTTCGGAGGTAATGCGCATCTCCTGTATGCCGACCGACCAGCCTGAAAAGTACGTCGGCAATGCATAGGCTATTGAAGCCACAACGTTCTGCGCAGATGGCCGGATCGACAGTGACAGAGGTGGCCATACGGTATGTGACTTTAAAGAATAGAGTAACCGAGGTGGATCAAGGATCTCTTGCGCACGTTTTTTCCTCGGCTGCTCTGGAAACTTGTAAAGGGACATGAGTTGCATGCCAGTCATCGTCAGTAAATACGGCGATGCATATGCCAAAGCCGACAGCATGCCGTTTGAAGAGGCAGGGTGTGTGTACAGATGTACTAGCTGTTTATCGTCCATGAGTAAGGTGAAGACAGAGAACCGCCCGTCTTCAAAGCCGACGATCATCTTCTGCGAGCGTGCATCCTGGTCTTCAGTGTCGACGGCCAGAGACGTAGGCGGGCTATCGCCCCCGATTGTATCTTCCCGCAAACCAGTGCTTGCGATTAGGGCGCGATCATCTTTGGTGGACCATGCTCGGAGACCAGCGCTCGAGTCTACGGTATATACGACGCCCTCGTGGAGACGAACCAATATATCCGGTACAACGGGCTCTTCCGTAAGTGGTATCTCTCCGACGTCGCAACTACCCCTCGACCAGTTGTGCCGCAACTTGTATTGCCGTTTCCAGTTTGTCTCTTTGCCTCGTTTGACCAGATTGGCTTCGTCTAGCCACTTGGAAAGCTTCGAAGAATAAAACAGGTGATCGGAAGAAGCACTGGAGTCTTTTATGCCGGGGAGTCGCGATGCGCGGGGTCGGACGAAGCGGTTATAATATGCGGCTTTCCACAGTTGCGAGTCACCGGCGATGGTGTGGAACTTTTTGGATATTCTGGACCAGGTTAGAACCCTCATTGCAGCGAATCACCTATGACTTACCTCTGACACATGTTCAGCGTGGATGTCGAGACGTAGGACAATATGCGCAAAAGCAGCTCATCGCTCAGGCGCGAAAGCCTGTCAGGGTGCGATTCCCTGATCCGCTTGCTGGAGGGCAGTACATCACAGTCTCCATCGGCAACGGCAGCGGTACGGTTACGCTTAGCCATCCTCTTCGGCGCCTCAGCCTCAGCACAAGATGGAAGAGCGATGGATGGTCAGTCGTGGTAAGCAGAGTGTCATATTGCGTGCTTATCGATTGCCACCCCCGGATTCGCATGCACGTGACACGCGTCATGTTGGTGCATCAACGCGTCGCGCTTTGCAGCCTGGCCGTAATGGCAATTGCACACATCGGCGCCTCGAACGCCACAACTCCTGCCAAACAACCCAAAGAAACCTGAGCTGGCCATATCCTCATCCTGTCGCACGCGCCGAATAAAACCCTGGATTGTTACTTTCGCGGAAGACCATACCTGTACCACTCCTACTCAACAAATCCAGTACCCCGCTGTCTGCTGCTATCAAACACGCGAATCTATCTTTAATCTGCCTTCGTTCAAACGCAACGCTGCGGCTACCGGACCGAGCCGAGACGCCTCAGACTGAAGCAGTACCAGACATCGAGCATACGGATGCAAGTGGCGCGTTGAAACCGCATAATATCAAAACGACATTATGGGAGAAAAGGGGTGGCAAGAGGAAGACCTGTTGAAGCAGGGTGCTGATGACCCGCTGGAAGCTCTACTGCTCCGTGGCGATCAGTACCAGCATGAAATACGCGTTATCTTAAACCAACGTACGTGCACCTATCCCTCAATCACTGAGCGAAGGGATTCTAACTTGTTGACAGACCGGAAGACTATTGCGAACCTTGCGATTGAAGCGAACAAAGTTGGTGAGCTCGAGAAAGAAAACAAGCTTCTCAGGTCACAACTTGAAGCCAAATTAGAGCAAACCTCTAGCTCTACGATGCAAACCGTTCCAGAAGTTAAAGACTCATCGGAGCAGGAGTTTCAAAGCTCAAGCACGGTTTCAACTCAACCACTCACAGTCCCCTACGTTGACTATAAGGCACTTGTGGAGAAGTACAACACCCTGAGTATTGAGCTTAAAGCGTCCAGAGAGGCATTTGACCTCATGTACACGAAATGTAAGGACGCAAAGAAAAATGTGCGCAGGTGGGACATTTACCTCAAGCGGCACAATCTCTATGACCTCGAAAAACGACGGCATATGGCACCCGACGCTCCTCCGCCATTGCCCCAAGCACTGTTGGACTCGGATACTCCGCGCCCCGATCACTTCTTAGACCGCACAACTGCGATTGTTCAGCCCGAAAAGGCAGAACTCCCCGGTATGGTGGAAGAGGAGATGCCTTCATCCCCTCCAGGGAAGCCTCTTTCTTTTCGCCAGACTGAGCATGATCAAACGGAGGTGAACGATTTCGCCCGGGTCGGACAAGTAGCTGAAGAACTACCTAGTAGAATAAGTTCCAGCCAAACCACGCAGGATGATGGCCCATCCCAAATTGAGAACCCCCAGCCTGCGGCCAAACCACAAAACGACGACAATGACGATACTCCTGTCGTCATTTCAGCTCGGTCTCTGGGACGCAAACCACACAGTGCTGCAGGGAAAGACACTTTTGCTGTTTACGAGGACGCCCGAGTCAAACAGGAGCCTTGTAGCAGCCCCAGGACACAGCGACCTTTGACTCGGAAAGACACGCTCGATCTCGATGACATGGGAGCCGAAATCGATACACCAAGGAAACGTCGCCGCTTCGAAATGTACAGAAACTCGCAGATCCGGCTGTCACAAATACCGCCGTTAAACCATGAGAAATCACAAAGTTTTCCTGTGGGGTTTGAGAATATTCAAGAAACTGGTAATGACGAAGGACAGCAGCTTGAGGGTGGCAATGCTTCTCCTGAGGTTACCGACTCCGATCCGATTATAGAAGAAATCGAGAGGACGGATACGGCGACAACATCAAAACGGAAGCGTTCCATAATACAACGCAGCCCCGAGAACCCCCGCAAAGCTCAGATCTTGCACACCCTTAGTACGAATGCTAAAGTGGCTTCATCCAACACCGGTTCCCGCTCTCGGCGCAGGAAACGGCATTCTGAAGAAGATAGAGGAGCGAAACATATTAATCTACTTGCAGAAGATGGAGAAGGGTCGAGTAAATCTGGGCCTGGTTCACCAGCGTTGACAATGGAATCACGTCGTCGTTTGCAGAATCTCCTTGATGCCCCGACACCCGAAAAACCTGATAATCTTCCCGTTTTAGCGCCAACAACACCAGTTACCAGCAAAAGCCTACGGACGTTTAATAAAAATGCTGAAAGGCCGTCTGATGAGACTCCCGTGGCGAGACCGAAGAGTTCCACGCGTTCGAAAGCGTCGAAAACACCTGATCAGCTGCCAACCCCTCAGTCTGCTCCTCAAACGGCATTTAAACGGCCTCGACTCGAAGCAGGAACAGCATCCAGAGCTCGTTCGCCGCTCCGCTCCCGACCCCTCGAGCGCCTCAGTCTTTCCGATTTCAAGGTCAATCCACGATCCAACCAAGGCATCAACGAAGTCTTCAATGAGGTGGTGCGCAACCGCGAAGCTCGACGTTGTCTTCCAGGTTGTACCGATCCTACCTGCTGTGGGAAATATTTCCGCGCTTTGGTCGAAGGCGGCATGGAGCCGACGGTTCCGCGCTCTTTATTTGAGGAGTCGCAAGGCGAGACCGACGAAGACCGCCTCCTCAGGTACTTCCTTGGCAACGGATACAACAAGGAGCGCGTGGCGGTCATGCCGGATGTGCAGCGACAAGAACTTTTGCTGGACGCGAAGACGAAGTTGTTGGCGGATCAGCATGGGAGACATCGCCAAGCATACGAGAGACAGAAGAGCCCGCCTGGCTTTTGGCGCACGGATATGCCTAGCACGCAGGAGATTGAGAAAGACAGGGAGGAGGCGAGGAAGTTGGAGAGGAAGGCCGTGGAAGATAGGTGGAGAGAAGCGATGAAGGGGAACGGTCAGTGGTTGTTCAAAGATGAGTGATTTGGGGTGTGCTAGCGGTGGTGGCGGCTTGATTGTTACGCGGCAAACTTTAGGATGTATGGGTTGTTTAGCAAGGGTGTCTGTCCTTAGAGTGCTTTCTCGGTATTGTCACAGCCCAATTCTTTTTGCTGCTTGGTTTCGCGCAACAGTACTGTCGAATATCGGTCAGACGGCATCTGCTTTTTACATTCGCAATTGTTTACGCAGCAGCCAGTCAGGAGGTATGCCTCTAAGAATTTAAACTTTGAGTTTATTATCATGAATATTTCTCTGTAACCTACCTACATCGATACCATACCAAACCTACACGAAAAGACAAAGTATGCTCCAGGTACCATGCCACATGCCAGACTCAGTGTTCAATCCTGCGCTGATTCATTTTCATCATCTGCATCCGCTGATTCACTCTCATCATCCGCATCGTCCTCGTCTAAAGTCACAACACGGTCGTCAATTTTACGGCTGTCCTTCTGACCTTCCGTCCAGGCCTTCATATCAAATTTAGCGGTTAGGCGTTTGGACTCCTTTGTTGATATCTCTTTCCGCATCATGTACTCCACCGCAATATCCTCGGCTACCTCGCAGAACCGAGTTAGCTGTTGTAGCGACTCCCACTTCATCTCTTCGACCTCTTCCTCTTCCTCCAGCTGGGTCTGCTGCGTATCTGGCCCCATGTCTGGCTGGGTGTTTTCAACAGGCTGTTCAAATGTATGAGCAAACAGCGCCGCCTGTCGTTCATCGTTCGAACGTGTAGTACAACTCTGTAGAATGTAATCGATTTCGTCATCGATGTGGATGAACTTGCGCGTACCGTCGTATCCAGCTTGATGGGTGCCATCCTCGGCGCCAGGGGCCATAATTCCAGTCAACGGAGCCTCATTTGGAAGGGGATCCGACAGTCCTCCACTAGTGTCTTCAATGTCGATTGGGGGATCATAAAGATGCTCCGAATCAGCCTCCGACGGTATGGAGATTATGTCAACACCGTCCCTATTCTCGTAACGTATACCTTCGCGATCGGGAGACTGCTGCAGCTCTTCGGGTTCGGTGTCTGATGATATCGAAATAATTTCAACGCCGTTCCTGTTCTCGTAACGGATATTGTGGCGAGGACCGGGCATTCCATCTTCGCTGTCATCGAGATCAATGACCGCACCAAAAAGAACCAGTTCGTCTCGCCTCATAGCGTCAAACTCTCTTCGGTTCAATTCTACTAGTTCGCTCTGGTCAGACCTGCATTGGTCCTCTTCTTCGCATTGGTCCTGTTCTTCGCGTTGTGCTGGTTCTTTGCGTTGGACTGGCTTTAAAGCCTCTACCCTGCCTTGATATTCAGCTTGTTCGAGCCGCAGAAGCTCATCATGGTACTCTTTTTTAGCCATGCGCTTCAAGTTTTCTGCATGCCCTTTGCAGTAACTGTTCTTTTGAGATATGGTCTTTTGTGTTCTCGCCAACTCGGAGAGAACGTTGAATAGCATCGCATAAGTCATTGCAGCAGCGATAGCATTCGGTCTGATGCCGTAAAACTTCCGTTCCATGGACTTGCTTCTAGAAGTCCAAGTTGACTTCACGTTAAAATGTGTCGTCACAGCGAATGCCAGGTCCTGGAAGTACTCTATTCTTTTGACGGTTTGCTCGCGCTTGTGAACGTACTTGATAAGTACAGCGCATTCTCCAGCAGAACCCATTTCTTCGGCTCTGGTGCTGCAGCATAGGGTGTCAACCCGTTTTATATTGTATATAGCCATGATTCTGATGGCTCGACGAAAGGCGTCTCCGACTTCGGCTTCAGACATGTTCTGTGGGTTTGTGCATTGTCTGACCTTCTCAATAACCTCTCGGTCTGCCGGCTTAGAAGAAGAGGGTTCTTCGGGTTCTTCGGGTTCTTGTACAATGGCTTCGTATAAAGCGGGAGGGAGTTCCTTAGGAGTTATGCGAGGTTTCTTATTAGGACGAGAGTCGCCGTCAGGCTCCGTTTGCGGATTTGCACCGCTCATTTTCGTACACGACAAACTCGACTCAAGTACACGGAAAACCTAAGCGGAGGTTAGCGCAAGCGACAAAGGGCAGGAGGATAGGCAGAGGGAGCCAAAGCTGACTACAAACCAGTTGACGACAAACAGCGGAGCGACAAACAACGGAGGGACCAACAGAGCCAGCCCTCTTCCACCTCCAAGATGTCTTCCGTAGACAGACAGACAGCACCAATAGCGAACGACGTGAAATCAGCCCTCAAGAGTGAAGGTCAGAGAAAGACAACGAGCGAATGCCAAGGGGATAGCGAGGGTAAAAGTCAGAGAGAGAGAGAGAGGAGTGAGAGGAGAGGGGGAAAGTGATTGGACGGCCGGAAGGGAAGTCGTTTGTCAACATTCGCTGTTTCCGAAACGGGCGTTTGCCTGTCTCACGCAACTCATGACACGCCAGACGCGGATGCCCGCAGTCGAACTTCAAGAGCGTAGGCGCTATGTTCAATTATGAAATGATTTATTTGGAATATAGGGAGCGTCTAAGTCCACTTACTATATGGGTATGATTGCAGTATCTTCAATAACTAAATTCGTAGCGCCTTGACTCCCGCCTTGACAAAGTACCTCTCACTGTGGGGACATGAAACAACATCATTCACCCCTGCGACCATAGGACAAACAAAACACAGCCAAGCAACCTGACAGCTGCAGCAAGCCGACAGCCTCAAATCAAGTTTCCGCGCAACTCCTGCTCGCGCTCAATAGCCTCAAACAAGCTCTTGAAGTTCCCGGCGCCAAACCCATCAAAGTTATTCCGCTGGATGATCTCGATGAACACCGTCGGCCGGTCCATGAGGTGTTTCGTGAAAAGCTGCAGCAAGTACCCGCCCTCGTCGAAATCAATCAGAATGTCTAGGCTCTTGAGCACCTCAAAGTCCTCGTTGAGCTTCATGCCGGATGTCTTCAGCCGCGCTTCCATCGCCGTGTAGTACGTCTCGGGCACTTTGATGAACTCGACGCCGCGCGCCTTCATGTTCGTGATCGTCGTGATGATGTCCGCTGTGCGGAGCGCGATGTGCTGCACGCCGGCGCCGCCGTAGAAGGAAATGTACTCTTCGATCTGGGATTGCTTCTTGCCGTGTGCGGGCTCGTTGATGGGCATCTTTACGACATCGTTGGGCGAGGCCATAACGATTGATTTGAGCGCAGAGTATTCACTGGTGGTGAGTTTAGTACACATGCAAAACTTTGCGCAACGATGCCGTTTGTACTTACGTGCAGATGTCCTTGTCGTCCACTGACCAAAAGCGGTGGAAGCCGAGAACATTCTCATAGTACTCGCACGCCGCTTCCATGTCGTCCCAGTCCTGGTTGCCGACGCAGTGGTCGATGGATTCGAGGTCAATCTGTGGTAGGAATTTTGAAAGCGGGTCCCGGCCAGTCTCTGCACGGTAACCAGGCAGGAAGCATCCGTTGTAATTTAACTTTTCGACGAGCGTGTGAGTGGTGTCACCATACGTCCGGATGGTAGCCAGCCTGACGGATCCGTTGACATCCTTGATCGTGTGCGGGCTAGCGACGCTGACCGCGCCATTCGCCACAGCCTGCTCGTATACAGCGTCCACGGAGTCGACCTCAAATGCCACATCTGCATAAATTAGCAACCAATAAGGCACAGAACTCAGGGTGTCATGTACCTTTCACTGCATCACCATGTTTCGCCTGATGCGCGTGGATCTCCTCCAACAGCTCCTGCTCTTCCTCGCTAAACTGCTCCTTTTGCTCCAGACACCGCAACGGCGATGTCAACACAAACGTGACATTGGCGTTCCGTACGACATGCGATGCTACTGCTCGTGATTTCGTTTCCAGGCCTTTGTACGCTACCCGCTCGAAGCCCATGCGCGACACATAGTACGTGGCTGCCTGCTTTGCGTTGCCAACATACCACTGAACGTGGTGGTAGCCCCGATATCCCTGTAGCTCTTCATGTGTCGTCGGCGGTGAGTGGGGAGGCGAGACAGCAATAGGCGCCATGGTGTTACAGAATGCAAACAGTAGGAGTATTCAGAGAAGATATCAATGTTATGGTGGGTTGCTGTTCAAAGTATAGATTGGAGTTTTCGCTGAATCAAACTGATGATGAAAGAAAGAAAGAAAGTGCTTTGCGGGAACTTAAGTACAAGTAGATATATTTCGCCACGGACATAGTTGAATGATTATATGACAGCTCATTCGCTGACGGCATAACCTGGGGAACCGCGCGGTCAAGGCCGTTTTGGACCGGGTCGTGCCGTCATAAGCTTCGTGATCCAGGAGGTATGAGGAGGCACGGGACCGCGGATATCGCGGGATGGCGCATGTGGCGGCACGGATATTTCAGGCCTTGGCCGGCGGAACGTCACGTGTATCGGCTTGTCGCGGGTCAACACCATCGGTTGTTCACGACATGCGGTCTGAACGGGAGGCTGATCGACGGATTAGCTTCAGGCCGGATATCGCTGGACAAAGAATAAGGATGACGATGAAAAAGGACGGACCCCGCATTCCTGCGAAGAACAGAGCCGTATCTTCTGAATATCTGACCAGTTGCGTCTTTCTCTTCTCTTACATTCCCTCCATCTTTCAAGATAATGGCTGCAACAACTCTTACCTCCAACGACGCGAAGGTGCTCAGTGCACTTTTCGACCCTGAATCCTCGCCCTCCGCCTCTGTCAAGATCACACCCTTGCCACAAAGCCTTCCGCGCACCTCCGAAGCCGAATTGTCTTCGCTGCAGGGCATCGAACGCGCAGCAATACGGCCCCTCAACACTACCCAGCCCTCGCCCGAAAGCGCCGACGCTGCTATTGCAGCATTAAGCAATCTCATAGCTTCTCACCCTGACTACGCCTCCGCCTATGCAAACCGAGCACAAGCAATTCGGTTAAAGATTGCCGACGATGCAATCTTCTCGCGTGAGAGTTCAAACTTGACCGAGGACCTATTCGCGAATCTCGCAAACACGATCGCCCTGGCGACTCCCACCTCACCACAAGACGCCATGTCTCCTCTTCAAGCGCGGCTCTTAGCAACAACTCACACACACCGAGGCTATCTGCTGCTCAAGGCGGCGAAGGCGGCGCGAGAGGGGAAACTAGAAGGTGGACCAGCTGAGGTTCGCGGAGCCGGTCAAGACCAGTTGGAGGAGATGGCGAGTCGAGATTTCTTCTTCGGTGGTAGATACGGCGATAAAGTGGCGCAGCAGTTGGCTGTCAAGACGAACCCATATGCAAAAATGTGCGGGGCTATCGTGAAGGAGGCTATGAGAAAGGAAATTGCGGAGGCTATGCCAAGGATAGAAATCCCAAACAAGGCAGAGTAATCGCCGTAAATGCCGAAATGTTGCAACATTACATCGCTTGCCTCAATCGAAATGCGAGTCGACGTGACGAGAAACCGCAGCCTCATCACCTTCAAAGCTGCATACCGGGCAAGTTGCGGTGGCAGACGTCATGTTGGGCGTTGGTCCATCTTGCTGCAACGGATGATCCGGAGGTAGGAAATCTCCAAGGCTATACCCCGAAGGGGGCTCGTTCATCTCTTCTTCTTCGCGGACATCGCGGTATCGGATGTTGAACTGTGACGGCCTCGCCGGTCGTGTCGTGACGCTCTGATTGCCCACGGGCTCACCGTTCCTGCCCAGATTACTCAGGCCCTCAGATCCAGCTCTTGCTTCATTTTCGCTGACCATCCGCTGGACTCTGCCCACTCTCCCATCCACGAGCCGCACTTTGATGCCACGCGGGTGGTTGCCGTTCGTCAAGACTTCGGATACAACACCTTGCACTTCACGACCAATCGGCTGGTCCACCTTGAGGACAATGGAGACGGGAGCGCCAGACACGACCTGGTTTATGTTTGGCACGTTCTGCGAGGGGCCGGACTGAAAGCGCCCACCACCGCGTCCGCCGCGCCCGCCGCCCCTACCCCCGCCCCTACCCCCGCCTCTGCCACGGCCTCTGCCTCTGTCGTTGGACTGCTGCGGACGGCCCTGGCCATTGCGATGCCTTTGCATCGAGCTTTCAGTCATGCCGACGGCGGTCGGTGGTCGATGTCGGGATTTGGGATAGACAGGTGATGACGCTGCAAAAGTTCCCAACTTCCAAGTCGATTGCGGCGGGGGAATTTCGTGCCGACTTTCCCCCACTGGTCGGAAGGCAGACGCCGAAGTCAGACGCCGACGGGACGGGACGTGCAGGGTTAACGGAAGCTATATCCCACTCTTGCCTTCTCCGCAAAGGCGGAGAGGCCAATCCGCTTCATGGCTTTGTCGTCAGCCTCGAGCTCTCCATCCCCAACCACCTATATCTTTATTTCCCCGTAACTGCAGCGCTCTGTTTGTCGCGTCAAATCACGAGAGCTTTCGTCCAGTTTCTACGCGTTTATACCCCATTGACCAGCCCTACACTTAGACAGAATGGCCAAAGTCTTTAGCTATGACGAAGGTAAGTGGGTGAGCTCGCTTCCTTGACCAAGCTGCGTCCTGACGCCAATTCACAGTGTCGAAGCACAACACCCCAGAAAGTTGTTGGGTGGTCCTCTACGGCCATGTATACGACGTCTCTTCCTTTCTGTCTGAGCACCCTGGCGGTTCGAAGATAATACTACAGCTCGCCGGCACGGACGCGACCGAGGAATACGACCCCATCCACCCGCCGGGAATACTGGAGGAGTCGCTGCCAGCAGAAGCCAAGCTCGGCAAAATCGACGAGGCGACGTTGCCCGCAGCGGAGAAGGCACCTGCAGAAGACGCGGCCGAGCCGGAGGGTCCTCCGCCGCTGGAAGACATGCTGAACCTCGACGATTTAGAAGACGCGGCGACCAAGCAGATCAGTCGCAAGGCATGGGCATACTATTTCTCCGCCAGCGACGACCTGGTGTCCAAGTCGCTAAACAATACCGTCTACCGCAATATCCTTTTGCGCCCGCGCGTCTTCGTTGACTGCACGAACTGCGACACCTCAACGACGCTCCTCGGTCACAAGGTTAATGTGCCCTTCTACGTTTCTCCGGCAGCAATGGCGCGCCTCGCACACCCTGACGGCGAGTGGGGCATTGCGCAAGCATGCGCCCAGTACGGCGGGATGCAAGTTGTCAGTAACAACGCATCAATGACCCCCGAGCAGATCATTGCGGACGCGAAACCAGACCAAATGTTTGGGTGGCAGCTGTATGTGCAAACGGAGCGAAAGAAGAGCGAAGCCATGCTAGCGCGCATCAACAAACTTAAGGCCTTTAAGTTTATCTGCTTGACGCTGGACGCGCCGGTGCCGGGCAAACGCGAGCACGACGAAAAGAACAAGAATGTCGGCTCAAACCTTCCCGTCCGTTCCGGTGTCCAACAAGGCTCCGCCTCCACCACCGGAACGGATCCGAAGGCTGCCTCGGCAGGCGACGCAAAGGAGGGAGGATCGAGCGGCGGTGTCGGAAAGAGCTTGTTTGTTGGCACGGCGCCAGATCTCACTTGGAAGACGACACTGCCTTGGCTGGCGAAGCACACGGAGCTGCCGATTGTGCTGAAGGGTGTCCAGACACACGAAGACGCATACTTGGCTTCGCTGCATGCGCCTCAGATCAAGGCCATCATCCTTTCAAACCACGGTGGGCGGGCAATGGACACGGCACCGCCGGCTGTGCACACGCTGCTTGAGATTCGGAAGTACTGCCCTGAGGTATTTGACCGTATTGAGGTATGGGTAGACGGCGGAATCAAGCGTGGTACAGACGTTGTGAAGGCGCTCTGCCTTGGTGCGAAGGCTGTGGGCCTTGGCAGAGCGGCACTGTACGGACTCGGTGCGGGGGGCAAAGAGGGCGTTGCGAGGACGCTTGAGAGTAAGTGTGCTTGACAAGTTTTTAAAAGAGCACGTGCTAACCATTGGCAGTTCTCAAGGCAGAAGTTGAAACGGCAATGCGGTTGTTGGGAGTGGAGAAAGTCGAGGATCTGGGCTTGCAACACGTGGGTGCTAGCCCTTCTGCCATTGGAGCTGCTGTTGCTAACTATGGACTCCAGATCAATGCGCGGCAGGTAGAGCGGGACATATACGACGGCCCCGACCATTCGGCGAGGCCGGCACTGTGGGCCAAGGTGAAGGCCAGGTTGTAGGTGACGGATATAGCATTTGTCATCTCTCTCGGAAGCAGCGTCGTCATATGATGGAGATAGCTAGTAAAAACCCACCGTTGTACATCCGAAGCGTCCGTGATGCGCACACCCATGGGCGAGCGTTGGCCGTGAGCCGCAGATCGTGAAGATTGGCGCGTCGTCAGCGGTAGGGCTGAGGGCGGGAAGGTGCAGTCACCGCCCAGAGCTCGTCGCGGAGTGATGTCAGGCATAGCGGCCAGAAGCCAGAAGAGAGAGAAAGGGGAAGGACAATGATGGAACGGAGCACTGAGCGGTGAAACCGGCGGGCTTGTTGAGACCCTGGTGCGGCGTAGAGGGAAGGCGCGCTCAGGCCCAGTGCCAGCGCGACGGACGAACACCCGCATCCCTGTCAGCCATCCCCCGGCGATCTGCACCGCCTCATCATTGGCCGCTTCGCCTTTGCCGGCCGCGTGACATGATCCTCGACAGGGGCCGTCCTTCTTCTAACCACCACCACCCGCAAGGTTGCTCCCTCGACCTCGGGCAGTGCCTTTTGCACGACTGCGCCTTGGGCCTCCTCTGCCTGCTCGCCGTACGCCCGTCGCTGCGAGCTAGCTGCGGGAGTGCCTGATGAATCCAGTGCCCGAGCTGCCCTGCGCCTTTCCCGCTGTCGCTACCGCCCGCCGGCGCATGACCATCAGGCCCGCTTCGCCGCCGGTACACGTCGCTGGCAATGTTGGTGGGAAAAAATTCAAGGCCATGGCTGTGGCTCTCGCGCCATCTTCCCTGCCCTGTGTCGGGCATACTCATATAGACATGTCTGCCGTCTCGCTCCCGCCCGACGCTGTTTGCCGTCTTTCTCGTTGTCGTTTTTTGTTTATTGATGATACCCCTTTCCCCCCTGCCACGAGATACGATACGATACGATACCCAAGAGCTCGTCTGAGCATTTCACCCACGACTAACTAATAATTCACGAATCATCACGGCCGCTACTGACATGTCGGCCGCTCCTATACAGGTGCTGGACGACGCGTCGAATGAGAACTTCTACCACGGACATCAGCGCTCGTGGTCCGACGATCCCCCAAGCTTTCGAGGGAAGGGCGGAGTCACGCACGAGCGGTCAAAGTCGCTCACCGCCAGCGTCACGCCCAAAAGGGAAGCGCTGATGGAATTGCCGGGTTCCAAGACGAATGAGCCGTTTCCGCCTTTCGACCCGCTGATGCAAGACTGGGATTTGCAAGAGGAGGTGCAATGGGGCATGGAGGCGGAGGCGGAAGTGGCGTCAGTGATGAAAATCCATTCAGTCGAGCAAACGCAGACCGAGTCTGGATTGGAATACGCAGCTGAAATGCAGTCTCAGACCGAGTATGACGGGCTTGGAGTGGTGATACCTTCGGGCACTTGGAAGAAATCCCCATACCCTACCCTCGCTGCCCATGTATTGTCACCGACGACATTTTCACCAGCACAATTTATCACAGCGGGCCAAGTTGGCCGCAGCCAGTCGGTGGCATCCATTGCGTCAGGGAATGGCGTATTGGAGGAAGGTTTCACCGGCATGTATTCAGAGCTACAAGACGGGCCCAGACGCCACTCGACCAGTACGGTAGGATCATTTGTGGACGCTGCCGGAGTACAAAGCTTCTTCTCACCACCTTTGGGCCGGTCGTCTCGAAGCACTTATACTTCAGAGCACGGGTCCACCGTCAGATCCGTGCAAATAGCTGAAGGTCATCGGCCAATCTCCCGCGGCACCTTTAGATCCTCCGCATCCTCTGAGACGCTTGCCACCCGAGACCATGGGGACCGCACATCCTACTGCAGCAACTGGACTCTCTGGCCCCGCAACGGCAACTCGACTCGCCCATCATCCATTGACACTCGCACTCCATCTCCTTTCGGTTTGGCCAGTCCTCGAGAATCTCTCCACGGACCACGCACCCAGATGAGTCCCAGCCAGCCAAGAAGGTCCAAGCAGCGCCCTATTTCCACCTTGGGGAACCCATTGGGCATGTTCCTCGCCGATGAGCCCGGTTCGCGGCCGGGATCCGCGAGCGCATCGCATATGCTGTTTGGTCCGCGACTCCAACAAACCTATAGTCCCGAGGGTATGGGCGCCTATATGGTGCAACCTGTAGACTCCCGCCCTAGCTCCGCCGGCTCCTACGAATCCGCCCGAGGTACCACGCCACCGCTGCCGCTTAATATGCCGAAGCGCCCCTATCGGCACGACCTCCCGCCCTGCCAACCCTGGAGCATGCAGCTCCCGTCCATCGCCTCGCAGTCGGATGCCTCGACGCGAATCGACTCGAACCCCAGACAGATGCGCTCCTTCCCTAGCGCCGAGCTTCACTTTACCGCGTATGGCAGCCTGGATCCGCAGAATGCGTCGCGGCCATCCATTGTCTACGAAGCGTCGGAGTGCCCGTCGCCGACGCAGCCGACCCTGCCGGAGCCAGCGTTGACGCGGACGCCGCAGCAGACGTCATGGCTCCGCAACCCTTGGCAGAGCGTCGAGTCGATGGGCTTCTTCGGCTTCGGCGCTGCCGACAGCGAGAGACGGAACTCCGAGGCGCTGCTGCCGCCGCCGCCGCCGGTACTGGCGGACAGCAGGCCAAACAGCGGCCGCAGCGGCAGCAATGCCAGCACTGTGATCCACTATTTTGCGCGGAGCCTGCCGGCGTGGGCACGGTACGTTTGCCCTTTCCCCTACCATGTTCACAAGAGAGGTGTGTTTCTAACATCAAACAGGGCCTACTACGCTGCCGGCGAGCCATCCTGCTCGACGGGCTCCCCCTCGCCCGCCTCATCCCGCCCAGGCACAAGGGCGCGCAAAACCTCGAGCCCACGCTCGGCGGCGACGTCGCGCTCGCGCAAGCAGTCGGTTCCGCGGTCACGGCCGACGACATCGAACACGGCACCGACCGGCTCGCCCGCCTCATCTGAGTTCAGCATTGCATCGGTGCGTCGGCCGCGCAACCGGCCGCTGCATTACAGCGAGGAGCTCGAGGACGCCGACGATGACGACAACTTCCTCTACGTGCATGGTCGGAGCCGGGGGAACAGTAGCTATCGGCGCAGCTTTGAGCAGGGCAGCTACACTTACAGCCACCATGCCAATGTTCAGGGCCACGGCCAGCACTTCCCGCGCTCCCGTTCCGTGAGCGTGTACTCTCGCGCCGAGTACGGGCACGGCCGCGCCAGCTTCGCCAGCGAGGTCTCCAGCGCGCTATCTGAGGACCGGCCGCCGCCGCCGCCGATGCCGTGGTCGCCCTCCCCGCCCGCGTCGCTGAGTCTGTGGGAAGAGGGGCTTGACGCAGGAATCGTGCGGGGGACGCCCTCGCCCGAGTTCGTACGGGGACGGCACCTGTACCAGCAGCAGCAGCAGTCTCAGGACGGGTCGCTACCCGCCGGCGCCGGGGGCGAGCCCGAAAGCGACAAAGCGCGCAAGAAGCGCGAGAAGCGCGAGAAGAAGGCGGAGAAGAAGGCGGAGAAGAAGGCGGAAAAGGCGAATAAAGAGCACAAGCCGCCCATGCACGCTCGCACGAAACGCCAGGTCTGGCTGTTTGCGCTCGGGTGGCTGCTGCCGCTGCTGTGGGTGGTGGGGGGCATGCTGGGGCTGCCGCCGAGCGAGGACGAGGCCGACGCGGCGAGCGAGGACGAGCAGGGCGATTTGGAAAAGGCGATTCGGGCGCGGGGAGAGGAGGCTAGGCAGGTGGAGAGGAAGAGGGCACGGTTTTGGCGGAATTTGAATCGCACGATGGGCGGGTTTGCGCTTGTGGGGGTGGTTGTGGCCGTGGCGGTTGTGGTCGCTGTGTTGAGGTCTAGGTGATGTGTGTGTGTGTGCTGGGAGGAGGGGGATGGTTTAGGATGGCTTGGTTTGGGTTTTTGAGTTTTTCTTGCGGCATTTGCTGGTGTTTTGTTGTTGGTTGGACTTGGGATGGAGACGCGATGACGATTTTATGCCGATATGACGGGGCTGTTTTTTGTTCTGTATGGAAGTGGTGTTTTGTAGTAGAAGAGTAAGGTTGTGTTATATCCGTTACTTAGCTCAACCAGTAGTATTTACAAAGGAAGAAAGAAAAACTATGTATACTCTCAAGCGCAGGACACTTCGGCGACCCGGCGCTGATCCCCGCCGCGCCAACACCGATCCGATAAGGTTGTTTGTTTGCCCCCAGAGCGCCAGAGCTCCCACACCAAGCACCAAGCACCATGCAGCCCGACGACGACGACGCCCTCGCCGCCCTCAACGCCCGCTTCCCATGCCGCGCGCTGCAGATCCAGCAGCTCGCTGCCATCTACCAGCCCTCTCTCCCGAGCCCCCAAACCACCGTCGTCCACGGCCTCGCCGCAACCGGCAAAAGCTCCATCGTCAACGCCGTGCTGAGCGCGCATAACATCACCCACGCTACGGTCCAGGTCCGCGAATGCGTCACCGGAAGACACTTGCTTGAGCGCGCGCTGCTGGCTTGTTTGGACGCCCTTGATCTGGATGGTACATTGGATCGAAAGCCGTTCGCGCGCTGCGAGAATGTCGCCGCATTGGTGGCGCATCTGCAGCGCCTGCTCGCATCGCAAGCGCCCACCCGCCTCGTCCTCGTCTTCGACGACGTCGACCGCGCCCGCGACGTCCCCGCCACGCTGCTGCCAGCGCTGGCACGGCTGAGCGAAGCCGTCGCCCTCCCAGGCGCACTCAGCACCATTCTCATCACCGCGGCGCCACTGGGGCCGGCAACCCTGCGCGCCTCGGGCGTCCCGCACGTTGCGTTCCCGGCGTACGCGCGCGACGAGGTGCTCGCGATCGTGGGGCGCGATCCCCCCGCCATCTTTGCAACGCCCCCCTCGCCCAGCAAGGGCTACACGGCGGCGCTGGCGGCCGAGGACGACGCGTGGGTGTGGGGCCGCTTTTTGGGCGTGCTGTGGGATAGTGCGGGCAGGAGCGCGGCGCGCGACGTGCTGGGCTTTGCGGGGCTGGCGAGACGGCTGTGGCGCCCGTTTGTTGCGCCGATTGAGGAGGGCGCGTTTGGGACGAGGGATTTTGCGCGCTTGTTGGTTAATCGCCGCAGTTTGTTCCAGGGCGAGGAGGGCCTCGTTGAGGGCGTTGTTGTTGCGCCGGCTAGGGGCGCGAAGACCGCGACGGGTGAGTGTGCCGTTTTGGAGTGGATTGGATTGGATTGGATTGGATTGTCTTTTTCTACTTTCGCTAACCGCGACATAGTAACGCACGCCCTCCCCCTCTTCACCAAATATCTGCTCCTGGCCGCGTACCTGGCGTCCTACGTGCCCGCGCGGCACGACACGCGCTTCTTCAGCCAGCACAGCGCCGCCAGCGCCGCCAGCAAGCGCAAACAACAACGCACCACCAAGTCCGCGCGCAACGCGCACAAAGCCCGCCGCAGCATCCCGCGGCAGCACCTGCTGCCGTCGCCTTTCCCACTCGACAGGCTCCTCGCTATCGCGGCCGCGCTCATGGGCCCTGACGACGCGGCGCTCGCGGCTGCTGGGCAGGCGGACGTGCTGGCGCAGTTGGCGACGCTGGTGAAGCTGCGCTTGTTGTTGAGGGTGGGTGCCGCTGCTGCCGGGGGGGATGCGTTGGATGCGGGCGCGCGGTGGAGGGCTAATGTTTCGTGGGAGGTTGTGGTGGCGTTGGGGAGGAGTGTCGGGGTGGAGATGGCGGAGTGGGGCGTTGGTGGGGCGTAGGGGGTTTGTCTTTTGGTGTTTGGGCGGCGTTGTGAGCGCGGTATGGGTGTTGAGGGCGTTTTTACCTAGGGATAGAGGCATAGGCACAGGCATAGGCTGCGTTGCCTGAGCGGGCGTACTGTAGGAGTTTAAATACTTGCGTCAAAGAAGTCGGTCCACAAGAGAGATAGATGGCAGGCGTACAACCCAGTTAGTCCCCATAATGAATTTTCAGAGCATGAGTATGAGCGAGAGCGCGAGGGTCTTGTGCAGCACATCTATGTACATCATTCTCAACACCTAAAACTCCATCTCCCCACAGCGAGCGAGGAACCGCGCTCGTAGTCATGTATGCTAGGTAGCTAACTCACGAGAAGGCAGAACAACCACTGGTGGTGCTAAAGATAACTCTCTGGCTCCTGGCTCGGCCCCGCGCACGCACGTCCATGGCACAGGAAATAACTAAAGCGAGCGAGCCCCCACGCGCTTGTTGTTGCTCGCTACGTGCCCGGTACCTGCCTACTCCTATGCAGTCGGACCAACTGGCTATTCTTGGAACTTGGTATCTATCGGGGTGGCTGGATGGGGAAGGCAGGCCCATGGGACGCTGAGAGGTGGGCGGTGGCAGTTGGTCTCGGGAACGGATGCCGGCTTTGTGGAGAGGTAGGTTGCAGTTTGGATGGACATGGACGAGGGTTTGATACCTAGTAGTGAAGTCGAAATAGAGTCGGTGGGGCTATGCTGGATCAAAGCTAGGAGCGTTTCACAGCTGAAACCCAGGCGTCGCCAAGGCTGTTGCGTGTCCCTTTCATCGAAGCAGCGAGCGAGCGAGCGAGGCAGCTAGCTCTCTCTCCCACCTCTCACCCGCAGCGGCCCCGGCCTGGCAGCAACAACAACAACAACAACGTTCGTTTTACCTTCACCACCACATCACGACCCATCGTCGCAGCCATCGCTCTGCGCATCTCGCCCACTCCCGCTCCTCGTCCAACGCCGTCATCGCGCGCGGAGCCCCGAAGATGAATCTCTTCCGGTTGCTGGGTACGTGCTTGGCATCGCCGCAGCTGTAGCTTGCAAGCTTGCTCAGAAGAGAGCGAAGCTTGCAGCGAGCTCCCCCCCCCCCACCTCGTGCCAAAGCGCTGTATGCTGATGATGGCCTGCTTGTAGGGGACTTGTCCCACCTGATCTCGATCCTGATCCTGCTGCACAAGATGAAGACGACCAACGTGCGTTGCGCCCTTCCCGCCGACGACCCCAATGGGGCATCCCCCAACCCATGCATCCATCCATCCATCCATCAGTCAAGCAGTCCAGACACAATCCCGCCAGACAAACACACACACCCAACCATACAGACAAACAGCAAGACTGACGCGGCATTGGCCCCCCGCCTTATAGAGCGCCAACGGCATCTCGTTCAAGTCGCAGTTCCTCTACCTCGTCGTCTACGTGACGCGCTACATCGACCTGCTCTGGACCTTCTACGACCCGGGCTTCCTCTACAACACCGTCTTCAAGGTCATCTTCATCGCTTCGTCCGCCTACACCGTCTACCTCATGCTCAACGACTACCGCCCCACGCACGACCCCAACCTCGACACCTTCAAGGTCCACTACCTGCTCGGCGCCTCGGCCGTCCTGGCCGTCTTGTTCCCCTACAAGTACACTATGACTGAGGTGCGTGCGCAATGCCCTGGGGGACAAGAGAGCAGCAGAAGCACAAAAACAAGGAGGAAATAAAACGCAGACCGAAGAACAAAAGGCCCCCAATCCCCTCCGCTCACCAAGCTGACATCCCCCGCCAACAGATCCTCTGGGCCTTCTCCATCTGGCTCGAGTCCGTCGCCATCCTGCCCCAGCTCTTCATGCTGCAGCGCACGGGCGAGGCCGAGACCATCACGACGCACTACCTGTTCGCGCTGGGCGCCTACCGCGCCCTCTACATCCCCAACTGGCTGTACCGCTACTTCGCCGAGGGCTACGTCGACCCCATTGCCCAGATCGCCGGCATCATCCAGACCATCCTCTACTCCGACTTCTTCTGGATCTACTACACAAAGTGAGTGGTTTTTTGCTCTTTTGCTTTTTTGCTCTTTTGCTTTTTTGCTCTTTTGCGCCGTTCGCGGCCGGATGAACCGCCAATGCGGTGGGCGAGACAAGGGGAGCTGTGGTGGTGGCGGGCTTGGAGCAAGCGGCAAGCGACAAGCGGGCAAGCGGGCAAGCAAGCGCGGGTCTCGTGCTCGTGCTCATGCTCGTGCTCATGCTCGTGCTCATGCTCGTGCTCGTGCCCGTGCCGGCAAGACGCGGACCACCGCGCATCAGGTCTGGGCTGCATCTCCAAAAGCGACAGCAACCCCCTGACGTCAGCGCCAAAGCCGCGATGCCACCAGTCCAGCCATATACAAAGCCACGCCCCGCGCCCCTTGCCCCCTCCCATCCTCTCCCAGACAGACAGGCAGACAGACAGGCAGACAGACAGGCAGACAAACGCCTCCCCACAAACCCACCCCAAACGCATGCATGCTAACACCGCGCGCCACCCCCAGGGTTCTGCAGGGCAAGAAGTTCAACCTGCCCGTCTAAGCCCCCTCCCAGCACCACCGCAGCACGTGTACAGCACAGCGCAGCACGCACGCACGCACGCACAGCCAGGCAGCCACTTCCACACCCACGAACACACAACAACAGCAGCAACGAAATTGGTGGCAGCGGCGATGGCAGTGGCACGAAACACGAACGAAGCGAAGCTAAGCTGCATGCACGCACGGCACGGGCACACACGGCGAAGAGGATAAATAGCGGGAGCAAGAAAAGGAAAAAGCAAAAGCGAAAAGCGAAAGCGAAAATGGAAGTGAAAGTGAAAGAAAGAGAAAAACCGGTCGCAGCGTTTTTGTGCGCCACACCCTTTGTAGCAATTTTTCGTCAAGGCCGAGACGGAGCGAGAAAGATGGACGGACGGACGGGCAAGGCAGGCTTCTCTTGCGATGGGATGGGATGGGAGGGCCGGGCAGGGCCGGGCAGGGATGGCTGGCTGGAGGGGAATATGGAAAAAGAAAAGAAAAGAAAAGAAAAGATAACCGTCGTTCCCGTCGTCTCTGCTACTGCTACCGCACCCACACAACCTTCCAAATGGCTGGCTTTTTGGGCTCCGTGGCGTAGGAGTATGCGGGTGGGTGTGGGTGGTAGAGAGTGTAATTGTCGGCCTGCCTGCACACTTGCCTACCTGTCTGCTTGTTGCACTGCTCTGCTCTGTTCTGCTCTACTCTGGCTCGGCTCTGCTCAGCTCTGCACCACCTAGTTACTGTACTATACATAGCGATCGAATCTGCTTCTACCTACCTACCCTACCCTAACCTAACCTAACCTACCCAATCGCTGGCTGATGCGGCCCTGGGCTTTTTTTTTGGGGGCATTGTACTGTGACTTCCTCGTGCGGGGGTGCGGTCGTGACTTGTCTGTATGCATGTGATATGGGAAGGGGGTGGGTGTGAGGTTCCGCTCCGCTCCGCCCCGCTCCACCCCTTTCCCGGGGTAGGCCGTGTGTGCGCTTGGAGGTTTGCCTGCCTGGTTGGCTGGCTGGCTGGTGGTGTTTTGTCGGCAGCCTGCAGGTGCTTGACTGGTCATTTCGTAGAGGTGGGTTTTGTCTGTTGTTCATATGCTTTTCTTTTTTTCCTTTTACATGTCGACTTTGGACTTCCGTTTTTCTCTTCTTGCTTTCTCTCTCTCTCTCTAACTCTTTTTTCCTTTCTCTCTTTGTTCTATTTCCAGTCAGTCTGGCATGGATGCAAATGCCTTCTCGACGATGAGTAGACAGGCATACCGTGCCCTCCTGCTTCATCCCGGCAAGGAGGACCGAGCCACCGGACAATGGATACGCCCCTAAATGGAGGTTGCTACGTCCGAAAGCAGGACGGACGAGCCTGAACGTGTACGAAGGACAACCGATCTGGACTGAGGAGAGGGACGCACGTGCCGACAGCCGGACTGACTAGCAAATTGGTGACTTGGAGTCGCGATGCTGTCGCTGGCGGTTATTAGCCGTTACCCCAGGGTCCAAAGCCTGTTCACGTCAGTGATGCTGTCAACGCGGATGCTGCCGCTGTCAGTTTCAACGGCGTCCTGCCAAAGGCATAACCCAACCACACCTTATCACAACATACCACTCCGATGTACCTAGGCCGAATCGACGCGCTCGATTGTGCGCAACCGCCTCTGACCATGCGCCGCATGGAGGAACAGGAGCGCGGCACGCGCATGTCCCGCTGCTGCTGCTGTCGTTACGCCACGAGCCAGAGCCATCAATGTGGATATCGCTGTTGCCGTCGCTGTCACTGTCACTGTCAGAACCAATGTGGGTCTGCTATACAGCCCGACCACACCTTATCGCAACATACCACTTCGGTGTACCTAGGCCAAATCGACGCGCCCCGTTATGCGCAACTCTCCCATGCGCTCCATGCTCTTCTCCAGGATAGTGTATACCTGTGTCATCGCTGCTGCCGTCGCTGCTGCTGTAGCTGGGCTATCGCTGCTACCACCGTCGCTGGCGGCAGAGAAGAGTCGTCAACGTTGATGTCGCTGTCGCTCACACTGTCGCTGTCAACGTCATCCTGGCACAGGCTCCAACTACACACCATCTCGACATACCCTCTTAAAGTACCACGGCCATATGGATGCGCTCCGCCATCGCATTGGGTCCCTCCATTATGCGTTCCGCCCTCGTACGTCAGTGTAACGCGAGAGGTACATGAGTGCATGCGCCTGCATTACTGCCGTCGCTTTGTGGGATGAGAGAGTGGAGCTGCGCTGCTTGCCTGCTTGTGTCTGATGCCAGGGGCCAGACTGTTCGAAAACTCGGTGGTTGTGGTTATGTTGGTGTTGGTGTTGCAACGGACAACAGCACAAATAGTGCCGATACAACACCCGAGCGGAAATAAGGGGAGGCGTTGACGCTGCTGCTGCTGCTCGTATCCAGGGCAAGAGAGCAAGGGCGTGATGACGTTCTCTTCCAGCGAATAGGTATTTGTGTTCTCGCGTCCGCCGGCTCGCCTGGCCGACTCAGAAAGGCATCATGACGTCGTCGTTGCCAATTGAGGACACTGGAACACAGAGCGCAACAGACACGGCCAGCCTCGTGCCGACACCCCCTCAGAGACACGTATAACACTCTCTTCAAGAGCGGAACGAGCCATACACCCCGGTTCCAACCAAGCAAAACAAAGCGCTCTCAATGATTCCGCTCTCGCTCTCGCTCAGGAGCCCCGTCGTTCATACACTGCAACAAGAAACAAGCCACCTAACCCCCTACCCCCCGTCTCTGTGCATAGTGCATAATGCAGCAGCTCACATGAATCTAGCCATCGCAAGACCTTGGATCCATATGCTTGACCACTGTCTACAGACATGACTCCCTACTGCACGTCCCAACTATGGTACGGCAAGAATCTTCCAGACGCCATGCCATTCCTGCCACCCCAATGTCCTGCTGTCCGCTCGCACGCCATATCCCGCAAGGAGGCAGCGAAGAGAGTGACGCGGGTTTTGTTGCGTCCCAGAGAGGATTGGAAAGGAGAGAGGGCATGGGTGAGGAAGAGCAAGAGCAAGAGGCAGAGGGCGAAACAACGAAGCTGCTGCGTCCGTTCGGCCGTTTGGAGAGGAGAAAGACGGTACAGTACGGTAAGGCATCCTTTCGTCGTCCTCAAACAACCATGCCGGCTTCCCCATCCGCCGGTTCAGCCATCGTGAGCTTCCCGAATAGGAGACTAGAACAAGCAATCCGTGGAACGAGCCCCGTTCCCAGACATATGCCCTTCTGAGTCTACCCCTCCGCTACCAGACATTGCAAGATCGTGACCCTATAAGAAGTTGCTTGTGCTCGCCCTGTAGACTTTTTCCTCCACGATCTCTACACTCCACACGCGCAGCCCACTCAGTGAATACTCACCAGCCAAGCTTTCAGCTCACGCTCTCCTGACTTCACTCACGACTGCGCTCAGAGATCCCACACGCACCCACCCACTCTCTCTCTCTCGTCCAGCCACCAACAAGGCGGACGCAACATCTCCACTCACCACCACCACCACCACCACCACCACCACCACCTCGACATCTCCATCCCTGCTCCTCACGGCCCATCATGGCCCGCAAGCAGGTCCCGATCCCCCAATACCCCTGCTCCCACAACGACGACGCTCTCCACTGTCCCACATGCACGCAAGCCCGTGCCATGAGAGCGCGTGAGATCCACCGCGACAACGTCCCGGCGCAGCGCACCGGGCCGGTCCAGCGCGTCCAGGCCGGGCACGAGGCGCAGGGCTTCCCGGCCGCCACCCTCGCCGAGTATCTCACCTACTTGAGCGAGTTCGACAAAAGCACCCGCGGCGAGCCCCACGACGCCGACGTTCTCGCAAGGGGCACAGCGCAGCATCGGTACTGGCTGCGTGCCAACTTCGCCCTATCCCACCTGTCCCCCCTCGGCCTCTCGTGGAAGAAGGGCAGCCTGGCCGTCGTCCCCATCGAGCAGTGGGGTGAATATCTCCGTCGCGCCCATATCTGCGACAACCCCCTCGACCCCCACTCGCCGGCCACGGGCGCCCATCGCGGCAGAGACGCCATGCAGACCGCTCTCCGCCAAATGGGCGTCCACGCCATGGCGAAGGGCATCCTCCTCGCGTTCGGGGATACATGTCCCCACTGCCATGTGACAAAGAAGCCTGTTCCCCGGCGCGCAGGCGACTCCAGCGCCTGTGACAATCGCGTCTCCAAGCCCAGACCACGGGCACGGCGCACCACTGCTCCTGCCACCTTCGCCGCGGTGGCACAACTCGCCGAGGAGGCTCAGCTCGTCACCCCGGCTGCTGTCCCTGATCCCATCATAGAGGAATTCAAGGGCTACACCCAAGCGGACTGGGATAAACTCTTCAAGCCGGACAACTTTATCCAGCCGCTGGACTACCCAGTTCAGCCGCAGGGCTGCCCCGTCCCTGCCCAGTCGCAGGCCGGCTGGGGAGACTATCCGGGTCCGGGGCAACCCTTCCTCGACCCCGCCCCTCCCCCCGGCGTGTCCCCCGACATCGACAGCGTATCCTACGCCATCTGGGGACCTGCCAATAATCCTATCAAGGAGCCCAGTCCCGGTCTTGACCCCGGCCTCATCCCTTGCGAGGGCTACGAGAACGCCCCGAATGACGGGTTGTTCTTCCAGAACTTGTACAACACGCTCACTAACGAGTTAAGAGCTAACCCATAAAATCCCGGGTTGGATTGCCAGGGTCCGTCTGTTGCTTACTCCTGACTGCTGCGGTGATAGGCGTCGACTAAACGTAATCATCGTGGCGGGATGGCGGAGGCGCAGACTGCTTTCCTAGTTGTGCTTGGCTTGTGTTCTGTTCTTGCGATCCTTCTCTTGTGTGCTTTTTTGTAGCTCTCTCTTGTACTCTTTCGCGTACCAGTTTCCTTGCTCTTTTTTGACTGCATACCACCACGACTCACGACTGCACGATACCCCTCTTCATAGCATAACATGGCGTTTTTGTTGCAATTTGGGCTAGAACGGGTTTCTAGAGCATGGACTTACGGAATGGACTTACGACACTACGACTGCATGATAGATGGATACCCCTCATGTTAATGATGGCATAGCATGGTGTTTTCTTTGGATGGAATAGACGGTGTTTCTTTGTGCGAACCTTGTGTGCTGTTTCCGTAGACGTTCAGTATGTTCGACTTATAGGCATGAGCCTGTCAATCCGACTTGGGTTTTCTTTCAACTTCGGCTTTTATAGCTGGCTGCATGAGCTCTGTGACCGTGTTCACCGTGCATGATCGGCTTGCGCCATCCAACTGCAACTTCGTTCGCCGTCGAGACTGAAACTGTGCCGTGGGCCCAGGCGATGGCCCTACAGTGAACCCGCGTCGTCGCGGCCTCACCAGTATGACCAGCCTGCACTGTTAGCTAGCAAGTTCGGCGCGTGAACTCCCTTTGTCGATCCGGGTTCCAAGTGTAGCTCACGCGCGGGGGTCAAAACAGTGTTCCATTGCGTCGGTCAGATAGCAGAGCGACACTCGGTGGTTCGGTCGGCGGTTGTTGTTGTTACTGTGAACTTCCATGGAAGACGACGACAGACATGAGAGTGGAAGGCGTCGTCGCTACTGCCAGTCTGGGCAAGGCAGCAGGCATGCTAGGCAGGCCGTTCGTGATTGCCACTTCCTTTTCTGCGATGCGGGAGCCTGCCACTTCACAACCATCGGCCAGCTCGCTTACCTATGGCACAGGAGAAGCGACATGTCGAACACACAGCCCAGCAGACAAATCTCTTATATCCACTGCTGGTTTCCTCCCCTCTGTCATTTCTCAGGCACGGGCTAATCTCACTCACAGTTTCAGTGATAGCGCGGATCTCGCTCTTTGTGTTCAGTTGGACGACGCGCCCGCGCTGGGACACAATGGCCGGTTCCTTGCCGTGGAGTGTGCATACCATTGTACGTGGCGCGTGGTGGGAAGGTTCGTGGGGTGAGGTGTCGTGGTGTTTGCTGCTGTGTCAAACGGGTGCGTGTGGTGCACGGACTGAGGGCGGGTGAGCGGCGGATGTCGTGGCCAGATTTCCGGGTGATGGAGTTGAAGTTGGAATTAGGGCGAAGGGGAGTTTTCAAGCACTGGTGTAGGATGCTTCTGCTTGGAATTTCCTATGATCTGTATGATTCTATTATAATAGGTAACCAAGTCGACTTTGTTCCTCCACCAGAAAGATCGAAATGACAAGCTCACTGATAAAACGAACACATTCATGCGCGCTACGCTGCGATATCACGCTAACAACGCAGACATCTACTCTTTCTCGCTTCTATCGCCACTCGAGTCTACGAGCTGCAGCTGCACTGCATAGCGCGACCTAACCTCGGCACATCGCCGCAGAAGCGGTCTTCATCCTCAGCGTTAACGCCCCATTGTTCCTCGAAGGGATTTAGTGCCATGTTCATGACCGTCCTGAGCACGTTACGCTCCTCCTTGTGCTCGACGCGCTGGATCAGCTCGTCCAGCACCCAACCTCTGGGCACGAACTGTTGGGAATAGGCGTCAGTATGTGTGGAAAAGAAAGAGGGGGTAAATAGCTGCTTACCTTGGGGTTTACGCTCTTCATCGCAGCAATGCGCGCGTCGTCGCTCCCTTCGCCCCAGTCCTCGAGCACGCGCACGCGCCATTGCGCGAGCCAGTTGCTAATGCGCTCCTTGGCCTTTTCCTCATCGCCGGCGACGCCTTCATGGTGGAAGAACCGCGGCGCAACCTCTTTGCGCTTTTTTTCCGTCTCGGTCTCCGCCAACGTGATATTGCTCAGTGTGCGGAAGGTGTGGTTGAAGTCCAGCTCGTGCGCCTCCATTGTGTCGAGCAACTCGGAGAACAACACCTCGAAATCAGTCTCCTTGGACGTCTTCAGGCCCAGCCGCGCCGACATCAGCCGTTTGTACTCAGTCATGAACACTGCCTTATACTCCCCGCCCGTCTCCGTAATGAGGTGCTCAGCGCGCTCAACTAGCTCGTCGGCCCACGCCTTGCTGACGCCGTCTTCGACGAACTCCGCTTCGTCGCACCGGGCGCCGGAGCCGATCAGCTCGCCCAATGCTTCGCCTAGCCGTACCAGATTCCACCAGATGATGGTGGGTTGGTTGCGGTAGCTGTACCGCAGCATGTGGTCGTCGTGGTTGGGCGTGTAGCTGGGGTCGAAGTTGTCCATGAAGGCAAAGGGGCCATAGTCCATGCTGAGGCCGAAGATGGACGTGTTATCAGTGTTGAGCACGCCGTTCATGAAGCCGTAGGCTTGCCATGCGGCGACAGTCTTCGCGTTACGTCGTGCGATCTCGCGGTAGAGACGGGTGTAGCGGTTCTCGGCTTCCTTACCAGTACCTTGAATCTCGTCTTTCGCCACGCCGCGCGCGACTTTGTCGTGTTCTTCCACTGAAGGGATCTTGCTTGGCAATGACTCCCATCCGGGAAAGACCTCCTCAGCTACATAGTCGGAAAGCTGGCGCAACAGCTTCCTGTCGCCGCGCGAACGGGGGAGGTCAAACGTTCCGAAACGGATCCAGGACTGTGCAAAACGGGCCACTATGGCACCGGGCTCCATGCGCTCACGGAGGACCTTGCTTTTGGGGCAGAGAACGAGCGAGAGGGCGCGGGTCGTGGGAATCTTTAGCGCGTTAAGGTATTCCGAAACGACAAACTCTCGGATACTAGACCGCAGCACGGCCTTACCATCCGCAAAGCGCGAGTACGGTGTCTTGCCTGCGCCCTTGAGCTGTAGCTCATAGCGAACGTTTGTTGTTGGGTTTGTCGTCTCAAAGAGAGAAATCGCGCGCCCGTCACCGAGCTGGCCCGCCCACTGTCCGAACTGGAAGCCTCCGTAACATTGCGCCCAGGGGTATATGCCTTCGCCAGTGTTTTCGTCCCATGTATCGAAGGTATTGCCCGCAAGTGCTTGCAAAAATTCTTGCGATTTCGCGTCTTCCGGTTGAATGCCCAGATCTTTCATGGCAGTATCACTGACGGCCAGCAGCTCCGGCCCAAGAACACACTCAGGGCGAACATAAGTATATAAGGCACCCTTGACCATGCGGGGACCAAGGGTCTCTCGAGGCGCATTGTGGGAATCGCGAGGTGTGGCGAAGGCAGGGTCCGGAGGCAGTTTTGAGGTAAAGTTGTTGGACTTCGGAAGGTCTCTCAAGGCGTGGCCGGACGTACCAGCAGTCCCATTACTACCATTGCTTATATGGTTGGCCATTTGGGCAAGTCGTACGCGAGGAGCTTGGGGGCGGCGGAGAATGCGGGATAGCATATACGGTGGCGAGTATGCTGAAAGGATGAGAAGATGGTAACGGGGCGAGAGCCGTGGTAGAAAAAGGTCCAGGGAAGAGAGAGAATTTAGGATAAATAGAAATCCTACCTAGAGAGTAGGGGGTATCTTTGGTGTCGCCATGATTGTCCATTCGCCTTCGTGCTGCGTCATCATGCGAACAGAAGCTCGGCTTTGAGCTCCGCCGTATCGATAAGCCCGCTGCCGCGGTGTCGCGTCTCAACCGAACCTCTCACATCTCCCGTCTCTTTGACCTCAAAGGGTTTGCCAGATGGAAGTAACCGCCCGCACGTTCAGGTTCTCTCGGCTTACATGCAGCATCGTACTCGTAAGGGCAGACTGAACCAGACAGCCTCCCTCGTATGTGCACGATTTGCTTCATAGTTGTGGCGTCAGTGATTTTCATTGCTGGATCATCACTACCTATTGTCCGGGATCTGTTCCACTCTATTCTTTGCAGAACGCTGTTGGTCCATTTCTCACGCTGTAAGCCTGCCAGCGTTGGCCACCAGAAAAGGAACAACCATTCGCTCATACCGCAAGATGATTACCGCCATAGCCTTAGACTTCCCGTTAAGCTATTTTGAGCTTCTAGCCACTACTGAGCTCCTCTATCCTTCTCGCTTCAAAGCCTGTTTTTGAAATCTTTTCTCTTGCGCGCTGCGTGGAAACGCCTGTCAGTCTACTTTTTCACACTCAGGTCACGTGCTAGGCCCTATTTGATCTTAGCGCGTCTTCCAGCATTCACAAGTGGCTGGCTGCTCTTCTCTAGCGTTTCTCAGCAAGTCGCCACCTGCAGACATACGCGGCGGTGCATCAACCATGGCACCGCCTCCGAAAAGATTGGAAATCCCGGGCATGTACTACGGTATGTTTATTCTTTTCTTTTGTCATCCATAGTAAGATATTAATGTAAACAGATGAGGAAAAGAACCGATACTTCAAGCTAGAGAAACACCACCACCTTACTCCTAGTATCAAACACTCTATCCAAAGCCATGAAGTAGCCAAGAGGGAGAAAAAGGTAAACTTCCTCCCACTGGTTATAAGCTTGAAGATTGTTAATTTTCCGTCACAATAGAGGCAGAAGCGGATCGAGGCCAAACAAGCAGCGGTCAAGAAGCATCGCATCACACGCTCGCGCCTGATTCAGAGCCCGTGGTCATGGAGCTTAAAGACGGAAGTCAATGGGCCTAAAGCCGACCCTAGCGCTCATGCGAAAGGCCTCGCCAGCGTATTAAGTAACCCAAGTCAAAAGCTTCTGAATCCTAGCACCGTATGGTCCGAGATCCCGTCCACAGCCAAGGTCACCCACTTTGACTACGACACGGAGACACGAACGATCATCGCAAGCGTCGAATGCGGTATGAACTTTGTTATCAGTGCATCTTTGGATGATATGTATCCTAGAGCTGGTCGAGGTTTTCCCATCTCCCGTCGATTTATTGAAACTCAGAGCACAGCAGTCAGCTCGCTCCACATCAATTCTAACAGAAACCTGATCACGACGACCAGAGGAGAATCTGCGGCGTCGACGATCCAGATAACCCCTCTCCGATCTCCACAGGAAGCGGCGGCTGGCGATGAACGAATTTATGGAGATGTAAAAGAGAACTTAAGCCCTTACGGATTCACCACTATCTGGTCAAGTGCCTCGAATCCGTTCCCTAATGCCACAGAAATAGCGGTCGTTGGCACCTCAGAACATAGTAAGCACTTCATTTCATAATTCTCCTGATCTGCTAACTAACGAAATCTAGTTATTCGTCTCGAACGCGACCTCGTAGTCGGGACTTGGGATGCAAAGAACGCTTTCAAAACAAGGAAGAGTGATCCCTTGGCTATGGACTGGCTTAGTCCTCAGACCGTCGCAGTAGGCTTCCGAAATGGCTTTGTGGCTCTTTACGACCCAAGAACCTCCGACCACGTAATGCGGATGCGCCATTCCAGAAGCGTGATCGGCCTCAAGCGCGCGGATAACGAGCATCGACTCATCGTGACGGGGTTCAAGAGTAAAATGGACATGTACGATCTCCGCATGTCCGCAGACGGCAAGGGCCATCATCGGCCGAATAAGCAACACAAGTAAGTGGAAGCTCATGTACACGATTTAAAAGAGCCATATTGACATGTGTAAAACACTTTAAAGCACAAAACCATACTTGTCTTTTGACTACCAGAACGACTGGCACTATCCGCTCGGCTTCGACGTCCATTATGGAGCTGGTCTTGTCGCAGCAGCCCATAACGATGGAATCGTACAACTGTATTCGATGAGAAGTGGCGCGAAGGTTCGGCAACTGAGGCAACCGGTCAGCGCCCAGAAGAAGGAAGTGACTTGTCTGAAATTTGTCGAGGAGGTTGCCGGAGTGGATGAGGGCCGCACGAAGTTGCTTGGTAGCGCGGGCTGCTGCATCATGCAATGGGTGTAGGGGTAGTGGCTGGAATCTTCATGCAATATGCGGGCTTGGACAGAAGAGTGATAGAGCAATAATTCTATTTATCAAACAGTCAATGAGCTGAGGTGAGGTCCAAGAGCGGCGTTGTGATAATGCGCCGGTTCGGGTAAAGTAAGGCGCCTAGCGCAAACGAACGGCGAAGAGCTTCCATCATAGCTGCAGCACCTTCGCAATTGCCACACACAGATCGCTACTCCAACACCAATTCACCCTCGCTCAAGCATTGTCGAGGCACGGCGCCATGGCCGACCTGCAGGAGCTCTTCGCTCGGCTGAAAAGCCCTTCGAACTCTGCATCCTCCCCCGGCGCGTCGCAGACGGGCGCCAGCACCGCCAACCAAGGTTATCTCCAGCCATCTGTCTCGTCTCCCATTTTCTCCCCCCAACCTGGCGGCCCTCAGCCCCATCATCCATCCGCAATCATGAGCCCGAACAGCTCTACTGCGCACACTCCGGCGCCTGAGACCAGCAACTCGGATCGCACAACAAGCCTTCTGAACCTGCTGAAATTCAACCAGCCCAGCGCCACGCCGACCTCACTCCCGGATACCGCGGCCGACCGTCGCCCTCCATCGAGCCTATACCAGGACATGCAGGGAGGACAACAGGGTGTTCCGGGTCGCGCAACCTCTGCTTCGGATCTTGTTGCTTCGTTCATGCGCAAGCCTCCTTCGTCTGCCGCCGTCCAGTCTCCAACTATTGCTTCGCCTGCACCCAACAGGCCTGACATGGGCGCTGCCTCTTCCAACGCGAACCCGCAGGACCTCCTGCTGAGGCTCCTCAACCACCCCAAGCCTCCGCAGACCGACACTCCTTTGCAGCCTCAGGCCGTTGAAACAAACGTGCCGCAGGCTAACATTGACGACCTCACTCAGGATCTTGCCGACGCCAGGCTCGAGCCTAGTAACGCTTCTGCGGCTATGCCGTCTACTAGCTCGCCGCTCCACATCTTCGGTGGCAGCAGTGTTTCTCAGCCCGCTCCTTTCGAGCCTGCCACTGCCGCCCCCAAGAATCCGCTCTTTACCTACGTCAACCCATTTGAGCAGCTCTCGGCTTCTTCTCCTCGCAACCGCACTCCGAAGCCCGAGGCCCGTTCCGGTACCTCTACACCGAAGGTTGAGATTTTGAAGCACGGCCGAGAGACGCCGTCCGCTATCAGTGGCGCTGCTCCAGCTTTCAAGTCTAGGAAGCTGTCCGCCACCGGTTCGCCTAGCCCTGTCTATGAGTCACGCGAGCCAGGTACTGTGGCTGAAGCCCTCAACGAAGTTGGACAAATTGTCGATAAGCAGGTAGAGGAAGCCGTTGCCGACTTGAACAAGGAATCCAAAGCGACTGATGGCCGTGAACCACTCCAGGAAACCGATCTCAACAAGGCTGTCCATGAAGTTGCTGTCGAGGCCAAGGAGCAGCTAGACGACAAGGAAATTCGCCGCGAATTCGAGAAGGAAATACCCAAGGAGCTCGCTAAGGCGATCGAAGATGTCGTTGACGACGTCGCCCAGGAGAAGGTTGCCGATAGCTGGGAGAGTGCTGAAGACAGTCCTGGAAAGGAAGACGGCAACGCCGTCATTGTCTACAACTTCCCCATGAAGCCCTTCGTTTCTATTGATATCAAAAAGCTTCAGGATCCTCCGATCCCCATTCGTCAGGACAACATTATGGATATTGCTCGGTTGAAGAAGGACTTCGATCAGATTGACCGCAACCTGGTCACTGTTTCCAAGACTTTCATTGCATACGCTCTGTCCAAGCATGGAGGTTTCCGCCTCATCCGCCAAGACACGGGCAAGTATAAGCAAGTCTTCAACGCAACCAAGGAGCGCATCTTCAACCTCCAGGTCTGCACGAGCTCTATTAGCACGCCCAGCTCGCCCACTCACGAGGTTGAGACTGTTCTTGCCACTGGCGTCGATGGTTCTGTTTTCTGGACCACGATCGTTGGCTCTCACGGTGACACCTTCGGGGAAGACAACCTCGAAGAGCAGGGTTTTATCTTCCCGCCCGTCCCTGCCCAGGATGATAACACATCCGGTGGTCAGCTCAAGACGCGTGCGAAGAAGAGCTCACGTCACCCAGACTTCTTTGGTGTTGGTAGAGGAAAGTCAATCTTCATTGTCTGGCCTCATATTGCTCGCTCTTCCGAGTACACCGACGCCAAGACTCGCATCTGTGACAGCGACAGGTATCTCAGCGAGCGCTGCCTCCGCATCGTCACTGGTAAGGCGGGCAAGGATTTTGCCTTCAGCGAGGATGATACCGTCATCGCTTCCCTGGACAAGGCTGGAAGGCTGAGGTTCTGGGATATTCGCGATTTGGTGACTGAGTCTCTCAATGGGCAGGCCGTCGGTCGTATGCCACCTCGGGAGGTGCGCACACCTATGCTTCAGTTGAACACCGTTGCGCCTGGTGATAAGTCTTGGCCTACTTCGGTCTTCTTCCTCGACAAGGAGCGCCCTTGCGCGAAGGGTATCGCTCTTCGGTACCTCATCGTCGGTCTCAAGCAGAATCACACTCTGCAGTTGTGGGATCTTGGCCTGGGCAAGCCTGTTCAGGAAATCAACTTCCCTCACGAGAACGAGTCGGACGCCATCTGCAGCATTGCTTATCACCCGAAGACTGGCCTTCTTGCTGTCGGCCACCCGACCAGGAACTCCATCTACTTCATCCATCTGTCCGCTCCTCGATACAACCTCCCTGCTATGTCTCAAGCCAAGTACTTCACTCGCTTGGCTGAGCGGGATCCCGATCTGCCCAGACCTGAAAGCACTGCCATCATGAGCGGTATCCGCGAGTACTCTTTCGCCTCCAAGGGCCAGCTGCGTAGCTTGGAAATGCTTAACGAGCCTGCGGCTTCTCCGGAAAGCTATGCTCCGGATGATGCACCTTTGTTCGAGCTGTACATCATGCACTCCAAGGGCGTTACCTGCTTGGGCATTAGGAAGGACGACCTTGGCTGGAGCCAAGAGAACAAGGTCTTGCATCCCGTTGATGCTGAGGCTGGCGGTCACATTGCTCTCAACAACATCCGCGTCCTCTCCGCTCTTGAAGTTGCTCCTAGCACGACCGAATCGTCGGCCAACGGCGAAGCAGCAGCCCAAAATGCGTCCAACACTCGTTCCTCTCGCGCTCCTGTTAAGGAGGCCCCGAGGAAGGAGCCTGCTCCTCGCTCTCGCGCCACTTCGCAGGCTCCTGAGACTGCTTCCATGATCGCTTCGACGCTGCAGAGGGTGGAGAACCAGCAAGATGCCGATCGTGCTGCCATCATCAACGGAGGTGACAAGAGCGAAAAGAAGAAGAAGAAGAAGGCTGCTGCCGCTGCTGCCTCGGAGACTGCGTCTCAGGTCTCGACCGCACCTAAGGCAACCGCTCCTGCCGCAGCTCCGCCTTCTTACGCGAACATTGCTCAGCGTGCCAAGACGCCTCCGTCTTTCGAGCAGCCGAAGGCTGTTGAAGAGAAACCCATTGCTAAGGCTCCAGAAACTGAGGTTCCTGAGTGGGCTACCAAGCTTCTCGGTCAGCTCCAACCTGCTGCTCCTGCGCCATCTGCCCCTGCCGCCTTCGATCCTGAAATGCTCAGGAAGCTTGAGGAGGGCATCTCTGTTGAGTTCAACAAGAGCTTGGGCAATGGGTTGGAGACTCTCTATCATCGTTTCGATGAGGACAAACGTGTTCAGGACGCTGCTGGCGCTGCTAAGATGGATGCTGTCCTGCGGCTGGTGTCCAGCACCCTCACCGAGAATGTCGAGAAGACCTTGTCTCGCATTGTGACGCAGAACATCCAGAAGACTATCCTTCCATCTTTGAGCGACCTGGTCACTACTACGATCGAGCGTCGTCTTGCCGAAACCTTGGGCCAGACCGTCTCTGCGAGCATTCCTCGTGAGGTCAAGGCGACCCTTCCGTCTGCTGTCAACACTTCCATGCGCGACCCCGAAACGCTCCGTCTTATCTCGGATTTGGTCTCTCACAAGGTTACTCAGCACATGGATTCGAACATGGCGACTAGTTTGCGCAACAGTATTGGCAACACTTTCTCGACTGTCGCCGTCAATGCTGCTCAGCAGTTGTCTGGAGACATGGAGCGTCGCATGGGCGAGCAGCTTCGCCAGGCTGAGATTCAGCGCCAGCACGATGCTGCAAAGATTGATCGTCTGACTAACTTGGTCACTGGTTTGGCTGAGGCTGTCCACGCCATGTCTGCTTCTCAGTCTAGCTTTCAGGAGGAAATCCTAAAGCTGCAGAGGCAGGTTGCTCAGACTGAAGGCTCCGTTAGGTCTGCCCCTTCTACCGGTCGCTCCACCGCCCCGCCTGCCAAGGGCCCGGAAGAGATTGAGCAGGACGAGATTACGAGGTTGATGAGCGATGGTAGCTACGAAGAGGGAACCATCATGGTAAGTTGAAGCACAGCATATTTATCGCAGATTTCAGGGAGCTAACGTTTTGCAGTGGCTCCAATCGCCTCGCCAGGCTGAGCTCTTCGACCAGCTCTTCGTGCGCTGTAACCCAGCCTACATCCAATCTCTGTCTCCTCTCGTCGCGCTGTCCGTGTCGGCTGCTGTGACTGCGTCTTTGGAGACCAACATTGCGGAGCGCATGATGTGGCTCGATGCCGTCTTCAGCACCATCAACCCCAAGGACGCAGACATTCTCGAGGTTGCCCCCAAGATTATGGATGTGCTCTCTACTCGCCTCCAGGGCGCGTACATGCAGATTGCCGAGACGACCCCGAACAACCCGGTGCTCCGCAAGATCTCGAATCTTAGCCGCCGTGCTAAGGAGTTGAAGGCTTTGGCGGGTGTCAGCTGAATGCGAGTTTAGCTGGCTTACCCAGCTTTCCGACGCCTACCCATTAAAGCTCTGATACTCAATTGCGATCTTTTTCCACTCTAGGAAATGAAGCGATTGGCATGTCAGCGTGTTGAGATGCCGATGCTGCGAACGACGCTGGAGATGCTGGAATATGCTCTTCGGCCATGTCTTGCGGTTTCATCGAACTCTCGTGATGACCTGTTCAAAAATACAAATTGCTTTTTGCACTTGATTTGCGTTCTTGATTTCCTAATGCTGCTTTTCTACCCTACATGCTTCTACCCCTTGCACTGCTAGCGTACCATGCGATGGTTCGCGTGCATCTCTTCGACCGCGACGATACCTCGGGGGGCGTCTTGATGATGAGATCAAGGAATGAATGGCTTGGACGGATCGGCTCTGAAAAAAAGTTCCCTTTTTTTGCTTTTCCTGCTTCCCTTCTCCTAAATCTTTTTCCCTTCCTCTCTCCAATCTCGATCCGTGGGATGGCTTCCGGTGGCGCTGGAATAGTGCGCCCATCAGGTAGCTCTCGTTTTTTTGCTTGTCTGTTCGGCTGGTGGACCTTTCAGTAGGTGCGGTAGACGACGGATGTGGCTTTGGATCGCGAAACGGATCTTAGGGGCAGTGGAACGGGGATGTGTAGATGGGGGGTTGGTGGGCCTTGTTTTCTTCCTCTTCTTCTCCCTACTTCTCCTCGTTCCGTCTTGCTTGCTCTTGCTAGATGCGGCGGAGAGTGGTTATGGAATCGATTAGCTGCTCGCTTCTTTGTGTGTCCTTGTTCAGTGATGTCGAGTGATCATGTATACATTGCTAAGATGAGCGTGAAGGATGTGGTTTGTGGAGTTCACCACTTTTGCAATCGAGCATGTTTCCATACAGGTAAGGCTAGTTAGCTGCAGCCATCACAGCTACTTCACGATTGGACACGATGCCGTTTGGACGTAGGACCGGTCAGCTAGCTAGCTCTTCTCTCGTCCCTACGGATCCGTAGTCGATCTCGAAAGCGCCAGCATCTGCTGCGCCTCACTCGCCGCCTCACCCACACGCGCCAAGCACGCCGCCACGGGCGCGTCGCCCAGCCAAGCAAGTACGGATGGATACAAACCTAGGCGCCAGCTCAGCAGCAGAGTCCAGACATATCGACGAGACGAGACGAACGAGCTCAACGCAGCCGCTCTGCCGCTGCACGCACCAGTCTAGTGGCCGGGCAAAGGGCAAAGGGCAGGAAGCGCACAGCCACGCACGCGCCCCCGCAGCCGGCGTGCCGCGTATCCGCAGCGTAGCGCAGGCGGGCAGCGAATCAGGGCGCGCGCTTCGCCGCCCGCCAGGCCGCGACACGTCGCGCTGAAACACGGGGCCGACGGCGGCGCGCTGTCGTCGAATCGAGGGCGAGGTGCGCCGGGCGTTGGAAACGCTGTGTCTGCTGAGCTGTGGGGTGTTTCGGGTTTTTGTGAGGGTTTAGCATTGTTTGGAAGGGTTTGGGAGGGTTGTGGGGTTGAGGTGGCTGTAGGTATAAAGATGGCGGGTTGGAAGTGCTTGGCTGGCAGTATTCTTCTTGTCTGTCTTCTGCATCATCATCGTCATCATCGTCTGGCTTTTTTGTTTCTTGCTTGCTCTTGCGCAGTAACCAACCTCAGTCGTCACGCGGATTCCTTGGTGTGACGCGAATACCGGTTTTTTTGGCTTCTTCGTTTTTGCCTGCTGCGCCTCGTCTGCTACGGTAGCCGGCTTTCTTTGTCCCTTATCTTCTTATTCATCGCTGCGAGAGCTCTGGAAGCTTGCTTTATTTTCCCGCAAACTACTGCGTCTACGTCTACGACTACGCCTACGACTACGACGACGACTATCACGACGACTATCACGACGACGGTTATCGCTGCTATTACCACTTCCTAAAGTGCTGGTCACTGAGAAGACAACCGAATCATCAACGCCGACGACGACAAACGATATCGAAAGACTTAAGACGATAAAGCGTGCCTTTTTACGCCTCCGATCCTATTCCAAGCCTTCGTCCCACGTCCTTCTATCTATCTAAACCACCCCCCCCCGGCGCATCTTCCTCAACCTAACCCACGACACCACAATGGCCTTCAACTACACGCTCCCGCTACGGATCGCGCAATCCATCTTCGCGATTCTCGTGCTCGCACTCAGCTCCTACGGTACTTTCCCCTCCCAAACCCCCCCAAACCCAAACCCAAAAACGCAAACCTCAAGCCCCAAACCCCCGACTAACGCCCAACAGTGACATCCTGGTGGAGCAACGCGTGGACGCACTGGACGCCGGCCTCGATCAACTTCCTCATCTTCTGCGGCGCGTGGTCCATACTCGCGCTCGCCTACCTCCTCGTCGCGCCCGCCGCCTTCCCCAAAGCCGCGCACAAGCACGCCGTCCTCGCCGTCGAGGCGCTGACGACGCTGTTCTGGTTCGCGGGCTTCATTGCGCTGGCCGTGTGGCTGTCGGAGCGGGGGTGCTGGGGTGGGGGCGTGTGCGCGGCGGCGCAGGCCGCCGAGGTGTTTGCTGCTTTTGAGTGGTGAGTTTGCCTCTTCTTTTCCCTCCCTTGCTCGCCGTTCTTTAGCATGGCGTTTTAATGTTCTTTTTGTGTCACGAGTGCGTGTGCTGATGTGGATGTGATTTGACAGGGCCCTCTTCATGGCCACCTGCGTCATGGCTGCCCTGCACGCCTGGCGTACCCGCGGCACCAACAACACGCGCTCCGCGCCCGAGATGCGCGTCCACGTGCACGCTGGCGCCGTCTAAGTCTAAACCGCCCGACTACTCCTGTAAAAATCTGCCGTTTTTCTTTTTTGGTCTTGTTGGTGGTGGTGATGGTGGTTTTCTGGAGGCGTGCACGGGGAAAGAGTGAGAGTCGTGGAGCGATGGCGGCTGTGTTGGTGTTGTGTTAAGTGTGTGTTGTTGATACCCCCTCCTTGAGGTCTGCGCAATTGTATGAGTATGAGTATGAGTACCTATGAGTATGCATGCTGCTGTTTGATGTGCTGATGCGTGTGTGCTTGTGTTGGTGCTTGGCGAGGCATTTGCGCTTGCGCATTAGGTGGTGTGCTTGTTTGTTGCGCCACTGACTGTTTCTGTCCTGACGTTGGTGAGCGCGAATGCTGCTTGCTTGTGGTGATGAACCATCTTGATTATACATGCATACAGTTTTGTCGATAGAAGACTTGATAGGCAAAGAACGTGGAATCTGCAGACTACATACGTAGGCGGAAATGTTGCCATGATCATGTTTACAATTGCGGGCAACTATTCCCTCATATTGGGACAGTGAGTGATAGATAAGCCCTGCAGCTCCGTTGAGCCTCAAGCTTATACATAGCTCTATAGGTATAATAGGCTTGTGGCCACTGCCCCACTTACAACATATAGACAGCCACGTACAGTCAATAAAAGGGGAACGGCAGACGAGGCAGTCATCATCTCAATCATATTCGCTATCTAGCGTACGTAAGGTCGGCACCACAAGAGCGGCATTGATCACGTCCAAAGAGCAACATACCTACGCACCATGACTCTGCGTACCGTACCTATGCGCTCGCTAATACCCCTGCCACTGCTCGCCCATCATGCCGGGGACGTTTCCAACGCCCACATTCTGGCCCTCCCACTCGCCATCATCCGGCACCCCCGCACCAGCCGCAAAATCCTCGCCCCAGCCCATCTTCTCGAGCTCCATGCGGAAGAAGTCGCGGTCGCGGTCGAGGGCGCCCCTGTCCGCGCCGAGGCGCTCGGGGTAGTGCTTGAGGTTGAACCAGTGCGTGAGGGCGCGCAGGGCCTGCTCCAGCGGTACGCTCTCGTCGACGTCGGCGTCCACGTCCGAGCCTGCGAGCCAGTCGTCGCGCAGTTCGGGCCGACAGTGCAGGTACACGGCTGTGATGACGCGCATGTTGGACTGCCGCCACTTGCGCCCGCAGTACGGCACTTGGTTCTTGAATAGCTTGAGCGTATACAGTCGCAATTGGGGCTGCGGGATGCGCAGGCTCTTGCGCAGGTATTGCGACGACTTGTATTGCACTAGCATCAAGTTGCGGTGCGCTTTGTTCTTGCACAGCTTTTGCATGATCCGCAGTAAGTTGATGTTGGTGAAGAAGTTGCGCCACGAAAAGGACGTTATGGGCGCGGTTGGTAGATCGCTTAGTGGGATTCCAAGCTCATCTACTTCTGGTGGTGCCGGGAGCGCGCTGGTGGGTGGCTCTGGGGCTTCTGGGAGGTTGTCTGAAGACGCCCGCCGCTTGATGGGTGGTGGAACTGCTTCGTCGACTTCATCCTCTTCCATCGGGTTTTCGTTGGCTGCCTCCTCATTGCTGCCCTCGCGGGAATGCGTGCGACAGAAAGAAAAGAAGCTAACATAATTAGCATTGTAATTGAAGAAGGGGAAGGAGTGCTTACTTCAGATCGTCTCTGTCGCACTTGTAGTTGATCGCCTTTTCGATTTCTTGCAGTTGAAGGAGCTTCAGTGTCAACGGAATGTAATTAGAATCGACCAACAATTGCGTCAGGTACTCGAACTTCAGAATGTCTAAATATTACGGTCAGTAATCATGCCACAATAGTTGGTGTAAGGGTAATTTACGGGATACTTTGAACCACTTGAGCAGAAGTATGAGTATACCGGAGGCGGCCTTGTCTTGAATCTCTTCTGTCCTGGTCCTGTCCAGTTCCTCGACTGGAACCTTCGAAACATCCGGCATCGAACCAGCGATGCCGTTTCCTTCAGGCCTTCCGGCTTGAGTTCCATTTTGAGTGTCAGGGAACGCGGAAGTGGGCGCATTGTTCTGCAGCGCCAGAGTAGCTAAGTGGGACAAGAAAGTCCTCAAGAGAACAATGACCAGTGACTGCAGATGGGGAAGGATGACTCTCTAAGAGAACGTTAGCATATTCTTTGGCATAGTGTTCATCCTTACTCACATAGAAATCCTCGACCTGTTGCAATTTTGCTGCAACCCTTGCCTCGGGAGTATCTTCTATCTTTTGATCGTGGGCCTGATCCTTTTTGTCTTGCTCCTTTTCTAGCTTCGAGCTTAGGTCCAAGGGATCAACATCCTTATCCTCGGAGCCCAGCCAGCCCCGTTCATACTTCATGAAGAGAACACGCTCTTCCCACAACTGCTTCATAGCCCGCGTGGCCCTCATTCTCTTCGAAAAGAGCTCCGCTGCTTCTTGAATCGAGGTCGGAATATCACTTCCTTTCCACTTACGCCCGACAAGTATATCTTGCAAGTCAGTAGAGCCCTTACCGCCCAAGTTGTTACTCGATTCGTCCAACGGAGGATACAAGAACGGGAAAAGCTGGTTGGTTTGGTAGTTTTGCTTTTTCCCGCCCTTACCGCCAGGTCCGGCAGGCGAAGGAGGCGGCGAAGGAGCAGGCGTAGCAATATGCACTGGCTGGTTGAGGATAGAAGTGCCGTTGCTGTTCACATTGGCCATGCTAGGTCCAAAAGCATTGGTCTCTCCTGGTTTGGGCTGGTTCTTCAAGGGCGGTAATATCGAATTGTTTTCCGGTTCAAGCGGGAAAAGCGGAGGCGGTGGGTTGTAGGCGGGATACTTGGAGCTGATTTCTTGGCGGAAGAGATGGTAGTCGAGCGGTGATGCTGTTATGATGGGCTGTCCTCGATTGTCCAGAGTCTCTTCCATAGGGTCGTCGAGAGATGCTTTAACCTCATCCACCTCTTCTAGGCCTCCAAAGGCGACTAGTATAGTCTTCCATGTAAGAAGAAGGATCTAGATGCAAGTCAGCGAGCGTGCTCGACAAATGCGCACGTGATCCTACCTTTTGCAGAGGAGGCCCAATGGAATCGTCCCATCGCAAACTGGTAATAATCTCAATCAAGAACACTACAATGCTCGGATTGAGTTGTGCTACAATGAACCATTTAGCAAGGCGTTTCCAACATCAGAAAAGTCGGGACCTACAAAGTTTCCGGCGAAGAGCTGTCCATTGAAGCTCCGTCCGTGCCGCTTCGTGGAACATGTACATAAGGGTGAGGGAGCACCACAGCTCTTGTTTGTCGGCATCCCGATCTTCCTGCGGAGCAATCTCCTGCTCCACCACATCGGTCGCACTTGGCTGCCGGTCAGTCATCGGAAGTACTGAAGGTGGAACATCTGTCAACTCACAACTCGCGCAAAGAAGCCGCGCGCATGACGTCAAAGATGGGTTGAACGCCGTCACACTCAAAGATCATCTGAATGTTTCTTCGAATCCATTCTATCTGCAGCTCTGACTTGACGTAGTTGGAATTTGCGCCAGCGCTATCGGTTGACGATGCAGACTCGCGCTCAGCAGTCTCGCCGGTTTGAGATGCCAGGCCAGCCGTCTCATGCCAGCATCCCAAGGCAATATACAGCAGAGCCTCCATGCTCCGTAACCTCGGATCCTTGTCGGGCTGCTGAATAATGTCAAGCAGCTTCCGTACGAGCTCTTCTCGGCGCGGAGCCTCGGCTTTGCACCAGTCCATTTCGCCCTGCTCGTATGCCGCCAGATTCGAAAGGGTGCCGTCTTCGAGCGCGACCCATTCCTCGACAAAGGAGGACTGTGCCTTGAGCAGCATGGCCTGCTCCTCGACGCTATACGAGAACCACTCTTCCACCTCGGCAGCAAACGACGCAGCATCCTCGTACTCAAACGCGTAGGGAGTCGGCTCTGCCTTGGGCATGTCGGTGACGAGCTTCTTCAGCTGCATGAGCGACAGCGAGTCGGTGGGCTGGTGACCGGCCTCAAAGGCAGGCGCAGGCGGGGCCGGAGGCGGCAGACGCTGCGGTGCGGGGACGGACTTCTCGCGCTTGAGCGGAGGCCTGGCGGGCAGAGTGACACCCTCGCCCGGCAGAGCAGATTTTGCGCCATCGAGGGCAATGTTCTGCTGGTCAGCAGCGTCGAAGTCAGGCTGGACAACTTCCTCGCCGCCGAGGTTCTGGTCTGGGTCGGCGGGGATGGCCATCATGTCGGCCTCGTCAACGACGACGGGCGCGGCATCGGGGGCGTCGGGGGCGTCGGCGGCATCGGGGGCCTCAGCAACGGGCGGGTCTTCCATGGTGGTACTAGGGGGCCAGGGTGGAGGCCGGCATTGACCGTCGTCAGGCAGCAGACATGAGTTAGGTAGGTGCCTCTCTGGAGTTTGTTGGTCGCGCTGGCCAACCGTGACACAAGGCGGGCGCGCATCGGGGAAGCCTCGTCCCGATGTCACTCCGATCCACCTCTCTCATCTCTCAACACCAACGACCAACGGCAAACCAGTTGCACCCGTCGCCCACCCCGTCCTGTCGCATGTGGCCATGTGCGCTGTCTCTCTTTTTTTTTCCCCCCATCGTCCTGTGTGGTCCGCCGCCGTACCCGATGTCATCATGATCGCCACGGCAAGACTTGGCCGTCAGACGTGTGGTGGCATGGGTGAGGCAGAGCATCGTTGCACCGCCCCGGATCCTTGGGTCGCAACACTGGAACGCTCAGAATCGACAGCCGTGCCCGATGCGACGCATAGGCAAGCATTGCACGGGTGCGGCTTATTTGCTTTGGGGTCGCTTTTCGCGCAATCTCCACTGGACGGGGTGGTGCTCCAGTGTTTCTCTGCGTCGAATTAGGGTTTCCCAGCAGCGCGAGAGTATCACCGGATAGGCAAGGCATACGAGGGTGCCAGCGCGTGCAAAACCTGGGCCCCTGCCCCGCAGATCGGCAACTTTGTCTGCTTACGGCTTTGGGTCTCAGCCCTGCACGGCAGAGCTGACACATGATCTTCCTACTAAGCCAGTCCACAGAAAATAAGCTGTTATACCGGCCAAGAAGTCCTTCTCAAGCTCACCTGCAGCCGCGCCCGAGTGGGCTGCTCCGCGTGCCACATTGGCACATGGCTTCGTGGCGGAAGATCCGACGCCTCTCCCCCCGCGCCTTTGCCGTCATCCGTCACCCAGAGCCTCAGGGTCTTGAAGCAAATGGGCGGAGAGCACGCTCCACCCTCACCGCAATATGCATCCCAGAACAAGCTTGCATCCATGCACGCTGTGGTCATTCCCCAATCAGTTCCTATATGCTCCAACATGCCGGACATTGCCAGCAATCCTAAAAGACGCTTCCAGGTGGGGTTCCGCAATCTTACTAAGAGCCACCTTAGCCTCAGATCGTGGTTGTTGTTTTACTGGTGCTCGGCAGTCATGGTTCACAGAGCAGCTTGACATCACTGCCACATGGCTGCGGTTTGTAGGATCTGACAACCAACACGGGCCGAACATACCTACGCCGCAAATGTCCCGCTTTTCGGGCCAAGCCCAAATCACTGTGAACCACAGCCTTAGCGGGTCGACCCATGGGCCCGTTGCGGGTCACCTTGGCTCAGATCACCCCGTTGCCATAGTCCCATGATCTATTTTCGTGCTTCTCAAGATCTATCACAAGCTACCCAGCAGTTCCAAACATAAGCAAGAGTCATTGAAAGAACTCTGTGTGTTTATAAGATGCAGGCGTTTCCTCAGCCATCCCATTCCCTCTCTCACAGTGCCTTGGTCTTTATCCCTACCTGAGCTTTCTGGCCGGTCTTCCTTTAATTCTCAATCTTCCTTGCACCTTAATCCCGTCCTACTATACACCATGGTGCACTTCTCCGCTGCCCCGGCTGCGGTGCTGGCCTTTTTGATGTACTTTTCGCTTCATGCATTGGCCGTACCTATAGTCAAGCGTTCCGTGAATGGACCGGTCATCTCCTCGGACTTCCCCGACCCCTCGATACGCAGGGTTGGAGACACGTGGTATGCATTCGGCACGACCGTCAACAACGGAGCCATCCATGTGCAGATTGCCAAATCGTCAGACTTTCAATCTTGGACAGTGACGGGCAAGGATGCGTTACCGAACTTACCTTCCTGGGTGTACAAGGACAAGCCTCTCGTATGGGCGCCCGACGTTATACAAAATGTGAGTAAGCATCCAACCGCATGTAAGCTCCCGCTTACAGAGAGCAAAAGGACGCCGGCAAATGGGTGTTGTACTTCAGTGCATCCAAAGACGCCAAGTACCACTGCATTGGCACCGCGACCTCCGACGTCATCGAGGGCCCGTACACTCCTCAGGACGCGGCTTGGGCATGCCCTCTCGACCAAGGCGGCGCCATTGACGCCTCGAGCTTCGTGGACTCTGATGGTTCTCGCTACGTGACGTACAAGATCGATGTAAGCCATCACAGTGTTTTCCCACAATTTGTTCAGAAACCGTGGTTCTGACGCCAAGGCAATACAGGGCAACGCCAAAGGCAACGGTGGAGTGTGTAATAACGGGGTCGCTCCAATCCAGTCGACGCCCATTATGCAGCAAAAGGTGGCCGGCAACGGTATCGACAAGATCGGCGGGGCGTACCAGCTTCTGGACCGGTCCGACGGCGACGGCCCGCTCATCGAAGCGCCCAGTATTGGCAAACTTGCCGACGGACGCTACGTGTTGTTCTTCAGCTCGAACTGCTATTCGACAATCAACTATGACGTAACGTACGCGCTGGCGGACAGTAAGTCTCACAACCCCATATCGAGCTCGGCGGTCTCAGCCCCGTCTCTCTCTGATCCTGTTTCGTCGACGACACAAAAAAACGCAAACGCAAGAAATTGGCAATGGGAGGCTGACCAGGTTTTATCGAAACAGGCGTATCCGGCCCCTACACTAAGCACGGCCCGCTCCTCGTCTCGCAGGGCAAGTACGGCCTGTGGTCGCCCGGCGGAGCTAGCGTCACGGCCGACGCCACAAAGATCGTCTTCCACGCCTATCTTAACGCCGGCAGCAGCATCCGCGGCATGTACACGGCTGACATTACGTTCGATGGCACCACGGGCATAGCTTGAGGCGCGGCCCTTGCGTGAGAGGCTAGCTTTCCGCCGCCAAGTTTTACGGCCTTCTTTGTTTAATTTCTCGTGGCGCGGTTTGGGAGCTCGACTCTCCACAACCACCACCCTTGCGTGGGCGCGTTGACTGTGTGTTTCATTGCGAGCGAAAGAGCGTGGAGGGCGCGCGCGCATGGCACGGAGTCTGTCCTTCTTGTCATTTCTTCTTGTCATTTTTTATTTTATTTTTTTATTTTTTACCTTTTTTACCTTTTTTACCCTTTTTTATTCTGGCTCGATACCCTTGTTTCTTTGGCCATTGCTTGTAGTTAGTTATTCCCAGCGTCTGGGGGCCCGGCGCGCGTACAGTACCCTTCTGCTTCTCTTCGTTCATCACGGTCTTTGCTGCTACTGCGCTTTAGCTCGCATGCAGGCGTGTTTCCTATAGTTAATTAGTTGGTTGGTTGGTTAGTTGGTTTGGTGGCTGCATGCCTATACCTACTCCTACTGCTAGGTGTGTAGGCGGTGTACGTGTGAATGTACACTTTACAGCGCACGCAGCGCACAGCATACGGCTTCAATAAAGCAGACTTTACTATCCATACACCATACATCCACACATCTCTACACCGCACCCAAGGCAGTGCACGCGACGCGATGCGATGCAAAGCAAAGCAACGCAACGCAACGTGCCCAAGCCTCGCCCACCTCATCCATCAAACCTCACAACGCAGCTTTCTTACACATACATGCGTATATGCGTCTGCGTCTGCGTCTGCATGGTCGGGGTCCTGGGTCAGGGTAGCTGAGAGCCCCACTCCAATGGCATCCCTGTCCTGCACACGCACGGGAACCGCTGCACACGTGCATGCGTGCTTGTTGCTTGCTGCTTGCTGCTTGCGCGCTCGGCTCGGGGTGGGTTTGGGGGTCTGCCTGGTTTGGTCGGCTTGGTGCGGGTGCGGGCGGGTGCGGGCAGGCACGCGGATCGCGCGGCTTGGTTGGTTGGTTGGTTGCTGGGTGTGTATGTCGGGTAGGTGGGGAGGTGGTGCTGAGTGATGGTGCTGAGTAAACGCGTACATACTCCGTACATGCCGTGATTACGTGTGCGGGTAGGCATGGCATGTGAAGTAAGTAGCATGTACTCCGTACGAACAAGAACAAGAACAAGCTGGTTGTTTGGTTGTTTGTGATAGTGATGGCGATGTAGTCTAGAACACGGGTTGTGCGCTGGTGGGTGAGACTTGGTGGGTTGGTTTGAAACATACTTAGCTATCTTTGTGCGGGGTGGGTGAGTGGGTGTTTGGCTGGTTTGGGTAGGTGGGCTGTGTGTGCGTGCGGGCGTGTTTGAGACTGTCTGTCTGCCTTGATTTGGATTTGGGTTTGTTGTTGGGCTGTTTTTGGTCTGTTTCTTGGACTTGGCTCGGAACGTTGGATTGGATTGGGCATGTGCTGGCTGTGGCCCGGTTCCGCGGCTGGCTGGATTGATGGACGGATGGGGTATGCGTTGGGTGTACGAATACATGCCTGGGTACGGAGTACGGGGTACGGGTAGTGTCTACCCATCCAGCATCCAGGTAGCTAGTACATCGGCACGCACCCGCGACGCCGCGAGACAAGACATGGACATGGAATCGAAGCCAGACGACGATATCCATCTCCCGACCTTCCGACCCGAGCTCCGCTCCCGATTCACCGCACGAGTGTGTGTGTAGTGTACATCCCACACTCCACATACACATCCCAACAAAGCATTCCTTCTCTTCCCTTTTTCTTTTCCTTCACTCCCCGCACTCCGCACACGCACATCCCAGCCAGGCACAAGCACCACACAGCACTTAACGCAGGCCCCGCAGTTTCCCAGCAAAAAAATTGCGCCAGCATACACTGCCTGTTGCCAAAAACAAAAACCAAAAAAAAAAAAAAAAAAAGCCATCGCAGTGGTAAATATAGCCTCACGGCCTGCCTATACCAGACGCGCATACATCCATGCGGGACCGGCCCCGGCCCCGGCCCCGCCCGCCCGCGCTCCAACCTGCTTGCCTGGGACTCGGGTACATAAGTACTCCATAATCCGTCCCCGCTGCCATAATTACGTACATAGTACATACCTAGCACATATGTACAAGGCTCCGCGCCGCCGCAGACGACCCGCTCGCATGCGTCCGCTGGTCCGGCGCGGTCTTGGTTCGGCTCTGCGGCGTATGCGGCTGAGGGCTGAGGGTACGTACTGTGGGTACGGCCGGATTATACATACATATCTGATATGTATATGTATATGTATATGTATATGTATATGTATATGTATGTGTGCAAGTACGGCCGGGTCCTGGGCCCGCGGCACAGTCGCCCGGATCGGGTTGCTCCTGCCGTAGCACGCGTAGGTAGATACTTACGCCGTTTGGCTTGGCTGCGCTTTGTAAGTAGGTAAGTCGGTGATTGCGATGTGCGGGTGCCAGGCTGCCAGCGAAGTCGGGACAAGACGCGGAGACAGAGGACAGGCTCGCCGCAAGCCCGCTAGGCTGTTGCCCGTCCCCACTCCCGCCTAGGTGGTTTCGTCTTCCCGTCTTCTTCTGGCCGAGGCGGCGCGCGGTGCTAGGTAGGCGTACTCTACGCACGTCCACTCCTAGGTAAACCTAACCTATACGATCCCTAACCCTATCCTTCCGCCCCCATCACTACTCGTATGTACAACTCGTCCTTCATCAACGCACCAACTCCTACGCCTCGCCACCCCTTCGCCCCTCGCCCCTCGCCCCAAATTTGTCACCAACACCATCGTCGTCGCCGCAGACAACACGAACCGAAGCACCAACGCGCCTGGACCGTGAACAGCAGCCAGCAGCAGAGCGCCTAACGAGTAAAAAAACAAAATAAAAACAAAAAAGGCCAGTAAAGTGAGGGCCTGCTGTGTTAACACAGCAGTTATTTTTTTTTTGTTTTTTGTTTTTTTTTTCTTTTTTTTTTTTTTTTATTAAAAAAAAAAACGAGTAAAAAAAAAAAAAAAAAAGCAAACAAACAATCAAGTTGAAAAAACACTTCTGACTCTAACCGCGCCGCCCCCGCCCCACCGCCTCGCGCACCGCCCCAGCCCCAGCCATAGTCGCAGCCGCTGCCCCAACCCAAGCTAAGCGCTTAACCACGCCAAGACGCACACGCGCGCACTGCCTCCTTCCTTCCTTTCGTTGTCGCCATCGGCCCCCACGTGCGCTGGCTGTCTGGCTTGCCAGTTGCCACAGGCCCAGAGAGGAATGAGAGGAGCGAGGCCGTGCGTGCGGAGAGCGAGCGCGGAGATGAGGATGGGTGGGTTTGTGGCAGGGTGCTGTTGTTGCGGTGGTGTGGTTTGAGGGGCTGAGGACTGAGGACTGAGGGCTGAGTGGACGAAGGAGAGAGGTAGGAGGTAGCGAGTGACTACAGCCACAGCCACTGTCACTGTCGTCGTCGGTCATTGCCATAGCAAGGTACCTAGGTAGGCAGGCCTGCCCGAAGAAATGCCTTGGTGCCGAAACAGTAAGTAGGAGTACCTAGAGACAAGGCACGGTCGACCAGATAAGCGTGCGGAAGGATGGGTGTGCATACATACTGTGCCTGCGTAGATAGATAGAGTTCTTACCACATGCCGCCCGCTCACTAGGTACCTAGGTAGGTACCTAGGTACTGGGTGCTTACCTTCCTGCGGGCTCCTCGTGACGGTTATCGCCGCCGCTGGCGCCGCCACCACCACCATACCATGCGTCTCAGCCAGCACCTTGGACTGTCTGTCGCTGGGTAGGTGGGTAGGTACTACTTGCGTCAAGAGCCGCATCGCTACCTAGGTAATACACCACTTACGCCTCCCCTTTCTGTCACTATCATCACAACAACAACAACAACAACAGCAACAACTAGCACCAAATCAGCCACGCACGTGCTGCACCTTCACTCCCACCCCCAACCTACCTTCATCATCACCACCACAGCCTCAGAGCCAGCCATCCTCACGCGCCTCGTATACACGTATACACGTGCCCGTCGCCACCATCACCACCACCACATACCCACCCACTGAAACATGTACAGCCAAGGCCAAGTAACCAAGCAGCAAGACACGGAGGGAGGAAGCTGAACTGAGTCAAACCAAACCAAACCAGCGACCACCCCCCTTCCCCCCAACAAGCCCAAGAGCAGCGCAGCGCAAGCCACCCAGCGCACGCACGTACTAGCTGAAGAGACCCGTAGACAGCACGGAGTCGTTCTCCGCAACGCCGACGCCGACATCAAGTGACCACTAGCTCGCAACCGCATCGCAATCGCCATCGCAATCACAGGCGCCATCATACCATCTAATCACCGAACAAGAGAGGGAAGAACAAGAACCAGAACAAGAACTAGAAAAGACAAAGGGAAAAAGGCAAACAAGGCGCCAAGGAGGCGTGCGCGCGCGCACACACACACACACACACACAACACTTACACACACGTAGGTACACAGAGAGAGAAAGAGAGCGAGACACACACACAGCGCGAGGGATCCATCTAAGCCTTGGCGCCAATAGCGTCGTGATACGTACGTACCTTAGCCTAGGGGAGGAGCCCGAGTCGCAGTCGCAGCGAGCACTCCACCCACCCAGCGGAAGGAGGGAGGAGCCTAAGGCCGAGCGAGGAAGCGAGGGAGGAGAGGAGGGGAGGAGGGGGAAGGGCTCAGGCAGGCAGGACTCGGGACTCGGGACGCAGGACCCGGGACTCGGGACGCAGGACCTAGGTAGGGCAAGAAGCAAGCAAGCAAAGCTGACGAACCGCCTCCCTCCCTCAAATCCCATCGCAGCCGTCTGCCGCCGTCAAACAAGAACTCCACGATTTACCAGCAGCAGCAACAGCAGCCAGCCCACCAGCTTCCTAAACTGCATTTGTGAACTACTAGTAGCAAACACTTTGTTTCGTATGTGCAAAAGAGGCGCAGATTATACCGCCGCCGTCCCCGCCACCGCCGTCACCATTCCCATCCATAACTCCGGTTAGTAGAGAGAAGAGAAGAGGAATAACTAAAAAAAAAAAAAAAAAAAAAAAAAAGAAGCACGCCTATGATTCCCGTGTCTGTGTGTTTGTGTGCCTTGGGCCGACATGTGACCCGACCAGACGTGCCTTGCGGCTGAACTTACAAGTGTAGGCCCTACAAAGGGGACGAAGAAAAGAAACACAAGGGGCCCACACGCCCGAAAAGGGGGAAAAGGAAGGGCTGAGGATCAGAAAAGCATGTAACATCCAGCAGACTAGTCATGAGAAAAAATGAATCCAATCATGCCATCGTTCCGGTCTTGAGTAAGCCGCCGATCCTGAAGAGGATTAAGCTGACATGTAGGAAGACGAAAACCCGCCGACTCTTCTATGTGTTGCGTTCAACAATCAGAAAGGCGACTACCTCAGCTGTCACCATTCTGATCAGCCTTCTCGCCCTGGTTCTGGTATTCCTCTGGTACGATGCCTGAATTTTGGCAGGCCTTCTTCCAGATTTCAACCTCCTGCCATGCACGCTGGCACTCTGTTTTGAACTTGTCGCAGCTCGCGCTGAGCTCAGTAATGGCCTGCTCCGTCAAGAGCTTCTCCAGGGTCCATTTTTCAATGTTCTGGGACTCGTTCTCCTTGAGCTGCGTGATAAACTGAACAGCGCGCTGGAGGATGGAGCCCTTGTTTTTCTCGCAACCCGGAACGATCTTTGCAAGCTCGTTGATACCTTCGTTGATGGTCTCACGACGGCGTCGCTCCACTGGACATTTAGGTCAACAGACGTTTCGTGTGAACGAGGGGAAGTGCATAACAAACCTTCTTTGTGGTTATCCCGCCGCACCTTGTGCCATTCCTCCGAGCCAACGGCGGGCTTCTGACCAGTGCTGCTCGGTGGCGACTCGTTCGACGGCGCATTCTGTGTGTTCGACTTGCTCAGGGCATCCAGACCATAGTCCGACATGCCGTGCGGCGTTTGATGCATGTTGTGCTCGCCCATGCCGAACGAAGAGCCAAGGCCTCGGTCGTTGTCACCGCCAGTCGACTGGTTCTGGAAGATGTTCTCGGTCGACTGCGGTACAGTCATTTGGAAGTGATGCGACAAGGCTGCGGCGGCTGTGTCGCTTGCATTCGCCGGGTTGCCACCGCCATTCTGATGTAGGCTGTGGTCAGTCGCGTGTTGCGCGAGTTGCGCGGTGAAGTCTAGGTCGGCGTTCGCGTGGTGATGCATCTCGTCCTCGCCTGCGCCAGTCGCGTGATGCGCGGCAAGAAAGGCAGTGCCTGGCTGGTCGTTCAGACCCGTCGTACCAGAAGCGTTGTTAGCCGAGCCAGGTGATACACGTTGGTAGGCTGCTGAGCGTGCGGAGTCGCCAGGTGCTGCCCTCGAGGTTGTTGCGCCGTGGTCGAGCGAGTTGCGTTTTCGCTTGTTGTTGTGAACAAGGTTGGCGTCGCCAACCTCAGGCTTTGCGTCAGAGTCCCCGTAATTGGCTACGTCGGCCATCGCAAGTGGCAGTAGGATTTCGGCCGTTGCAATCCCGCGGGCGTTTGAACGAGTCTATGACAGTATGGCAGCGGATAGCAGCTTCAACACCAAGTCTGCACTCCCGTTGCGCGTCGTGACTTCAAAGGTCAATGGGGAATTATAAGCTGGTGCTATTCAAGTAGCACAGCAGAGAAATGCGGCCAACCGGGGGCGCAAGCAGTAAAAGCTGATAGGACTGGGCGGCGTAGCGGGTCTTCTTTCCTACCGAGACGAGGCTGGATACACGAGGACCTGCTCCGAGGCGCAATTATGGGGGAGAGACGAAATAGACGGAGGCTGCGCTCGCGATGGCGATCGCACAACCTAGTTTGGCTGCCGGTCTCCGAAACGACGAACAAGCGTCGATCAATCACTTGACGCAGAGTGAAGGCACTGCTCTCACTTCCTGATGAAGGCCAGAGGTCAGCACGTGTCCTACAGCAAGTAATCCTCAGTGCGACAAAGGTGCAGAACCAGGGCCCGATTGGCGCAGATCGAGTCGTGAGACCAAGCTGTCAATTGCTCGGACAAGTCGCACCGCTGCTGGCAGCTGCACAGAGGATGGGGCAGCAGTTTGAAGCATGGCGGGGCGCGGCCTGGGGGCGCGATCCAAAGGCGTGACGCGTGATGGAGACGCGCCATGGGCGAGGTGGAATGCGCCCGAAGGACAACGCGTCGAGGACTGGTTTGGGGCGCCAGACGACTCGAGGTGCACGCCAGACGGCGCGGTGGACGGGCGGGACGTGTGCTGGGGGAGCTTGGGACTTGCCTGATGGTGTTTGTGAGGCACGAATCTCGTGACCTGCTTGGTCCCGACGCTGGATGGTCGCGGAGGCCTGGACGGCAGCGGCACGCGTCGACGGCGCGGGTGGATTTTTGGAGATTCGGCGCAGAGGGAATCGCAGAAGCGAGCGGGCGGCAGAGCGACGAGCGAGATGCGAGCCGCAGCAGCAATATTTCTGGGAGGTCGCGCCGATATGGGGATGTTTATTCAGGACGGTCGTGGTAAGTCAGGTGAGGAGGTGGGAGGGAGATCACGAGGGAAGGGGCGGGCGAGTGGGCAATTTAGCTCTCCTGCGCTTGTCGGCTGTGGCCGGAACCTCGACACCTTCCAGGGCACGCAATGAGACTGCGAACCACGACGACGAACCGCTCACGCGCTGCCTCTGCATTACTTTTGCCTCTGCCCTGGGTCGCGCCAAAAGAATACTGCTCTCATCTGCAATCCCAATGCATCCCTTGGTCTCGTGGCCACCCTCACAGCACCCCGTGACCCGCCGCGACGCACACACACTGCTCTCTCTCTGCCTGCTCTGCCTCGCGCTAGCCTCCATCCATCCTCACGTGCTCGCCATTTGAGTCGTGATTGCTGTGTTACTGGCATGCACAACCTATCGTGCCTATCCAGCCTCTCCCTTGGGTGGCTAGTGATGCGGAGAAACTGTGCCCCCGGCCGCCTAGTCTTGCCTGTTCGGCCGCTTCGTTCATGCATCGTCTCACCACGGCTGACTTGTCTGACCGTGCGACGATATATTCCTCCCCATAGGTCATCCCACTACTGACCATTATCGTAATATCACTACTCTTACTCCTACTATCATAGGTGCACGTTGTACATACGCACACAAAATTCATTGACTCCTGATAACGCTAGCCAACCTAATCTACTGGCTAGGAATGGGAATGGGGATTCGTCGCTGCCTCTTAGCACAAACAATCACCAACTCTATCAGTTCCCGCAATCCCATTCGCCTACTGTGGCGTCATTCTTTCCTTTTCGGTTCCGCTAGCGCCCACCACCCACCATCTTTTTAAATTTCTCAACTGTACATAAGCTCGCCGTCCTCACCCTCTCTTTCGAAAACCGACCAACTCCCTTGTCGCTCTTTCAGCCTGCTCTAAGGCCTCACACTCATTCAACTTTCTTCCTTCTTGCCTAGCAGGCCATTATTGTTCTCTCCCTTGTTCTGTTGAACTCCACGGTCGTTATCCACGATGGCGCGCTTCCTGTTACCCTTCTTTGCCATTCTAGTGGGATTCGTCGGCACGCTTCTTGCCTATCCGACCAGCACGTCCGGCGAAGTCGCGTCCCCTTACCTTCGCGGTGTCAACCTTGGTGGCTGGCTGGTCCTCGAGTCGTATCTCACTCCGGAACTCTTCGAGGACGATGGAGTCGTCGATCAGTGGACTTTCGATGAGCAGCCCGGCTCGTTCGACAAGCTGAAGACTCACTGGGACACGTACTGCACCGAAGCAGACATCAAGAAGCTCGCTTCGTATGGCATTAATGCGTGAGTTTAACGAAAGCCCAAGCCAAACTACCTCATTTTTAGCATTTAACTCTACACTGATGTTCTCTCCCAAGCGTTCGTATCCCCATCGGCTTCTGGGCCTACGACAACGATGACACCCCATACCACAAGGGCTCTGACAAGTACCTTCGCAAGGCCATCAAATGGGCACGCGATGCTGGTATGGTCGTCATCATTGACTTGCATGCCACCCCCGGGTCTCAGAACGGCGACATCGGCTCTGGACACATTCAGGATGGTTCCGAGTGGCAAACTGGAGCTGGCAACATGGAACGCACGACTACCATACTCGAGACTATTGCGGAGAAGTACGGCAACGACGAGTTTGCCAATGTTGTTGTCGCGATCGAACTTGTCAATGAACCTTCCAACAATGCCCCGAACACACTGGAAAAGACTAAGAAGTGGACCAAGTCCACGTTCGCCGACGTTCGTAATGCTGCTACAAACAAGAATCTTCGCATCGCCATGCACGACCAATGGGTCACTCCCAAAAACTGGCTTGATGTCAACTCTGACCTTAGTGCTGCTAATCCGGGCATGTTCGTCATGGACGTTCATCAGTACCAGATTTTCACCGACGAGGACAAGCACCTTGACCAGCAAGAGCACATCCAGAAAGTCTGCAAATTCGCAGAAGAGCAGCTGAAGCTCGCCAAGGACAACGATATGTTACTTACTGTGGGAGAGTTCAGCGGCAACACGTTCATATGTGTTAATTCTAACGGTACAACTTTTGCGGATCCCAATGGTGAAGGAAAGGCTTGCAATGAGGACGGTTGCCAATGCGAGCTTTATGGCGGCATCAGTGTCGATGATTGGAGCGACCAATTGGTCGAGCAGGTCCGCCGCTACATTGAAGTCCAGCTCGACATATTCGAAGAATACGCCGAGTCCTGGTTCTTCTGGAACTTCAAGGGACCCGGTTCCTGGGGCTTCATGACCGGTGTCGAGAAGGTTAGTTGCTCAACAATTAAGTCCTTACACTATACTGACAATACATTAGGGCTTCATTCCCCAACCACTGACCAGCAGACGTTACCCCAACCCTTGTAATTGAGCGGCATTGAGTGTGAATTTCCATGCTAACAACACGAACGAGTGGAGTGTTGCATGGATGAGGCTTTGCTGCGTCGACGCGGAAACTGACTGGAATGCTTTGAGCGCCTAACAGCAATCGAGTTTGACGGATGACTTTGTGTGTATTAGGAGTAGATAGTCAATGAGCATAGGTCTTAGGTGGTTTGCCCACCCAAAGTGATACCACTCCCAAACAGGGAAATGAACTACTTTTGCACTCTTTCACCTTCGCACCATCGTAAACTTAAGGAGTACGTACGTACCCTCGCACCTTCACATGCTTGTACATTCGTACACCACCGAGTGCAGTATTACAGCTACTTTAGGGCTATTAAAACAGTACTCAGAAGATACGACATTGTACCAGCCCCTCGGCCCTTCCGGGTCGTTGCCCGATACAACACTCGACCCCGAGCTGCCCGCCGTCCGTGCGCGCCAAGACGTCACCCGAGCCGCAGCGGAATTTGCCGCGGCGCGTCTTTGCTCACATCTGGAGCTCCCGCACCATCTGCTCCGATCCACAACGCACACCCAGCACTTTGCCCTTTGAATCACACACGGAGCTCCGTTTTGATTCCTCGCACTTCTGGATCGTTACGCATACCAAATCTACCTCTGACACACACATCCATCATGTCTACTGGCGCGATCAGCAACCCTCCCGCCGCAGCTCCAGCCGAGTCGAAGAGCGCGCGCAAGAAGAAGGCCAAGGCTGACGCCGCTGCTGCAGCTGCAGCTGCTGCTTCCCCATCCACTCCTACCGCTGAGCCTCAGACCCCTCTTGATGGTCCCGCGAATGGATCTGAGGACTCCGAGAATGCATTCATCAGAGAGTGTCAGAAGTGAGTACCCACAGAGCTACCCCTCACTTGAGCTTCAAATCAACTGACCCCTTTCGCTATAGGTCTCTCCGTAATGTGAACAAGAAGCTTGTAAGTTCCTCAATACATCTATATAGATCTAACATGAGAGCTTGAGGCTGACATCAAACTAGAACGCTATGGAGAAGCTCAACAACGTGGTCAAGGAGAACCCTGGTATCTCCCTTGATGACCTTGTCGCATCTCGCAAGATCAACAACGACCAGAAGAACCAGGCTCTCAAGAAGCCGGAGCTTGAGAAGCAGAAGCAACAGCTGGAGGAGCAACTCGCACAGTACAAGAAGTTCAGTGAGGACTTCCAGCAGAAGTTCGCCCGCGAGAAGGAGCAGATCGAGGCCGGACACACCGAGAAGCTCAAGGAGCTGGAGCAGACAATCAGGGCGGACGAAGAAGCTAAGGCTCAGAAGATTCAGAAGCAGCGTCTGCTGACCTTCTCCCGCTTCCTGAGGGCTGCGGCCGCCAGGCGTCAGCAAGAGGAGGAGGCTGAATCCGAGCTGTCCAAGGCTTTTGAGGGTGCGCTGTTGCTGGTGTATGGTGGTGATGCCAACGCTGTCAACGCCGCTGAGAAGCTGATCGATGGTTCCGACGAAAAGGTGTTCTCTACCGAGGGTGTCCAGCTGGAGGTGACCTGTAAGTCATGAGGTCATAACTGTTATTATTTCTCAGCCGCTAATCACTAAAATAGATGCCCAAGTGAAGCAAACGGCTCTCGAGGACGCGCCGTTCGCCACGGAGGAAGCTTGGGTCGATGATGTCGCTCAGGCTGAGCCTGCCCCGCCTGAGGTCCAGTCTGATGCGATCCCAGCCACGGACCCAACGATTGCCAACGCTGGCATGACGGAGCTTGATGCTACTGCCCCTGCGGCTACTGGTGGAGCCGAAGAGACAGAGACCTCCGCCGCACCCCCCGCTGCTAGCGTTGACGATGCTGCTGCTAACGCTGCCGCTGCGGAGCAGTGGGATACGAAGGCTCCTGGTGCGGAAGACCCTCTCACTGAGAGCTTCGAGATGGTCCCTCGTGACCCTGCTGAGACTGAGGCCGTCCACGAGCCTGCTCCTGCTGCCAGCACCCAGAGCTGGGCTGAGGAGCCTTCCACTGCTCCTGCTGCCACTGAGTCAACCCCTGCCCCCAACGGTGATGGCTTCCAGGAAGTTCCCTCTAACCGCGGTGGCCGTGGTAGGGGCGGTTTCCAGGGCGAACGTAGGGGCGGTTACCGTGGTCGTGGCCGCGGTGATGGCAGAGGTCGTGGCGGTTTCCGCGGCGACCGTGGCAGGGGTGGAAGAGGCGGTCGCGGTCCCCGCACTGACTCGCAGGGACACGGTCAGCCTCAAGCTCAAGCCCAGTAAATCCCAACACAACTCAACCGCTTTGCTTTCTAGGGGACGTGCTGCGATGGTTTGAGCAGATGGTGGGAGATCACAGGTGGCTTTTTCACCCTTGTCTTTTTCCAATGTCTTGATGTAGCGACTTTCTTTCTCGAGCATTTGAGCGATCTGCGTACGGTGTTGCACGGATCCGGTAAAAAATCCACACGAGAAGTCTTTTCATGGTGAACACTTGCATAGCATTGGGTCTACGGATAATGGATGGTGAACGAAAACGGGACCTGCGCATCTGGGGACGGGGGAAGCATGTCGGTTGCATTTCTCTTTCCTTTCCCTCTGCTGGCCTTCTCTTCCTATGATACAAAGATGTAGCTTGGGCGTGCAAGCACCGCGCCGTCACCACTTCATTCGCCAAGCCAGAGGCGCTTCTCCCTAGGTAGAACAAACTGGTCTGAACGCACAAGCTCGCCGGTGTCTCGTCTGCAGGATCTCGCGTGTCAGCAAATAGCCGGACAGGGAGAAGCTCAGCCCAGGCCGCCCGCCGGTGCCACGGGCCAGCGGCCGGGGGAAGCAGGCAGGCGTCAAGCACGTGGGGCACCTTGATGGGTAGGGCTGACGGGTCGGCTCAGGCCGAAATGTGGAGGTGGAGGTGCAAGATTGGGTTCCGCGACGCCGACGCTCCCCCCTTGATGCAGGTACGATCTCGTATCTCGCACCTGCCTGCTATCTGTGTTTGATGTGTCGCTCCTAGTGCAGCCCTTGCCAACCAGCCGTCTGCACTGTAGGACGTCGACAGCCGAGGGCCCCCCTATGTTTCGGAGGACATGAGGCAGTCTATTGATGGGCCTGTGCGATGATATAATGATCCTCCCGCGCGTCGCCTGGGCTTGAGCTTGAGCCGCGACGCGATTGACGGCATTCGCGTCCCGCCCCCGCATGATCTACCGTACTTAGCTAGTGGGTGGTGACGGCGTCGATGGCGGAGGATGGCGCGGAGGAGCGATGGTCGACACGGCCATAGCGGGTTCAACGGACTCCGAATGCGAGGGCCGGCGGGGACGCCCATGGGCCTTGGGCAGTGACGACGTTTTTTTCTTTTTTTTTTCTTTTTTTTTCTTGCGGGCAAGGCTGAGAGCGGTAGGGTGGCGTGAGAGAAGGACCACTTCGGCAACGGGGTTAGCGGCTTCTTGGCGAGCCGAAAGCACCTCGCACCTCTCCGCTCCTTGAATCAACACGGCTGCCATCGTGACACACTCTGTGCGCTTGCATTTCGACTCGCAGCACGCTCTCCATGCGACGCCCTTAGTGGTGCTGTTTGGCACTTTCGTCGCTCCTTTTGCGCCCCCGAAGACGACCGCTCGTCTCTCGCGACCTGGTGCATTTCCCCGATCGATACCGCACCTCGACGTCCGACCGCCCGTCCACCACCTCGCTCAACGGCGCCTGCCATCGCGCGCACCCGCGCCTCCACCGTCGCCATGGATGTCCTTCCCACCACCGAAATCCCCCACGCCCCCGACAACGCCGCCGACGCCTCGAAGCTGGCCGACCAGAAGGCCGCTCTTACGCCTCCCACCAGCGAAGATATGAACAAGCGCGAGGGCTCTTCGTCTGAACTGTCGGAGCTGGAGCTCGACGACGATGATGAGGATATTGGAGAGATAGAGCCTGACCACTACTGGGACGGCGGGAAGATACCTGTCTTCAAGCCGGTACGTCATAACACACTTTTGGCAAATCTATCGCGTGAATGCGGACGTGAATGATTGTTGCGCATGATCGCCGTCGCATTGTTGGTTGAGCTCCAGGGCTAACGGCTGTTTGAATTGTTGTAGACCATGGACCAGTTCCGCAGCTTCAAAAAGTTCGTTGATAAAATAGACAAGTTTGGGATGAAATCGGGCATTGTCAAAGTCATCCCGCCGAAGGAATGGTAAGCTCCGGATTTAATATATTGAGCTGCATGGTTCTGACGTTAGCCGATGATAGGCGCGACTCCCTTCCCGACCTTACCGAGGCCGTCAAGAGCATCAAGATCAACCGCCCCATCTCCCAGGATTTCCAAGGCCGCCAGGGCCAGTACACTCAGCAGAACATCGAGAAGCAGCGCTCATACAATCTGCCACAATGGAAGGCCTTGACCGAGGAGCTGGACCACCAACCGCCAGCGAAACGCGGAGCAAGGCGGGGAGATCAGCCCGCACCCCCGAAGACCAGGACAACTCGCTCTCAAGCCTCCTCGACCCCGGCGGAACCCGCCACAAAGCGCCCTAGAGGACGACCACGAAAGCAACGGAAAGATGAAGCCCAGGAGCAGTCGCCCGAAAGAGAGACCGGTGGATCGAGACGGGCCAGCCAGTCACAGGTGCCTCCGACACCCACTTCCCCGTCGGCTGATGCTGGTGCTGTTGACAAGAAGGTCGCCGCGCTCAAGAAAGATGCTACGGAGGAATCACCTTCAAGGCCCCGGGGTCGTCAGCCTAAGTCTATCTCGTCACGCCGTAAGAACAACCGCAGCGAGGCCGCAGACGAAGTTGATGAGGAATCATTCCAAGACTTCGACTACCACCTTAAAGGCCTTGAGGAGTTTACTCCCGAACGCTGTGCAGAGCTTGAGCAAAACTACTGGAAGACGATCAACTTTGGACAGCCCATGTATGGTGCAGACATGCCCGGATCGCTCTTTGACGAGTCCACTACTAGTTGGAACGTTGCCAAGTTGGAGAACTTGCTCGACGTTCTAGGAACCAAGGTCCCGGGTGTCAACACTGCATACCTCTATCTGGGAATGTGGAAAGCAACGTTCGCTTGGCATCTTGAGGACGTTGATCTCTACAGTATCAACTACATCCACTTTGGGGCGCCGAAGCAGTGGTACAGCATTTCTCAAGAGGACGCACGGCGTTTCGAGAATGCCATGAAAAGTATACAAACACCTTTTAACTTTCCGTGAGAGTCAGCTAACGGCGTTAAGGCATCTGGCCTAACGACGCCAAAAATTGCAGTCAATTCCTGCGCCACAAAACCTACCTCGTCTCGCCGCAGCGTTTAGAGAGCGAATTCGGTATCAAAGTCAACAAACTCGTCCACTACGAAGGCGAATTTGTCCTCACGTATCCTTATGGTTATCATTCTGGGTACAACATCGGTTACAACTGTGCCGAGTCCGTCAACTTCGCTACTGAGCAGTGGTTGGAGTATGGCAGGATTGCTAAGAAATGCGACTGCGAATCCGACAGTGTCTGGGTTGACGTGGCAGAAATCGAGCGCAAGTTGCGTGGCGAACCGACCCCGGAATATTACGAAGAGACGGATGATGAGGATGACGAAGAAATGGAGGGCATCGCTCATGACCTTCCAAGCCCTCCAGCTAGTGTCAAGGGCAAAGCCCGGATCGTTTCGAAGAAGCGGAAGAGGGACGCCGACGGCAAAGAGCCTGAAGGGAAGGTCAAGCGCGTCAAGCTTCGCCTCAGAGTGCCTCACAAAGAGCCTTGCGTCCTGTGCCCCAACGATGTCCAGTATGACGTCCTGCTCCCGGCCGACAACGGTCAGAAGGCTCATCGCATCTGTGCCTTGTACACGCCTGAGACGTACATCATCGAAGAGGACGGCGTGGAGCGCGTCTGTAATGTTTCAGGCATCGACAAAGCTCGTCTGGATCTCAAGTGCAACTATTGCCGTTCGAAGAAGGGCGCTTGCTTCCAGTGCGCAGCCAAGAAATGCACCCGCGCCTTCCACGCTACTTGTGCCGCCGCAGCTGGTGTTCAGATCGACGACGGTCCTGTTCCTACCTTTGACGAGGATGGCACAGAGTATTTCTGCGAAGGCTTCGATCTTCGATGCCGCTTCCACCGGCCTAAGCGCGCAAAGATCACGGACATTGATACGCTGGAAAACAACAAGCTCGTTCCAGAATACGCCAAAGATCTTAAGCCTCAACAGGTTATCCAGGCACAGTATCTTGGTGGGGAAATTTTCGCAGGTATGGTTGTGGAGTGCAAACCGAGCGAGCTCAGTGTTATCATTGATGTTCTGCCGGACTGGTAAGTCGTTTCCCTCCACAGCTAATCAATGGATATACTAACGAACTATGCAGCAAGGAGCGCGTCGAGGTTGAATGGAAATATCTCCTGGTACTTGATCCGAAGGACTCGCTCCGGCCCAAACCTTCAGCAAATGCCAAGCCACTTCCAGATCACCTCAACACCAGCTCTTCAAACCTCAACTCCAGAAACCAGAAGGATGGACCTCCAGAGACGGATGATCCGTTCTGCGATCCAAATGCCGGACAGAAATGGGCGGAATTCCATACGGCCAGTGCAGCGGAGGTCCGCAATCCGTTTCAAGTCAAGGTCAACTTCGACAAGTCTGATCAGATATGGCATTACCTGGGGAAGACTTCCACAGAGGCGCGGGCACAGTTCACCAATGATCACAAAAGACACCAACACAACCCCAAGAGCAACTTCCTGGAGACGGTCAAGCCCCCACCACGCCCTCCGCAATCTACTGACCGCCGTTCACTGGCTGCAACGTATCCTACTGGAGCCAACATCAACGCGCTCAACGGCGCGATGGCTGCGCAAAGGCAGTCTTTGCAGCCTCAGTACGCGTCAGCGAAACCGTACGACTACAAACCAAAAGCTTCATATGCGCAGTCGCCGTATGCAAACGTTCCGCTGGCACAGCACGGGTCTCCAATGCAACAGTCGTCGTACAACTACGGGGCCCAGCCAGCGAGCAGAAACGCAATCCCTCCGTACCCCTACCACCAATATGGGACCCAGTCCTATTCTTCGGGCTCAAGCAGACCATCTTTCTCAACCCCGACTTACACACAGGCATCGCCGACCCCGCCATACCACCAGACCCACCCGCACTCTCCGTACGCAAACTACTACGACATAAATTCAGGGAGGGCAGTGCAGTACCCAGGCTTCAATCGCTCGGAAACATATTCCAACTCACCGTACGCGCAACGCGTAGCCCCAGTTGCCCCTATGATGGGATCGTCATCGGCGTCTATGTCTCCACCGGCCCAGTCGCCATCAATCCGCTCCGAGTCGGTAAGCTCTAGCGGCGCTGGCCAACCAGACATTGAGTACCTGCAATTCCTACAGCGGTTCCCGTACCTGCGCAATGCTTACCTTCGGCGACCAAAGGTGTACGAATCACCATACCCGGGTAATAGTGGCTTCTCTGCTGCGTACGACCCGCGAAGACGCTCCATGTCCCAGTCGTCCTACATGGCAAACGGCTACGGCAGCTACGGTGGCGGACACGCATACGGCCCAGGATATACGGGTCACAACGGCCGACCGAGCCTGACATTCCAGAGTCCGCAAGATTTCCAAGCCGACGTCAACAAGCAACAAAGCCAAGCCCCGCAGATGAACGGCATGCCCAAGTTCGAAATGCTGCTCAAGCAGCTCTCGCACGCCAATGAGAACGCGGCAAAGCGTTTCGCGCAGACGCAGGCGAGCTTACAGCAGACCCAGCAGCAGCAGCCGCCACAGGCACCACAGGCGCCGCAAGCGCAAGCGCAACAGCCGCAAGCGCAGGCTCAGAGCGCATCGCCACCGGCAGCTGCGTCAACAGCATCGACGCCAAACGGCGCAACGAGCACGCAGATCCCGACAGCCATGGGCTTGAGCGCCTACACCGGTCCGTCGAACACGCGCGGCTACAGGCCCGGCTACGGGTACGACAGCGGGGCGTTCGGGCCTGCGACGCAGACGCGCACGCCCTCGCTGGACGATACCAATGCTGCTGGAATCGTTGCTACTACCACGACTACCAACGACAACAATAACGGCGGCGGCGGTAATGGCAACGGTGGCGGTGCTGCTGTAGTCGACCCGGCTCTCGGGGGCCCGCCGGCCACTCCTATTAATAAGGTGGGCGGCGATGCGACAGCGGGTGCGGGCAAGGTACCGACGCCGCAACCGCCGGCTGTCAGCCCTATTAGCGACGTTGGAGCTGAAGCGGCAGCGGCGGCAGCAGCAGCAGCAGCGTCGGCGACGCAGGCAATGGGGCTGGGGTTCGGGGGCGAGACGTGGCGATATACGACTTAGTAGGCTGGGTTAGGATTGACTGAAATGAATGCGGCGAATGGGGGATTAATGGATTTGGGATTGTTTTCACCTCGTTTTTTCTTTTTACTCGAGGATTACGAGTCTTTTTTTCTACTTTCTCTTCTTTTCTTTTTCTTTCTTACTATACACACTTCTTTCACACTTCATAGCATTGGCGCGTGTGGTGGGGGGCTTGAGGTTTGAGGCTTGAGGCCGGGGAGGCGGGAGTTTGGGTTGGGCGATTGACTGATTGACTGATTGACTGATTGACTGGCTAGGTGGGTGGCGGCTTGCGTTGCGTTGCGTTGCGCTGCGTGCGTGGGTTGCTTGTTTGCTTTGCTTTGCTTTGCTTTGCTTTGCTTTGCTTTGCTTTGCTTTGCTTTGCTTTGCTTTGCTTTGCTTTGCTTTGCTTTATTTGCATGCATGGATGGATGTATGGATGAGGATTCAATGCCCTTGCCGTAGAGCGGGGGCGAGGCGGAGAAATGGATACATGGTTTTTGTCCTTCTTTTTCGTTTGAGCTTTCTTCCGTTTTTGCGACTCCTGGACTTGAGTCGTTTGTTGTCTATCGCTTTCTCTCTATCTCACTCACTGTCTTTCGTGATGCTGTTGGGGGCGATGGTGGAGATGGTGAGATGGTGAGTAAAAGTGAGAGCGGGTGGAACGGGCATGCGTGATTTGCGGGTGCACGTTGAGTAGGTAGGTACAGGTAAATATAAGCTTGAAGGATGGGGGTAGGGCATGAATGCAACAGTTGATTAGCTGATTGGTTGGTATGCTATAGACATGTGGGCTTGGGTGTGTGTGCTATTTATTGTTGTTAGGTTAGTCCACAGCGTCTTCGCCGTGGTATGTCACAGCACAACAACCAAATCCCACGCCCAAAGAAACCCACCTACAAACAGCTATAGCAATAACGAAAAAGACACAGGAGCAAACCCCAGAAAACTGGCCTCATTAAGGTCATTAAAGCTAGGTAGCTACACTCTCAGCAGCACACTACTGGTTCTTATTACTAACAACCACAGCCAGCCTCGGACTAACGTAAAAAACACCCCCAATCAGATCCGTGCCCTGCAATACGCACAGCTGCTGGATCTCGTTCGCAAAGCGCGCCATATCGGCGCAATCGAGCGTCTCTTTGAACTCGCCACAGACGCTGATGGTGGCGCTGCCGGCCCGCGCCCACGTCGTGCAGTCGCTGCCCATGCTGTTGTTCACGCGGCACGCTTGGCCGCTGTGGCCGCGTGCGCGGTTGATCGCGCCCGTCACGTCCTGGGTTTTGGGACTGCCCTTTCCGGCGTCGCAGGTTGCGCCGTAGTGGAAGTTGGGGAACGTTTTGGGTAGTGCGATGGGTGAGGGTGAGGGCAGGGGCAGGGGGGAGGGGTAGGGTAGGGGGCTGCTGCTTGTTAGGGCCGCGGCTAGGGCCAGGAGGAGCGCGGTTGGGAGGTGCATTTTCGGGGTGGTGCTGGGTTTGGGTTTAATGGTGTGGTGGTGGTTTGGTTTGGTTTGGTATGGTTCTGGTAGGTTCGGGGAGGGGGGTGCTTGGGTGTTTATAAGCTTCTTTTTCTTTTTCTTCCCCTCTTTCTTCTTCTTTACCCTTGCTGTTATTCTCTGCTCCATTGTCGGAACGCATACTTTATGTCGCGGCACCTGCTTCTGTGCCTCAGGGACCTGTGGCTTTGTGGTCTCTAGCCACCATCACTGAATCCTTTATCTCGCCCGGCTAAAAACAAAAAAAAAACCTCTTTGTTCCGCTACATCAATATCTTTGTCTAGCCTCTGATCCTCAAGTGGCCAGTCTGACGTAACTGTAAATACTGGCTTGGCTTGTGTGCGAAAGAGTTTCGTGGACTGGTATTCCGTGGTTGATTGCAATGTGAGATATGACACGCATCCTGGATTGTACAGTCTACTCTTCTAAAGTGTACAAAACTGATAAAGGCCGATGCTGTTACTTGTGCCGCTAAGATCATCACTGCCAATAAGATCCTATTTAGCTTTATCAGATCGTGCTGTGGCGAGGATCATGCTAAAAAAATTCCCCGATGGACGGAGCAGACCGCCCATGGAAGATCAAGGTGAAATTGTTTGTCTATCTTGGTGAGAAAACCGATAGTCAAGGATTGGTACGGTGCGGCCAAAATATGATTACCACTTGAATGAGGGGTGTTTGGGGAGTGTAGCAGGTCTCGACCGAAAGCGGACATGACTCGGGAAGCAGGGTTAACGATGTCATGCCTCCGCCCAAACGCCAACGCGGCAGCTGACCTATCACCATCCACATCACCACCAACGACGACCGATCCTCCAACCACACACACAGCCAGGCAACAACAACTACAACAACAACACCACCACACGCTCGGCACCCACGCATCACCGCCAGTCACTACCGACCAGCAACAGCAGCAAGCATGTCCTTCGAAGACTCGTCAGCACTAGAGTCGCAGCCGACGAACTGGCGGCGCGAAGACGACCCCCAGTACGCCGACGACCCGGACTACAAGCGCTTCACATCGCAGCTATCGGACCAGCTGTTCTCGCTGACGTCGAATGTCACGCGCCTGTCGAACCAGATCGGGCTGCTGGGCACCAAGCGCGAGACGGAGCGGGTGCGCGAGCGGGTGCGCGACCTCATTGACGAGACGACCAGCGGCTTCAAGGACATTGGCGAAGGCTTGAAGAAAGTCCAGGCTTGGCCGGACCTCGGCGTACGTGGTTCAGTCCATACCCCTTTGAGCAGCGACATTGCTACGAGATACGAGACCGTGTGCTGACGCTCATGCCCGTGCGTGCATGCAGCCCTCCCAGAAATTCACCCAGGGCAAACTAAACCGCGAGTTCAAAGCCTCGCTCACCGAGTTCCAAGTGCTGCAACGGCGAGCCATCGAAAAAGAGCGCAGCAGCAACGCAGCCGCGCGCGCAGCACTCGACGACGCCTCGTCGCCGTCGCACGAGCGGACGCAGTTCCTCGGCCCAGGCGGCCAGCAGCAGCAGCAGCAGCAATCGCAGCAGCAGAACCAGGTCCTCGAGGACCAGCTGCGCCTGGCGCCGCAGGACGAGGTCGACTTCCAGGAATCCCTCATCATCGAGCGCGAGTCCGAGATCCGCAATATCGAGCAGAGCGTCGGCGAGCTGAACGAGCTGTTCCGCGACGTCGCGCACATGGTCCACGAGCAGGGCGAGCAGCTCGACATTATCAGCGAGAATGTCGAGGGCGTTCGCACTGATACCCGTGGCGCTAATACCGAGCTGAATTCTGCGTCGAGGCATCAGAAGGCCGCAAGGAATAAGGCGTGTTGCTTGTTGCTGATTTTGGCCGTTGTCTTGACTATTGTTATTTTGGCTGTTGTGTTGGGTTGAGCGGGGAGCGAGCGAGTGGGCGACCCAGCGAGCCAGCGGGGGAGCCAGAGAGGAAATGGGGTAGGGAGGGGAGGGGAGGAGGGAGAAGGGGGGGCCAAGCCTGCTCTCCCATCATAAGCTGTACAGTCGTTCTTGTTCTTATACCCGGTGTTGGAGAGTCTCAGAGTCGTTACCATGCAGGCGTTTTTGATGGGCTTCCCTGTCTCCTACAGCACAGCACAGCACAGCACCTAAGCCGCGCAGGCTTTTCTCGTGTCGTTCTTTCCTGCATTTTCTTGCTGTATCAATCAGATGTAGACTTGCTTTCGTGTCTCTTGATATGTGTTACGGCGTTTAGTTATATCATATCTGCAACAGACGTTCGACAAATTCCATCCTTTCTCAGCGCACGCACGCACGCACGAGCATTTCTTAATCGAAAAGATTTTGACATTGTTTGTTTTTGGCTTCATAATCTACATAGATACACCCACCCCATAGCCGGGGTGAGGAGACACCGTCTCAGAGACAGAAGAGAGCCACGGCAAAACGCCTCGTCGCTCTACTATACTCGTCTACTCGTCTACTCGACGGTGACGGGATTGCTGGTGTCGAGCTCGTTGAAGCGGCGCAGGTCCATGTCCTTGTCGAGCAGGGGGATGACGTACGGGTCGAACGTCTTCCAGTACGGGTTCTCGAGGTGGTATTTTTGGGACTGGGGTTGTGGGGTGGGCGGTTAGTTTTGTGGTTCAATGGGGATTGGGGGGGGAGGGTTGTGTGGTTTTGTGGGGGAGAGAACAGAAGGATTGGGATGCGTCATGTGATACGCGTGTTTTTATTTTTTGCGGACGGGAACGGACAGCGCGAGTCTGCGTCTTCTGCTCTTTGGAGACCAAGAAGGGAAAAGGAAACAGAACAAGGCGAGCCCCAAAAACCAAACAATGGCGGTCTTGAAAATAGAGGGGATAAAAGAGGAAAAACTCACGCTCTCGTGCTCGTATCTCTCGACAATGCACCACGCGCGCGGGTCCTTGTGGTCCTGCATGACGAACCAGGAGAGCGTCTCCTTGTCCTTGGAGTAGACCTGCGAGGCCTCGATGAGCTTGTTGCGCAGCTTCTCCTCGACCTCCTTGCCCTCCTTGGCGTAGAGGTGGACCACGATCGTGTAGACCATTGTTGCTGGGGCGGGCGTTAGCGGTGGTTTGGTTATGCTGGAGGTGGGGGTGTTTTGTTGTTGTTGTTTTTGTTGAAGACGGTGAAGGAAGAGAGAGGGAGATGGAATGGAATGGTGAAGAAGCTGCTGATGGTGGTGGTAGTGCTGAAGACGATGAGAACAGAAGCTGCTGCCACGGAAGCAGCGTAGGTATACAGCACCAGCACACCCTCCTCCGCCATATGCGTACGTACCTTGTGTGTAGCTGTCTCAAAAACGTGACAGAGAAAAAAAAGGCTTCAAGAACTCAAAAACACGAGCTACAAAAAACCCACAGATCAGATCAGCCACAGCGCACGCGAATCCCCCACTACCCCGCCCCCACCAGCCAGCCGGCAGGGCAGCAGTACAGTAGCAGCAGTAGCACTCACCTCAGACGATGACGGTTGTTGTAGTTGACGATAAGGTTGAAGCAAGAACGATGGCCGCAAGAACGCGAGGGGTCCTTAGGTCCCTATAAAAGCACCTCCCCTCCCGCCCTGCCCGCCCAATCCCGTCGTGTGATGTGGTGGCCCAGACCCGCATTTCCGGCGGACCCCATATGTCATCGCTGCCCTGCGGCGAGCCTGGTGGTGCTGAGCCTGTGCTAACGCCCGCATCGCGCCGCGGTTGCGCCGAGTTGCGCGCGCGCCGGTTTGGTGGGGTTTAATGTTTACGGGCTTTGGTGCTGCTGCTGGGCTAGCATTGCTGGGTACTACTGTCGTGGTGATGATGGTGATGGGGCAGCCCAGCTTGTGGAGCTTGCGTTGGGTGCGTTGCGCTCGGTTTGTGCGGGTTGCCAGGAGCGTTGCGTATTGACGAGGCGTGCTTGTGATTGGTGCTGAGGTTGACCTCCGGGTGTTGGTGGATTGCGTGCCTGACATCCGTATTGGAAGCCTTATAATCAGGGCAGCGGATGGTTCGCCGTCCTCTTCAACTCTTTTGTCCGCCTTTAACTATATATTGTATAGGTTTACTATATCTTTTGAGTACTTCAGAGGTAGCTATAATAAGCTAGAACGCTACTATCAGTGGTCGATACGTATCTATGAAAATAAAAAGATGCAAGGGTACGATAATGCTTACAAGGATACGAGTATGTTTCACAAATGGATAACAAGAAAGAGACACGACAATATGAAAGTATTCGAAAGGGCACGAAGATAAGGATACATAAGAGCGCGAGGATATACCACAAGGGTACGACGGTACGAAGGTAACAGAGCAAGAAGGTAAGTCATATACCTATACCTAAATGTGAATCACAGAGACGGGCAGACCCGGAGCCCATTACCAGGCCCCTCACGTCACCAAATCTCAAGCACCACCCCATTCCGTAGAGCATTTTCCAAATCTACAGCTACCTAGTCCGCAGCCCATACTTCCCCGCCTCGTCCAACGTCATGAAAGAAGACGCTACTAGTACAGGTACATGGGGCGATAGGTACGTCAAAGCCCGGCTGGTCATTCATATCGGAAGAGGGGGAAGAGAGAGAGAGAGAAAGATAGATAGAAAGAAAGAGAGAGAGGGAAGAATAGTCATGACCTTCTTCCCCTGTTCTAAACCAGCTCCCAAGGTAGGTGCGCTCTCGCTATGCAAACCACAAGCCTCGCAGAACAGGCATAACGAACGCCCAAGCATCGGTCTTTCTGTAAAAGCCCCTTTCCCTAAACACACACGAGACGAATCGAAGCATTTTTGAAGCTGCACGTCGCGTTCCGGACGATAGATCCCGGAAGAGGCGCTCATTGCTGACCGTAATTTGAAAAGACATCGACTTGGTAGAAAGACGTAACTCATATCAAAAGGCGTGTATGAAGAGGTTAGTTCCTCTACATCATCATCGACTGGAGCCCGTTCGAGGCATAAGCCATGGGCTTGATGTCCGGGTGCGGCACAGCCTCGAACTTGTGGAAGTCGAGCTTGAGCTCCGGTCCGATGTTGATGTAGGCGCCCTTGTTCTCGGTGCTGTCGCAGTACTTGGGTGCCGAGAAGACAGTGATGCAACGACCGTCATGTTCAACCTGGCAATGGTCAGTTTTTTGGGGACTTTATAGCAGCGCGTTTATGGGTCGCTCATGACTTACCTCGTAGCCTTCCATTCTGACTTCGTGACTCCTGATGACAGCTTCCAGTCCGTTCTTCTCGCAGAACCTCTTCGTGATGTCCGGGCCGAACTGTAGGCCAACACCCCTCTTGCTTGGACCACGACCGGGCGCGGGCTGAGGGTCGGTCCAGAGCATTTCCATCATGAGACCACTCTGGCCAGGCTGCCTCTGCTTGTGCCTGTTCAACTTCCGCACGTCATCCAAGCTGATGTCATCGTTGGAGAAGAGACCACCATGCAGGACGAAGAACTTGCGGCCAATAAGCGTTGCCAGAGGCAAGGCGGAGAAGGACTCGGAGAAGAGCTTGAAGATGCGCTCGTTGTACTTGGCGCGGCATTCGCCCTCAAAGCCGTACATCCGGTTCATGTCGTCGGTCTCGTGGTTACCGCGGTTCAGGAAGAAGGTCTTGGGGTAGAGCCACTTGTAAGCGTAGAGAGTGAGAGCGACTTCCGTAGACCAGGAACCGCGGTCGACGAAGTCTCCGTTAAACAGATACGAGTGAGTGGCAGAAGGGAAACCGTTCAAACGGAAGATTTCGAGAAGATCGAAGAACTGGCCTGGACTTACAGTTAGCTCTGAGCATAAAGTATGGAATTGGAAATCTTACCGTGCGTGTCACCGCAAACGGTGATCTTCTGGTCCTCCGGCACCTCGTACTCGACCATGGTCGGCTCGTTGTAAACAAGCTCCTTGACCGCAAGAACGATCTGGTAAACGTACTTGCGGTGAATCTTCTTGCCATCCTTGAACCGCTTGATCATGTCCTCGATGAACTCAGGCGTCATCTCCTTCTCTAACCGCACGCCATCGTAGGAATCCTCTACGGCCATATTCTCCACGTCCAAACCCTCTGCCGCAGACGGCGCATCGCCGATCTCGATGGCCTTGAGGAAGGCATCGCGTTTCACAATCTTCTCGCACTCGGCAAATTGGAGCTTCGCGTTCTTGTCGTTGGGGTTTTTCTTGACGACGACTTTCCAGTCGCGTATCGCTTCGTTGTGCTTGAGGATGGCGGTGTTGGCGACGGCGCGACGGTAATAGGCCTAGGTGAAGCTCGGGTCTCAGCTACATTCAAGTCGGTGGGAGGGAGGAGGGTGGTGGCGAATACCTTGACATTGCCAGCGTCAAGCTCTATCGCCTTGGTGGCGTCCGCAACGGCGAAACCATAGGCCTCTAGTTTGATGTTTGCCTGCGCGCGCCCCATCAGCCCTTGTCGCGTGCCAATTGTCGGTGGCGTGCTCAACGCACCTGGGCCCGGTTTGTGTAGAAGGCGGGCTGGTTAGGATCGGCCTCGATGGCCTTGGAGTAGTAGTCGACAGCGGTGGGCCAGTCGTGCTCCTTGAAGGCCTTGTTGCCCTTCTCTTTAAGTTCAATTGCCTCTTCGGCGCCCATGGTGAAGCGGATGGATAGTGAGAGCGGGCTTGCGGAGAGAGTACTGCAGGCAAAGGAAGGGCAGTCGGCGACTGTTACAGGCCACGAAGTTTGCCGGGGGTTGCAGGAAAGAACTAGTCGGAAGCTCTGCGCATGCGGGACAAAATCGTAGATTGCGCGGGATGACGGCGAAGGGAATGGAAGACCGAGGCGCGGTCCGAGCTTCCTTGAGGTCCAACTCCGGCCTGAATCCAGACCTACGCTGTCTATCGCGCTTTCAACTCCGCCATCCCACCGCCCTCGTGCTCGACAACATGCCTCCCACAGCCTACGTCCCGCCCGGCCAACAGCGCTCCCTGCGCGCCTGCATGGTGTGCAGCATCGTACAGCTCGAGTACCTTTTCAAGCGCAATGGCTGCCCCAACTGCGACTTCCTCGAGCTCGCCGGCAACACCGACGCCATCCAGGACTGCACCAGCCAGGTCTTCGAGGGCCTGATCCACCTCGCCGACCCCCAGGGCAGCTGGGTCGCCCGGTGGCAGCGCCTCGACAGCTACACCTCCGGCATGTACGCGACAAAAGTTTCCGGCGTGGTAAGCTCCCCCGGCCTGAACCCATGAGCGCGCCATACTGATAGCTTCGCGAACAGTTGCCCGAGGACTATGTCGCAATGGTCGAAGCGGCGGGCGTCAAGTACATCCCGTAAGTCTCTTCGCGCCCGGCGGTGTGGCGGACACGAACTCACTCTCTCCAGACGCGACGGCAGTGCCCAGGAGGCAAGCGGCGAAGCATGAAAGACAACGCGGCTTCACGGATTCATCTTGCATTTTGAGCGGGCGGCGTTGGTATGGACGGCAGAGTCTTGGCGTCAAAAGCCCTCTGTGACTTCTTGGGTCAATCACGAGTGGCTACGGGAGGCTTCGTGGCATGAAAGAAAAGAGGCTGGGATTTATTGATTTTCTGAATGCGGAGAAAACTATCGAGCAGCAGTTACTGCAATTTAAGGCTATGAAGGTTTTATATGGAGACGTCGGTCACAATTTCGAAATACAAGGAGGATGAGAATACGAATCCCCAGAAAACACGCGAATCGGGGGCGACGTCTGGAAACTTGGTGGCCTAAACTTCATAAGACGGTACGTGTGGATGGATACGGGACCATTAGCACCTGAAGAGCATTGGTGTGAACGGCATGTAGTCTTGAAGTGGTAGGTATTGCGATGGACTAGGCAATCTGATTGCCAGAATCCGAGAAATAAACGGTGCTATCCACCTTGAGTCTATACTGGTAGTTTACATCTAGCCGCTGCTCCAATGATATCTTTGAAAAAGAAAATAATGCAACCCAAACGCCATCCGTGCCATGCAGGATATCCCAAATGCTAATCGCTGAATGTTCATGTCTCGTAGCAACAAGTAGTGACAGGGGGACGCGCGATATTTACAGCGCGAACAACAGTCCGGCACCCGCAGCCGCGGCAAACGCCATCTTGGGCATGGCTGTCATGACGGGAACTGCAGCGGCCTCACTGTCTGAGATCTTAGGACTACCAACGCGAGCTCCGCCGGTAGAACCAGCAACTGTAGAAACGGCATCCGCGACTACAGTCGCGTTTGGCACGGCGTTGTCGCCGGTCCCGATTTCCACAACGTTGGAGCTGGTTGAGTTGAAGTTTGTGGCGGCCAGCGAGATCTCATTGTTCTCGAGGTCGTAAACGACATAGGCCGAACGCAGGAAAGTGTCGCCCAGGACGGAAGAGGACGAACCAGCCTTGGCGACGCCAAAGAAACAGACTGGCTCGCCATTGTTGTAGCCGGCGACAATAACGAGCTCATTCATGGGTACGCTGATTGTCGGGCTGCTGAACTTGAATTCTAGCGTGTCGTCCTTGTTCGCCGCAGCGCAGTCGATGAAGGCTGCACCCTGTTCTTCGCTGTACTCGGCGCCAACCTCGTCGTAAATGCTTTCTGCAACGTCATCTGGAAGATACATCAGACTGCTACCGGAGTCGAGAAGAACTGACGCGGCGCCGTCATAGAAGGTGTCAGACTCGCCATTGTAGCCGACGCCTGTCAGCGCAATGACAAACTCCCGGTACTTGCCATTCTCCTGGAGGATCGGCAGGGTCTGAAGGGTTCCGTGGTATTTTTCTGTGTCAACCCCACCAAACAAAATGCTTCCAGTGCTTGCGTCCAAGTCGTTGAGCCAAAGGCTGTATGCGCTCGATTGGATAAGATCCTTATTGACCAGCAGCTGGGGCAGGTTGGGATAGGGGTCGAGTTGCGCTCGGTTGACAGCGACCTCGTTTATCGCGAACCCGATCCCCAGAACCCCCTCTCCCGAACTTGACGTGTAACCGACGCCAAATTGCATGTCGGTTAGGTTTTGGCTGCCGAACCAAAAGGTATCCGTCACATAGTCTCCCGCGGCTCCGGATCCGTCGACATAGGAAATATTGAACTTGCTGTTAACATACTCATACGTCGAAGAGTCGTTTGCGGAGTATGTCCCTGAGACCTTGCAGGGGTCGGTTCGCGAGGAGCATAACGAAGACGATGCCGAGTTTACCCAAAGATCGCTGGATCCGGTATCAATGTGTAGTCTCATTGTTTGCTTTGGCGTTCCCAGGCTGGCGTTCGCAAAGTAAAGCGTTTCGAGGTTATCCAGGCTCTCCTTTACCACGGCCGACCTTTTCCACCTCCTCTCCTGATCGCGCTTAACAAGATCCGAGATATCATTTCTTCTTTCAATGTCCAGACCTAGTACTTTTGGCGCAGTGGAAGGCTTTACTTGCGCATTAGGAAAAATTGCGGTGTTGGTCGTTCAATGCCAGGCGACTTACATCTCGTTTGGCCAATTGTATCGCGTTGGTGAGTGGCAGCAGGTTTGCCGCCAGTGTCAGTGCGGCGGTGCATTTCATGGTCCTAGCGCCGGGAATAATACAAGGAAGAATTTCAAGGGGATAAAAAAGAACAGGCGGCGACGTTCAAAAGGATAAGAAATAGTAGGAATGGAGCAGTAGAGTAATAAGGGAACAATAGGCAAGGCGGACCAAAAATTTGGAGCGACAAGGTTTCTTTATGAGCTCGGGGTTTGAGTACGTACGACCTGAGGGTGATGACGACGACGCTCCAAAATAGTGGCGGCCGGGTCGCGGCGGAGTCAGCCCAGCCTCACAGAAGGCGCTCTGTTAACCAACAAGGAAAATGAATGTCAAAGGCCACGACAGAGGACAGCCACAGGGTAAGCATGACCACAAAGATGCGCGATTCCAACTTGAAATACATCACCTGCCACTGCCGGCATCCGGCCGCCCCCCGTTCTTTGGCGCTCTTTCCGCAAGGCTGTGGAGGTTCCGCATTGCTTGGCCCTGACGATCATCTCAGGATGAGAGCGAGTGCTGTTCAACTAACGAACAGATTGCCCCACGGAAGGACATATCGGCAGCGCTATGGATGCTGTCTCTGTAAGCGCCCGGTCCTGGCGAAGGATGCAAGGCAACAACTCCACACTCCGCCTTTGACCCAAGGGGATCAAGAGGCAATACCTGCATCAGATCAAGCCAACGGTCTGACCATCGCGACAGAAACCGTTGCACCTGTCAGCTTCCAGGGCGCAAGGCGCAGCATTCTTTTTTTTTTGACGGGTCCTCGCAACACTTCATTCATTTAGGTATGTCTTATGTGCTGGCTGGTTAGGGCCCTGGGGCCGAGATGAGACTTTTTGCCGTGACGCGTCAGGCTTTCGCCGAGGGGGGCTGTGATGGGGCCGACAAAACCGAGAGCCCCATGGCGAAATCTCTTGTCGACAAAGCGCGGTATCAGCTGTGGTACGACGATGGCTTTCCGTGAGAGCCGAGGACAAAAGACCAGGTGCCAGGCTGCCAGCAGATCGCTAGGCGGAACCCTTGGCACGACTGGAGGCCGGAGGGTGCGGGGAGGTTGGCAGGCCTATAATTAGAAGAGTAACGATCTGCTGGCCGCCTCAGCACTTAGTGTGCACGTGACTTGCGCGGTCGCGTCCAGAGTCGCGTTGCGCGTGTCTGAACGTGCTGGAGACTAGATTATTATCGCAACCGAGACATCATCACCGACACCCACCGCAATACACCTATACCCACGCCCAACAAATCGACATTCACCGCACCAATGGTGCAAGCAGAGTCCTCCAAAGCCGCCGCAGGCAATGGCCTCAAGACGCAGCCGAACGGTGCCAACTACGAGCTGCCATGGGTGGAAAAGTACCGTCCGGTCTTCCTCGACGACATCGTCGGCAACACGGAAACAATCGAGCGGCTGAAAATTATCGCCAAAGATGGCAACATGCCTCACGTCATCATTTCCGGCATGCCTGGTATCGGCAAAACGACATCCATTCTCTGCCTGGCGCGCCAGCTGCTGGGCGATGCGTACAAGGAGGCTGTACTCGAGCTTAATGCCAGTGATGAGCGCGGAATCGATGTTGTGAGAAACAGAATAAAAGGCTTTGCGCAAAAGAAGGTTACGCTTCCGGCAGGCCGGCAAAAGATCGTCATCCTGGACGAGGCAGACAGGTGAGCATGATCATTCTTTCAGGTGGGCTTCGAAATGGTTGGTCCCTGCAGGCGATTTCTCAGAGAATCTTCTCAGCCTGGAGGGACCATCTAAGCAAAACTCACCTGTTTGGAATGATGACTTCAAGCTGAGCACCAGCTGACTGTATGCAGCATGACCTCAGGCGCTCAACAGGCTCTCCGACGGACCATGGAAATCTACTCGTCTACAACCCGCTTCGCCTTCGCCTGCAACCAGTCCAATAAGATTATCGAGCCACTTCAGTCTCGCTGCGCCATCTTGCGCTATGCCCGCCTTACTGATGGGCAGGTGGTCAGACGGTTAATGCAAATCTGCGAAGCTGAGAAAGTAGAATTCTCGGAAGATGGCATTGCCGCCCTCGTGTTCTCTGCGGAAGGCGATATGCGGCAAGCCATAAACAACTTACAAAGTACTTATGCGGGCTTCGGTTTCGTCAACGGCGACAATGTCTTCAAGGTCGTTGACAGTCCGCACCCAATCAAGGTCCAGGCTATGATCAAGGCCTGCTACGAGACCAAGGTCGATACCGCGCTGGATACGCTCAAGGAGTTGTGGGATCTGGGATATTCTTGCCATGATATCATAAGCACCATGTTCAAGGTTACGAAAACCATCCCGACGCTTTCCGAACATGCAAAGCTTGAGTTCATCAAGGAAATTGGGTTTACGCACATGCGCATTCTGGAGGGAGTTCAGACGTATCTCCAACTCTCAGGTTGCGTGGCTCGGCTCTGTAAGATCAACATGAAGCCCAGCCTCTTCTCCATCCCTCGCTCATAACCCTTGGGCGCCATATTTAATTTTCGAGACCTTGGGCTTTGCATGTAGCATGGCGTTACGGAGCAGTGATGGAAAACAAGGAGCTTGTGTCAGATTTTAGGTTTTCGACATGAATCAAGACGTCCCCGTGTGGGGCAATATCTACATGTTCGTTACAGGAGCAACGGCGCCTCTTCTAGCGCGGTACGTTGTCATGCAAGTGCTCGAAGATCTTGACCGGCAAGATGATGCATTTGCAGCATCTGCACCGTGTGAGATGCCGGATAGAGCTCGATCATTGGCCAATCGACGTCTAGGCATGAACTACCTAGCGATCACGAAATCAAAGTTGGTGGAGCCTTGCAAATCCGAGGACCAAGGTTGAAGGTTAACGGCGATCATACTGGAGATGTGTGGAGGGAGCATCCTCCCCGATCTCAGATATGCCGAGGTCGCCGATAAGGATATGTACCCCGCAACGCGCCCGCTGAACCCTGCACGCAACTTTCCCGCAGCAGTCATCAGCATCATTGATCATACGAGCCAGACAGATTGTCCCAAAGCTAAGAACAGAATCTCCTCGGAAGACGCACAAAGACAACGCATTTCAAAGAGATTAGCCGCAATTGGCTCCGATTTCGGACGCGCTGCCGTTAAACTGCGCAAGCGGGGATCAGCTCTCTCCATGTGGCGGTCGCAAAAAAATGGCGTGCTTGACGCGATGGAGAGAGACTCCGCTGATCAATCCGTTGTGACTCCCGACCTCGCTGTTTATCTTTCTTTTTCTTTACACTTGCCTCGGCCGTTCAATTACTTCACAACCACAGCCGCATAACTCAATCGTCAGAGCTCCCCGATACTCGTCTTTTGCTCAATTCCCCCATCACAGGCACAATGAGCGGCGAACAGCTTCCGCAGAGGTTCGAGACGTTGCAGCTTCATGCTGGGTAAGCTTCGCGACGCAATTGAGGACGTCCTGGCTGACGAACTTGCGCAGTCACAACCCGGATTCTGAGACCAACTCCCGCGCCGTTCCCATCTATGCGACTACTGTGCGTTAAGAGAGCAGCTGTCGGTTGGAATTGTGAAGCTGAACAGCATAGTCATACGTCTTTAAAGACTCCGCCCATGGCGCGAGGCTTTTCGGTCTCAAGGAGTTTGGCAACATCTACTCCCGTATCATGAACGTAAGTGGCAAACTTAATCCCACGAAGCACCAGCGCTGGTCAGGAGCTTACTTGCCTTTCCCGCTAGCCCACGGTCGACGTGTTTGAGAAGCGCATTGCCGCGTTGGAGGGTGGTGTCGCCGCTGTCGCTACGGCTTCCGGTCAGGCCGCGCAGTTCATGGCCATCGCGGCTCTCTGTGCTGCAGGCGACAACATCGTGTCCACCTCCAACTTGTACGGCGGCACCTACAACCAGTTCAAGGTCGCATTCCCGCGGTTGGGTATCAACACGAAATTCGTCAACGGAGACAACCCGGAGGATATTAAGGCGGTTATCGATGACAAGACCAAGGCCGTCTATCTGGAGAGCATTGGAAACCCGAAGTACAACGTGCCAGACTTTGAGGCTATCTCGAAGGTCGCACATGAAGCTGGTGTCCCGGTCATTGTAAGTGGAGACGCATTGTCAGGAAGGCATGTCTTTGCTAACGTCCATTCGCCATCTAGGTCGACAACACCTTCGGCGCTGGCGGCTTCTTCTGCCGTCCCATCGACCACGGTGTAGACATTGTCGTTCACTCTGCAACCAAGTGGATTGGTGGTCACGGCACGACTGTGGGTGGTATTGTCGTTGACGCTGGTAGATTTGACTGGGGCAAGCACGGGAAGCGCTTCCCGCAGATGGTCGAGCCCTCCGACGGTTATCATGGCCTGAAATTCTGGGAGACCTTTGGGCCTTTGACTTTCGCGATCCGCGCGCGCGTTGAGATTCTGCGCGATCTTGGCGCCGCCATGAACCCCTTCGCCGCCCAGCAGCTACTGCTTGGTGTTGAGACCCTAAGTTTGCGTTGCGAGAGGCACGCGGAGAACGCGTTGAAGCTGGCGAAGTGGTTGGAGGCGAACGAGAACGTCTCTTGGGTGTCTTACCCGGGTCTGGAACACCACCAGAGCCACCAGCTGGCGAAGAAGTACCTGCCTCGGGGCTTTGGCGGTGTCTTGTCTGTCGGTGTCAAGGGCGATGCTGAGGCCGGTAGCCAGGTCGTGGACAACTTCAAGTTGATCTCCAACCTGGCTAACGTCGGCGATTCGAAGACGCTGGCGATCCATCCCTGGTCCACCACCCACGAGCAGTTGTCCGACGAGGAGAAGATCAGCAGCGGTGTCACCGAGGTAAGACAAGCATATTGTATAAAGCAGATGCTCGAGCACTTGTCGCTAACTCTATTTTCCCAGGACCTGATCCGCATCTCGGTCGGCACCGAGCACATTGACGATATTATTGCCGATTTCGAGCAGGCCTTTGCGGCTGCGTCGACCAAGCCCAGCGCAGCGGGCCACACCGAGAACGCCGAGAAGACCGGGGATACCAAGAGCGACGCGGCCATCAGTGGTTCCACCTAGATTTGCGAGATACATAGAGCGATACCTGTTTGTTTATGATACCTGGGTTTTGGGGGCTGCAGGGGCGATGCAGTTTGGATTAAGCATAAGCGTAAGCATGATGACGACAAGAAAAAAAGAAACGGCGGACTCGGCGATCAGATGGGCCTCGGTAGCACACGAATCTCATACATGTTCCTTTTGCCAGCGCTCACATGGACAGGTGGTTGCTTTTTTCTTTGCCGAAACATGTGAAAGCTGGGGATGATGAACAGCGAAGGATTTTGTGCCGTGTGGCTTGCGACGAAAGCTGGGGTATGGAAGGATGAGTGGGAGGTCCATGGGGGCACGGGGGTCAACATCATCACGACGGCACATCACATGGGGCCCGCAGCAAAGGCGCTAGGCCGTGTCGCGCGCACGCCGACACAGCATCGCGCAGAAGTATCGTGAGATGGAGCACAGCGTGCTCGGGAAGGCAACCAAAGCCGCGCGCTAGCGGGGCGCCAGGGCAGAGATGCCGAGGCTTGCGGCCTCGGCGGCCGGCAACCACGCAGCTTTCGTACGGGAGCGTCCCAAGATCATCGCCGCCGACACCACTTCTGTCCCTGTGATTCCCCTTTCCTTCTCTCTCGACATCTTATCGTCTTTTTCCCGTGCATTTAGAGATAGACGTAGACTTTCCTCGTCTTTATTGTTGTGCATTCCCTCCCACTCAGCATCCCGCATCGTGGCGCTTTCACCGTGAGTCCTAGCTTCGGAATCGCCGACACTGCTCTGCTGACGTCGTGCGCGCAGTTCTGCAAGCATTCAGTTGACTTGTAGACCTTAATCCCCATCTCTTCCCGCCACGTCGCCGCAACAATGGCTCCTCTTCTCGCTGTCCAGCGTGCCGTCGAGCTGCAACCTCCGCCAGCGCCGGGGAAGCCGCACAGCGTGCCTGTTCCAGGAACCGAGAAAGCCGGCAGGACACCCATATACAGGCATTGGCGCTTTGCGGATGGCCCGCTGCAGACGTTGGACCCGAATCTTCGGACCATGCACGAGGTCTTCGAGGCCTCCGCTAACAACAATCCCGGCAGCCGTTGCCTCGGCTCCCGTCCGTACGACCCGGTAACAAAGTCGTGGGGCCCATACTTGTGGGAGGACTACCAGACGGTTCATAGGAGGAGGGCCAACCTGGGTGCGGGTTTGGTGCAGCTGCACAAAGAGGCTGGTGTGCCGGAGGGAGAGAAGTACGGCATTGGTCTTTGGTGCCAGAACAGGCCTGAGTGGCAGATAACTGGTATGTGAAAGGATACACCGAGTCGTACGGACAAGCGTTGACGCGGTTTAGATCTGGCGGCCATGTCCCAGAGCCTGTTTACCGTCTCAATCTACGACACTCTTGGACCCGACACCACCGAGTACATCATTAACCACTCTGAGCTGAAGTGTGTCGTCACTTCCCTGAATCATGTCTCGACTCTCTTAAAGCTCAAGCCCCGCCTTCCGTCTTTGAAGATCATCGTCTCTTTGGATCCTTTGGACGCGGGAGAGCTGCCGGGTTACTCGAAGAGGGCGCTCCTGAATGCCATCGCTAGCGATATGGGTGTCAAGGTTGTCTATGTCAAGGACGTTGAGGCGCTCGGAGAGCAGAACCCGCGTCCGTACAACCCGCCGACACCAGATGATATCATTACCATCAACTATACCTCTGGCACGACCGGCAACCCCAAGGGTGTTGTCCTGACTCACGCGAACGCTGTCGCCGCGACTAGCTCCAGCTTGATCATCACAGAGCAGTCGAATGGTGATGTCATCTGCTCTTTCTTGCCTCTCGCGCACATCTACCAGCGTGTCGGTGAGCACACGGCTCTCTGGGGCGGCGCCGCTATTGGTTACTTCCACGGCAACATCGCGGAACTTGTGGATGATATGAAGCTGTTGAAACCCACCGCTTTTAGCGGTGTTCCCCGCCTGTACAACCGGTTTGGTGGTGCGATCAAGGCGGCGACACTCGAGCAGTCGGGAGTCAAAGGCGCCCTGTCGCGGCGCGTCATCAACACTAAGATGGCCAAGATCCAGGATCCCACTCCCGGCGCTGCTACCAACAAGCACTTCCTGTACGACCGCATCTGGTCAAGGAAGGCATCGGCCGCGCTTGGTCTCGAGCGCACCAAGACCATGGTTTCCGGATCTGCACCCATTGACCCCTCCCTGCATCAATTTTTGCGTGCCGTTTTCGCCAACAACTTTGTCCAGGGCTATGGCCTTACCGAGACTTATGCTGTCTCGTCAGTTCAAATCAAGGGCGATATGACGGCCGGAAACTGCGGTGCCAGCGCGCCTTCTGGCGAGTTCTGCCTGATTGATGTCCCCGATATGGAGTACATGACTTCTGATCAGCCCCGTGCGCGCGGTGAGGTCTTGCTTCGTGGGCCTACCCGCTTCCGCGAATACTTCCGTAACCCGGAGGAGACGGCGAAGTCGGTGGATGAGGAGGGCTGGTTCCATACCGGCGACATTGGCGAGATCGATGAGTTGGGCCGTCTGAAGATTATTGACCGGAGAAAGAACGTCCTCAAGCTTGCTCAGGGCGAGTACATCTCTCCCGAGCGTATCGAGAACGTTTACCTGGCAAGCTGCGGATGGTTGGGAACGGCGTATGTGCACGGCGACAGCCACCAGGCCTTCCTGGTCGGTTTGTTTGGTATCATGCCCGACCAGTTTGCGCCCTTCGCTAGCAAGATCCTCGGCAAACAGGTCAGCGCGACGGATGTGGCTGCGCTCAAGCAGGCCGCGGAGAACTCGAAGGTGCGGCAGGCAGCGTTGAAGGAGCTGGACAAGGTCGGCAAGAAGAACAAGTTCAACTCCTACGAGAAGATTAGGAGCTTGAGGTTGCTCATTGACCCGTTCACGATTGAGAACGAGCTATTGACGCCAACGTAAGTTTCCCCGGAGGTTTTTTTATGGTTTCTTTTTTGCCGCAGACGGGTGCTGACAGTAATGGTGTGTAGTCTCAAGCTCAAGCGTCCGCAGGCGGCTAAGAAGTACCGCGACTTGCTCGACCAGTGCTACGAGGAGGCGCTCGCTGCGCCAGCAAAGGCCAAGTTGTAGAGTATCGATATAGGGGGCGGCATCTTGCACGATTCGTATTTAGAGGGGCTGATGATGTACGGCGGTGTGGATAGTCGGCATGGATACGGGCCGGCTCGGATGTAGAGCCGATGATGTGAGGGGGTTTAGACGGATTTCTTGACGCGCGACGCCGGAACGCTGTACAGATTGGGGGATTTTTGGGCTTGGGATGAGAAAGAGAAGGGTCGGGTACTAGTGGTGCTATATATACCGTCAAGGAGCCGGCGTTTTGCGTTTCACGCCAACAAACTCGTCCTCGTGCTTCCTTCGTTGCTGCAGGGCTGGCTTGGCACCAAAGGACCCTGGCTCGCCTGTCAAACTGTCGCCCTCTCCGACATCCCCCTTCACGCCCCATTCCACAGCCTTTTGCCGCCGCCAATCCCACGAGAAAGCGTGTGCCTGGTTGCCTCGCTCTGTCTGCTGTTGGCTCCTCTGCTCGACTCTCCGCGGGGCGCGCGGCGTCGCCGCTTCCACCCTTTGTACACACGTCATCCTAGTGTGGCATAATGCAGCTTATGCCATCTACATCGCGCCTGACCGCGACCACGACGCTGGTCGCCTCGGCCCTCTTCGTCGCGCCATACCTCTCGTCCACCTCGTCGCCGTACGCCTATGCCGCCGAGATCGACTCGCCCAGCTCTGCCGACCACAACCACCACCGGTTAGGCCAGGGCGCGCTGCCGCACACGGAGCTGTTTGGGGGGGAGGAAGGTGAAGAGGAGGGAGATCTAGCCAGGCGCGGCGACGAGGGCTACGTTAGCTACGAGCCCGAGTTCTGGGGCCTGGGCAGGGACCTTATCGGCAGGGCGACGACGGATGCCTTGGTCGAGTTGGGCAATAACCGGCCGGCGTATGATACTATCAGCGCGAACTCGTCGCTGTTCTTCCACTTCAAAAATTCATCGCTCTGGGGCAACTATTCGGCGGCGACGCCGGGCTTGCCCTCGATCGTGGATAAGCGGAGCCTTGCAGACCAGGACGAGGGCTATAAGACTGAGCTGAAGAAGCGCGCATTGGATGCGCGAAAGGACAAGGATGATGGCGACGAGGACCAGAAAGGTAGTAGCAAAGAGGATGATGACAAAGATGGGGAGGGCGATGAAGAAGGGAAAAAGGGTAACGGTAACGACCAAACGGGGGACGGTGATGACGATGGCGAACAAGAGTCCCTTGGGTCGAGGCTGGTCTACATCACCGTAAATGTCTGCAGACAGCCCACCTCTAATAATACTGCCGCGGCCGACCTGCCGCAGCTTACGATGTACATTTCCACGTCCTCCAAGAACAAGAACCCAGGCCCCGATTCGAACGCAGGAGAACAGGCGACGGCGACTTTGACCGGAGGCTTTGCGAGCTATACGACGCGGGCCAACTCGGACGTCTACGTCGGTCTGTCGACGCCGGAGCTGCCGCAAAATTATTCGGGGCATTGGACTTACGAGCTGGCCGCTTCGATTGACCAGTCGTTCCACCGGTTCAATGAGCGGGACCCAACGAACGCGTTTGTGTACCTGGTAGACAGCGACACGACCTCTGCCTTGTTCACGACGGATAATCTCACTCAAGCCAATGCCGATGATCCGGTGTATCAGGAGTGGATGAAGACGGGAACGCCCTTCCAGGTGTATGCCTACAACACGAACAGCACGGTCATCAAGGGCCTTGAGCGGTCTTTCTGCGGGTTGCAGCGGGCGTGGGCAGACCAACCGACGTCGTTGTCCAACGGCATGACAACCAGGGGCTCGGGCAACAAGCCCAAAGAGCAGTTCTACCTCATGGGCTTGAACGGCAGTACCGAATACTTCGGCTATCCAGTCATGTACGGAAACTCGACCGCGACCGGGCCTGGTGTAGTCGGCGGCGGCGGCCAAGTATGGTCCCCGGTGACATTCCGCACCAAGCGCGGTAAGTTCAACCTCCCCAGCGCCACAGCGTGATACAAGTAGCAGGCGTCTCTGACAGTAACCAACAGACCACAACTGCCAGGTCATCTTCGACCTTGACTTCTGTTCTGAAGTCGCCTACGCGGTGCCCAGCAACCCAAGCCGCTACAACATGAACTCGCTCCGCACGCTCTACGACGACAACGCCGCGGAGCTGTACCAAAACTTCAACTACTCGCTGCAGCAAATCCCATGCAACACAACGACAACAGCGCAATACTCACTGGCACGCACGTGCGACGACTGCGCCCGCGACTACAAAAACTGGCTCTGCGCAGTAACGATCCCACGCTGCGACGACTTCAGCTCGCCGCACACGTGGCTGCAGCCGCGCAACGTCGGCGCGCCCTTCCTCGACGGGCACACGCTCGACGACGCCGACTGGAGCCGCGACCGCGACCCAGACACCAACGCCACGCTGACGGACCGCCTGTACGCCAACAGCAGTCGCAATTCGCTCATCGACGACAAGGTCCAGCCCGGCCCGTACAAGGAGGTCCTGCCGTGCGAGGACTTGTGTTACTCGCTCGTGCAGAGCTGTCCCGCCCAGTTTGGCTTTGCGTGCCCGAGTCGGGGCCGCGGCTTGGAGCATAGTTATGGCAATCGCGATGGCATTGGCAGCAGCAATATCACGTGCAGCTATTTGGGCGCGTTTTACTATGTTAATGCTGCTGGGGCGGTGGCGGCGCGCAGGGCGCTGGTGCTGGGTGTTGCGCTTGTGGTGGGGGTAGTGTTGGGTGCGGCGTAGGTTTGGGAAGATGGCGTATGTATGTATGTATTTAGATCCTTTATCAGATTTCGGCAGGACGAAGCAAAGCGAGCAAAACGAAGAAGAAAGAAAGACAAGGTTGAGTTTCATAGAGAGCGAGCGAGTGGGCGAGCGAGCGCGAGAAGACAATATGAGAAAGAGAGAGAAAGAAAGCAAGAGGAGAAGAAAATGGCGTTTTTTTGCGTTTTTTTGCGTTTCTTTGCGTTTTACTATATGCCAGCGTATTTCCTACTTACATGCGTATATGTGTGCGGGTGTGCGGGTGTGCGGGTATAATAAATATAAACGAATAAGGGATGAGTGGATGGGTGGGATGGGATGGGTGGGTAGATAGGTTAGGCGTTGGAATGGTGTGTGCGTTTTAGGGTTTGCGCTGTGTATGTTGATATTGATATTGCTATTGCTATACCGTGTTTGTATTTATTGGTCTAAGCGATGGTTTCGAGGTTTGTGCTGTTCATCAGCGAGGCGGGTGGGGTGTAAGTAGGTAGTAGACGGCCGGGCGAAGAGATAGGAGCAGACTACCAGCCAGCCAGCCAGCCAGCCAGTCAGTAGGTACTGTAACTAAGTAAGTACGCATGCATGCAACAACCCCAGTCTCCTCTCAACTCTCTCCCTCTCAACCCTCTCCTTCCCCACCCCGCAAAAGCCGCAGCCGCCACACCCGCGCATGCATACGCGCGTGCACGCGCGTACATCAGTATTTCTGAGCAGGCTAGTCAAGTCAATTCAACGGGCGACAACAAGCGACACAGCCGCACAGCGCTGCGGTAGGTAGGTACGTGCCATGTCAAGTCATGTGAAGCGGTACCTATGGCGCAACAGCGGCGCAACGCGGCCCTGACGCGCGGAAGCTGACGACCTACCTACCAAGCTAGGTAAGCTCCTCTGCCCTACCAACGGTCGGGCCGGGCCACGGGCGGCTGTGGCGGGCCCACCTACTTACCAGTACCACGTACACACTGACTACTACCTACGCTGATACGTTTTTGGGCAGGTGCGCGCTATTATTCGATATCTGTTGTACCGGTTTCGCAGCGCTGCCCGGTGTCTCGGATGTCGTCATTTCCTAATCGGGACAGCTACGGCGCTCACCGCATCATGGGCAGAGAGGCCGCGGTGCTAACGTCACTCGTTCGTTCGTTCACTAGGTAACTCATCCACTCTTTCACTCACGCTCACAGCTCTCAGCGTCTTAGCCGTCTGTCTACCTGCGTAACTACGTAGTACCTAGGCAGGCAGGGAGGCAAGCAGTCGCCCACCTACCCACCCTACCTACGTATCTCCTATCACCCACATACGTAACCTCCTATTTACCCCCACCTGTTCATTCCAGCAATGCACTATATCCTCCCAAAACCCCAGCCATTAGCGCCCACTCCAGCAACCCCATCTCCATCTACCACCAACCCCCCTCACCCATCGAGTAAACCCCCCACAGAAAGCGCCAGCAAGCACGCAGCAAAGGAGCGAAGAAACGGGGGTATCAGTATCTATACGATCGGTGCGAGAGCGAGAAATCCATGCACAGAGAGAGCGGGGGAGCAGTGCAGCGACGCTTGCGAGCATGCGGCACGTGGGCTTGTGAGGCGCGCGGAGCTGGGGCACGGCGCACGCGAGCGGTTGTGGATGATGAGCTGGTGAGGAGCGCATGGAGGTGTGCAGCGGGCGAGGCGCGGTGGCGGCTGCGTCGTGTATCGATGACTCTGTGAATAGATGGACGGATGGCGCCAGGTGTCTTTCCCCTCGTGGGTATGTCGTGTCGTGTCATGCACGCCACGCTGATAGCTAACTAGCTCGCTGCAAGGATGAGGTACTTCGTCGCCAGCGAAGGCGAGCGGGGGCCGTGGCCATGGATGGTGGCTAGTTGTTGCGCTTTTGAAACTCGAGAGTGAGGCGCGGTAGCAACCGGCGGCTGCAGAGCCACTGCCTGATTTTTTTCAGCCTGCTTGACCCTTGGTGCGTGAGGAGACTCTTGCTCTCCAATTAGGGCCCATAGGCTTGCTCGAAGATCTTATCTAGCCTGCTCTTTCTCCCTCTCCCTCTTTCATCTGCGACCTCAGTGGCTTCAAGCTCATGCATGACAGGCCCGCCCATCTTTAGGATTTGGGCACAGCCCAAACACAGCCGCAGGCTACAGCTTCAGCTGCAGCTCATACTCGACACCCTCCTTAGTGATCCACTCACGTACGAACGCAGCGCCCATGCGCAGCGCTTGCACGGGCGTCATGTCAACAGCCACCGGCAAGATATACGCGCCATCGAGCGTTCCGGGCGCCAACGCTTCCCACGGCCCCGCCGCCATCACGTCGCGCAGCTCGTCGCCCTTGGCGCGGCCCGACCACGTCGCCGGGTATCCCGCGATCAGGTCCTCGACGGGCAGCTTAAGGCGCGCGTCCGCGACGAAGCGCACCATGTCGGTCTGGCACTCGCCCATGGTCCGACTTGACGTTTCAAGGCTGTGCAGTGTGTTACTCTGCTTGGTGTCGCTGCCGCTGGATTCCTTGTCCTTTTCACGCTCTTTTTCGGGCGCGTTACTGACGGGCCCGTGGTGCGCAATGATGGCCGTGATGCGCGTGCAGATCACCGCGCCAAGCTGCAGCCGCAGGGCGTCCAGATGCGGGAACTCGGCGCAGATGCGGCTCATGTACCGGTGCAGAGGCAGGATTGTGCGCCAATTGCCATCGATGTCGCCCGGCATACCTCGCAAGTGATACATGTAATCTTGGCACGTATATGCGGCAATGTATGTACTTTGAGCAGTCAGTATACCGAATTTCTTCGAAAAGATGGGAGTTTACTTACAGGAGACAGTCCATGCCCATAGCTGCCGCTCGCTTGCGTTCTTTTAGTGAAGGTTTGCTTCCCATCAGGGCTTGCAACCCATGCTTCAACTTTCGGCCCAGAGGATTCCACTTGCGGGATGCCTCTTGCCAGATGGCAATGCTGCTACCCTTGCCATTTGATGGCGTGGAGGCTGCGATGCTAGAAGTGTCAAAAGAACCAGAGACTACAGGCGTGCCTGCTGACTGGCCTGGAGTGACTGTAATGCCATTGCTCTCATTCGAAACGGACCGGATCATGCTTGATGATTTTAAGTTCCTGCTTGGGGTGAGATATTGTTGTTTTTGAGAGCTTGATTTGGTGGATAAAGCTGGCGACTGAAGTTCTCGTTGAGTAGGTGTTCGGGGTTTCTTCTCGGCGTCGACAGTGGATGGAGCTCTAGGGCGTTTGGTGGGCGGTGTTTCATTATGTTGATCTTCAGCGGCTCGCGGGCGCTTTTCAGCCACGTGCTTTGATTTATCTTTTCCGTCAATGATGGCTGGCGGCGCCAGTTTACGAGGAGCTTCTTTTCCTGCAGTGTCTTTTGCCTTTGATGGATTCTCGGCCTTCTTCGGTCGCTCAGTGTCTTTTGAGCTCTCCGTCGTAACATCGTGCTCTTTTGAAAGAACTTTTCGACTAGGAGGTAACCGCAAAAGCCGCTCAACCTCTTGTCTCCGCTTCCTACCATATCTGAGCTTGATAATGAGTTTCCTGTGTTTGTCTGATGCTGCTTTGGTCTTGGCAACAGGGCTTTCCGCTGCCGTCTTAACAGATTTGGATGCCGTATCTGGCGGACGTTTGCCCGATTTGGTCTCGTGTTCCGGTGGTTTCTGGGGCGCGGGTCTCTTTCCCGCAACTTGGGGCATGCCTTTTGTAGCTGTTTCAGCCTGGTGTGTTTTTGTGTGTGGTGGTGTGGTGGCTGAAGCTTTCTGATCAGAGGATGAAGAGGCATTGGAGCCGGCTCTGTTGTGTTTCTGTTCTTCTTCGCGCTTTTTCAATTCAACTTCAACGACATCCGGAAGAGTGGGTGAAAGAAGTGGAGGTAAAGTGAGACCCGTAGGTGAAGATATTGGTGAGACCAATGGCGGCAATCCATGAGGAGTCGAGGTTGAGGTATTGACCATTGGCCTCTCCGTCGACGAATCCGACATTCGCGGCTTTTTAGTATGTTGATCGGGACGGTCGCGCGCTTTGGGCGCCGAGTGCTTCTCTTCGGCTTCCTCGTGAGCGCTATGCACAGCATTAGCAGCCTTCAATGAAACGCTACCATGATACCTACCGCTTATGCGACTGCGGCTCCGGGGACTTCCCCAGTACAGGTGGCTTGGCTGGTAATTTATGTGTCTCTTTGGCAGGGGTATCCTCCTTCTTCCCTGCCTCCCGTGCCGGTGCCTGCTTCGAGGGAGTTCCCAGTCCCGCCTGTTTGTCCCTGTACGCAGCGAGACTAATCTTCTTTTTCGGCACATCATTGCGCACCGGCGTGCTCACTCCACTTGGAATTCCTTTGGCCTTCATAGCGGCTCTCCTATCTCTCTCCTCATCCACCTCCGTTCGGCAAACAAAGCAACTGTCGGCGTGGTCGCGGTAGACAAAGCTCATGTACTGGAGGCGCTCCTCGTTTGGGTCAAAGGTGGTTCCACGACACCAGCTTTCTGCCGATTCGCGCGACCAATGGTGGTATCGGGGCTCGGCGCATGGGACAGCGAGAATGTACGGCGCATCCGGTACGTTCTTGCGAACGCGCTCCCAGGCGTTGTCGAGCGCGCGCAAATCCTCCACATCCTCAGCCGACGTAGGTATCCAGGCAGTCGTCGTCTTGGCGGGCGCGGTTGCTGGTGGCGCCGAATTGTCGGAGATGGACATGGTACAGGGAGGGGATCGCGGGGTAGAGAGGGTCGCTTTGTTCGCGACGGCGTAGCAGTCAAGGCGCCGGCGGGGCCGAGTCGACACCAGAGATAGGCTAGGGAACGTCTGCATGGCAGCCGTTAGCTGACGGCGGGCGGCGGCGCGCTACGCGTGGGATACCTCTGATGACTTTAGTGCGACGGCTCCTCCGCTGACTCGGTGGAGCTGACCATGGTTCGGCCGGGCGCGGGGGGGTTCGCGATGGACGGCGGAGGCGGCGGGCGGAGAGAGAGCGGAAGAGGGATTGACTGTCAGGCGCGGGTTTGGAGCGAATGCATGCAGCGGTGACGATGGATAGGGTTCGCGTGCTTGGCCGTCGCGCAGATCAGGGCAGTCGCGCTGTTCGCTGCACCCTCGACAGCTAGCGCCGGCCGCTACTACACACGTCGCGCGGGGAAAGCCCATCTCCCGCTCGACGACGACGACCATGGCAAACAAAACCACTGCGTTTGCATTGCTGTCGTCCCATGTGCTGTGCGCGCGTGGCCGTATCCATCGAGACTCGCGGGGCCCTTGCATATGAGTGAGATAAGATTCGGCACGCTTGGACTGATTCACACTGGACAAAGAAAGTAACATGTCATCTGTTTGTCTGCATGCAACTATATTTGGTGCATGTTTCTTCTTCTTCCTGCTTCTTCCTCTGTTCTGTGCACGTCCAGCTAGTACTTCCACGTTCCTTTTGGCCTCTCTCCAACGGGAATCTGACACACCGCGGAACACAAACACCCCTCCTGGCGAACAACCATCAAACAGATGGCTGTTCCAATACCAGCTGCAGAGCATTCAGTGACGTGGCTGCAGGCAGGATGCCGCATTGTAGGTATGCCTACAGCTCGTCGTCGGTCGTTTCGTCGTCATCGTCGTCGACCTGCGCCTTCGGTGCGGGCTCTGGCTTTTTAGTGGTCGCGGGTGCGTTTGCCTCCCGGACGAAGGGCAGCTCCCGCCGAGGGGGAAGGTCGTCCAGGCTCTGTTGACTGGGAGACGTCTTCTTCTGCGTCGTCACACTCTCGACAGCCTTGCCCTTTGACCCAACACCGGCTTTGGTTGGACGGGAAGTGGGGACAGCGTCGAGGCCTTCATCGTCATCATCGTCGTCTTCTGTCTCATCTAGATCAGAATGATCAGGTGTTGTACGGTATTCCTCTCGCCCCTCGGTTCCGTCGTCGATCTGCATTTCATTGTCGACGCTCTCACCCGAGTCTGATACGGGTGGCGTAGCGCTGTCCGCCTTGCGTTTCGACGTCCGGGAAGTCCCTGCTTTACGAGGTTGACAGACTTTCTTCGAGCCTCTGGCGCTATCGACGGCGGCAGCTTCATTCACGCTTAGCGTCGTCAGGGGTACATGATTTGAGAGAGCCTCACCCGCATCAGGGTCCACCTTAGCCCCGGACAACAGCCTTTGCTGGTCTCGTATTTTAAGTTTTTTGCTGTTCAGGAGCTCCTGGAACTTGGCGAGCAGGGACGTTTCGTGGTCCTGTTTGGCCTGGACGAGGTCTTGAAGCTGGGCATTGAGGCGATCTATGGTTGCTTGCTGCGCGTCATACTTGAGCTGCAGACTGTCGAAGTCGGCTTGGACTGACGTAGCGGCGCGGACGGCGACGGAAGTCCAGTGAAAGATGTCAATTTCCTCGTCGGGGACATGCTTAAGCGTAATTACGCCCAGGCGTTGCTTCTCTGAGAATCAGCTGTTGTGCGGCGTGACGTCAAGCAGGGCTACTTGCCGTGATACCGCCAATGCTGTTGCGCAGTGTGATTGTTAATTGGCGATCGCTGCCGTCGCGGCCCTCGGCGGCCACGGCTTCGAGACCCAGGAAATTAGCATTGGCGTCATGGGACTTGTGTTGCAGCAGCACGCGCGACAGAGCGGCCTCCCACTCGGGCTGGGTGCCGTGTGAAGCCTTCAGCCGGGCGCAGCGGCGATGTTCGACTGCGGTTTGCGGTTGTCAGTGTGAAACAGGCGCAGACGTCAAGCCGGGGGAGCTACTGACTGGAGCCGACGAAGGGTTCAACGCCGTCGGTGCCGATCAGCTTGAGGTCGAGCGGTTGGGGCCCATTGCTGGTCACAGACAGCAGGACTGGCCCGGCGCCGACGTCAGCGCGCGGAATGCGGAGGATTCGCTGCTCGGTCATTGATATTTGGAGCGGCGGGATGTGCGAAAGGATGCTGAGTCGCGAAGGGTCCAGATTTATGAAACTGCAGGCAAGCTGCGAGTGAACGCCGATCCTGGTGGTTGTTTAGTTATTTAGTTATTTTGGTACGGGTAGAGAGGCTGAGCGCGGGCCCACCCTCGCGCTTTCACACTGCCTCGTTCGCCCAGGCACACACTGCACAGACAGGCACAGGCGCGCATGCAATCAAGGGCGGGCGCGTCGCCGTCGTGTTGCCCGCAAACCAGGGTCCGCCAAGCTCTGTCTCTCTCTCATTGATGCGCGAAGCGGGCTGGCTGCAAGTGACGCCCAACCAACCTCCTCTCCCACACCTAACTAAGTAGCTCGTCGACGGCCACCACGCTCGCTCCATCTCTTCCCTCTCCCGGCCGTCGCACGCATGGCCTCCCACGCCAGAGGCAGCTTCGCCCAGCGCGCTGCCCAAGCTATGCATGCCCAAGCCCCAGCCGTCGAGAACTGGGACGACGACGCCGACTTCCACGGTGACCTGTTCGCCCACTCGGTCGCGTCATCCGCCACCGGCCACACGGCCTTTTCCTTTTCTTCGCGCGCCAACTCTGCCCGTTCCGAGTCGCTGACCGGCGACGACGACTGGCACGTCCTTATCGCGCCCAACGACGAATCCTCGACCAAACATGCCATCTCTTCCGCCAAACAGGCCGGCATCCCCATCCCAGGCGACGTCCCATCTTCGGCTCTTCTCGGTGGTACCATCAAGCGCCTGGGAAAGAAGCCATCCCGGCAGAAGGTCGCTGCCGACGACGACTGGGGCGACGACCTCGAGTTTCCCGGGCCTAGCTCGGGCGGCTTGAAATTAAAGAATCTTCAGCCTCCTATGACCCCGGTGCAGGATGTCGACGACGACGACTTTGACTGGGCCGAAGGCAGCCTAGGTATCCGTTTCGGCGGCACGCGACGGGACACGCGCCATCGAGGCTCCTCGGTTTCCGCCACCATGAGTCCTAGCTTGGGCAGCTGCATGACTCTCGAAAGCGAAGACGACGACTTTGGAGGGCTAGTCCTGCCCAAGGAATCCCTCGACTTTAACGCTATTCTGCGCAAGCGCAGGGAAGCTGAGGACGAAAAGCCGCCAGAGTCCGAGCGTCCGCCCACAGAGGAGGAACCTGCACCCCCAACCAAAGACGACCAATGGCAAGAGGATCCTACCGAGATCCCAAACGATACTCCAGCGCCGCCTGCCGAATCCATCGCTGAAGACTACCCCCAACACCAGCTGCAACAGCAGCCCGGCCCAAAGTCTGATCAGTCTGAGCCGCAAGTGGAAGTAGCGCCGGCGCCGACCCCGGACCCACAACCCGGACAACCACCTCAAGAACAAGTTGTACGCCCCGATCAACACCAACCACCGCCAGCGAATCTGAAGCCCACCGCCGAAGACGATGATTTCTTCGCCGACATTGACTTCGGTTCAGGAGACATACTTGATACTAACAGACATTCGCTCAATCGTCACCTCAAAGTCCAGAGAAGCAGGCCACCCACCACTGCCGTCCGGGCAGCGACGACTTTGACCTTCACCGACAAACCTACCACCCCCGCCCCCGCCGCCTCGCGGATACCGAGGCCATTGGTCTCGCACTCCTCCCGCTCCAAGCTTGCTCCCGTCTACGAAACAGGCACTCCTCCACCGCCTCGCCACGGACGCGCGGCACCAACCACAACAAACTCGCAGTTGCTTAGGGCGAAGCGATCCGCACCCGTCCTCCGTAGCGACTACAGGTCCTCGAAACCCTTCGTGCCGTTCCTGCCTGCGGGCGCCTCGTCGACCCAATCCCACAACATCATCGCAAGGACATCAGAGAGCCAACTTCGCCGCGGCTCCGATCCGAATCGCGCACAATCCCCTGCTCCTCGTGCATACTCGCGTACCGGTCGCAACCCGGATACGCCCAGTCGCTCTAGCAATCGAAAGGACATTGCCCCTGCGTCGTTAGCTCGTGAGGCGGCTACCAAGCGTTTGTTCACTAAACCTGCTCGCAAACGCAACTTTGGCGACGGTACCGAACTCGAGCTTTTCGACGACTTGCCGACATCAGTCCAAAAGGAAAGCAAATATATCAAACAACCATCAAACCGACCCTCTTCGAAACTCCTGCGCCAGGCGAGTCAGTCCAAAATCCCCACAGCCGATCGACCGCAAACCCACACACCTGCACCTGCACCTGTACCTGCATCCTCGACGACGCTTCGCAGTCCTTCGAAGCGAGACATCACCCCTAGTTTTGCACGGGATACTGCGGCTAGCCGTATGGCAAGAGAACAACGCTTGGCAGGAATGAGATCACGCGGAGATGGCCCGTTGGTGCCAGTCACCAATTGGAAAGCGCGGGTGGCAGCGCAAAGTCCACAAGCGCAAAAGAAGAGGAACTCGGGACAGAAGCCGTATCTGATCAAGCAGATGAACGCACCGAGCGTCAGAAGTACGTCTAGATTCCGATGCCGCTCTGCTCTGGCGTCTCAGCTGCTAACACTGCTTTAGATGAGAACGGCATGACATACAATCCGGCACTCCAGTGCTGGGAGGGCAACGAGTCTGCACTCGCGCAGTTCTCCTCGGCCGTTCAAGAAGCCACCCAGGCAACCTACGCTGCTCGCATGCAAAACATGGGCCATTCGCATTCCCAGTCGCAGCCTCAGCTCCCGAGCCACAATCACAGTAACTCTATGCTATCGATCCCGTCTCTCCCGACTCCGACTGGGACTGCTCCTGCTTCCACGTCCCCGCCACGCGCTCCAGCCCTCATCTCGAACATTTCCACTGCCAGAGGCGTCCAAGTCGAACGCGGCATGGTCTTTGATCCGCGCCGAATGTGCTGGCTGAAGCTCGACCCACACAACACCGGCCCACTCTCTCCCACGGCATCCATTGGCGATGAGTCCGACCCATTCGCCGATATCGAAGATCTCAAGGAGGATGATGACAAGGTCGGCGTCGGCGCTGGCGGATATTTCGGCGTTACCAGTACGACAGGTGCTGTCGCATCCACACCTAGTTTTGATGAGGTCGGATTCGTGGGCGAGGAATTTGATCTCGGGCCCGAATTCATCCGAAGACAACGCGAAGAGGAAAACGTGTGGAAAATGAGAGTTGCCGGCTGGGTTGGTGAAGGAAGAGACGGTCTGGGCGACAACTGGAAATGGTTGGTCAGAGACATCTCGGTCGAGATGGCCGCGGTCGTTGAGGGGAGGAGAGGAAGTGTTGGTTGAGCAGGTGATGTTTACCGTCCAGGACCCTTGGTGTCGCCCGAACACCCTCACTGGACCGCCCCATCGTGCTGCATCGCACCATTCCACGATGACGACCTCATTCACAGCCAGTCTATGGGCATAGCGCTGATTCCAGATCCGGGTAACCTGTTTCTCCTTCTACCCGGACTGGCGGGCATTTTCTCTGTCTTTCCCCACCTTTTTTCTCCTTTCCTCTCCACCCGTCACGAGTCCCCTTGTCTTTTCCTCTCTGGGTCTTTTTTCCTCGGGAAAACTTAAAGGGTAAAGGGCGCCGGAACCCTGGGGAGTTGTATCTCTTTTTCCTCCTTTCTCGCCACGCCTGACATGACTTCAACTGATAACGACCACCAAACACGTCGGATGCGATTTCGCAGACAAGAACCGACACACTGAAACGAGGTTACGACTACTATAAACTACGGGGCAAGACTTGCACGTCGCTACGGAAGCGGCGGCAGCTCCCCTTTATCACGATGCTTATGAAGAAATCTCTCTACAGAACGACTGGGGGTAATAAAAGAGTAGGGTAGGACCTGTTTATCGCGTCATGGTTTTGTCTGCTTTGGCATCTTTAAATCTCGCGGTCTTCTTTTGTCTCCGGACAAGCTCTTTTTTGGAACTTTTGGACTTTTTTTATCTGCTTCTTGGCGCAGCTTCGACCCACTCGGCGACGGGCGGGAAGGGCGTTATGTAAGGAAGCCTCAGCCGCTGAGAGCCGCGTAGCGTAGGAGTCAACAGAGATAGAAAAGTTTGAGGCGTTTGGATGCATGTACACACATACACACACGCTTGTACCGTAGAATGCGCTGCGCTGGCTTGGCTGGGGGTAATTGTATATCAAATATCGATGATATTTCAATGACGTGGTGCGTCGTGCAGTGTTTGAGTATATACATGTATTTTGTGATTACATGCCTCGTAGACTTTTGTTCATCAGAGCATCTACAAAATGACTTTTCTCTGGATAATCAAACATCTAGAGCGGGTGGAAGCAAAAGATGCTTCTACTTCTACAACAACATAGCAGCCAACAGCGCTTGCTCGATCACGCCTTGGGGAACTTGGGGAAGACGGGCCTCTTGCCGAAGGCGAGGGCCGCCCAGCCGCCAATCAAGCAGAGGCCGCCGAGCGGGGTGAGCGGGCCCAGCGGCCGGAAGCGCTGCGGGTCCAGCACGAGCAGGTAGATGCTTCCGCTGAAGAGCGTCATGCCGGCTGTGAAGAGGCCCATGGCGAGCTTGTTCTGCGGCACGGCGACGGCGGTGAGGAGGACGAGGGAGGAGTGGATGAGCTGTGCCGGGTGGGGGGTGTTAGTGTCAGTTGTTTGGGTGAATTATGGGGGGATAGGAAAAGGAATTGGTGGTCGGTGATTGGGGCTAGGGATTGGAGGTGTTCAATTGAAAAGTGTTTGTTTGAGAGTGTTCAATTGAGAATGTGTCCCGCACCTGGTAATGCGCCGCGGTGCCCCAGCTGGCGATCTTGGCGGGGTCCGAGACGTGCTTCTTGAGGCCGTGGGCGCCGAAGGCGCCGAGCATGACGCTGGAAGCGCCGTAGAGAGAGCCAATGGTCCAGAAGAGTCCGGGCATTTTGCTTGTGTTGTGTTTGGGGTGGCTGTGGTGGTGTTTGCAGGCGTGGTGTGATGGGTGGACGTCGTGGTTGTTATAGAGTTAAGTCTTCGGATGGCGGAGTTGTCCGAGGCTCCGAGACGGCCGACTCGGGGGTCTGTCGGCGCCGCGCGCTAAATTGTTCGTCCCCGCATTTCAAACACGACACCTACACGTTCCTCGATTCGCTCCATCTCTATGTCAGCTTCTCTTGTAAGAGGGAAGTGAGTCTCCGCGCCTGCTCCACAATCTTGGTGAGCTGCGCACTCGGCTTTGTTGCGCGCGTACGACGGGTCGGTTTATGCATCATTGAGGCGTGAGGTCGAACTACCTCGTACCGCGCCCCTGCGACGGCTGATTGCTTGCTATTCCATGATTGTTCGCTCGACTTTTCCATCGCTCCAACTCGTGTCTCGTCGCCTCATCGTCGAAAGAGTCAAGGCTGCTCAGAAGCCTGGGTGAGCGGGTTCCCACCAGTTTACTGGTGTGGGGTTTACATTGTTTAATTAAGTTTTGCGATTCTCCATCAATTGTTTACTGTACTACTTACGCACGCACTAATCATGCCAGCTGCTGACAGCCATGAAGCGCACATGCCATGTGGTCTATTGGGTCGACAAATGAAGCTTGCAGCAGGCTGTATTGATTGATGAAGTCATCCAGCTAATCCAGACTAGTTGGGGATGCCCGCATCGCTGCAGGCTAGGCATCAGCTTATATATCCCAGCCTGAGCTGCGTCCCACGAAGGGGAGCTTTGGATCTTCAGCCTCGACGATTTTTCTGTCTCTATCAACAAAAAAAAAGTTGTGCTAGATTAAAAGTCCAGAACAACTACTGATTGGCACCATGCAAAACAATTATATTGGTGGAGGACTATGCCAATCTTGTGTGAAGGTTGGGCTTGCAGCACACATTAAAACGCTACTCATGAGAAAACACACTTTATCTCACTGGAAACTTTCGGTAATGAGATCACCTTCCTGGAACTCGCTGGTAATGGGCTCTGTGAGATCCATTAAAACTGGAGGCGAGTGCTCATTTTGCGACCTTATCCGCCATCTCCTGAGCCCAGATGTGGATAGATACTCTGGAAACGAATCGACTATCCAGGTCCTTTTTCAGATGGATGAAGCGAACAAAGAAGTTAGCTTATTAAAAGCCAAGACGAAGGCTCCCGTTTTGTTCCTCGGTACAATCACACGATGTGACGGGAGCATTGCAGCACTTGGAAATGGGCGCGCTGACCAAAGTCCCGAATATGATAGCGAAGAATTGGAATACGATGCGTCCTTGCGAATCCAGAAGATACGAGACGTTCTCGTTACATGCGAGGCGGAACACAACCATGGCACAGCCGAACAGGATCAGGGGCGCCGCGTACCTGTCGACATGTTGTTTATCGATGTGAAGCAGGAGAATCTGGTCCGAGTCTCATCCAAACAGCGATACTTTGCTTTGAGCTATGTCTGGGGGACCACTTCGATGTTTCAGACAAAAATGGCCAACATTCACATCCTCCAGGAGCCAGGATCTCTTCGTCGTCATTGGCAGCAGTTGTCTCAAGTAATCAAAGATGCCATATTACTTGTGCAAATGCTCGGGGGGCAATACTTGTGGGTTGATTCGCTATGCATAGAGCAAGACAACCCAGTGCAAAAGCAGGGCCAAATCGCACAAATGGACCTCATATATAGCCATGCCCTGTTGACCTTGGTCGCATGGTCGGCTGAGGACGCCACATCATCACTGCCAGGCGTAAGACTGAATACTTCTCGTAGCCCTCTCTTGATAAGATCAATATTCGGGCCTCTTTACAAGGCCACGCCGTTTGACCTTATGCTGGACAGATATTCTAACAGGTGGCCCGTTATTGTGCCAAAGTACAATACCCGAGCTTGGACTTTTCAGGAGCGCCTTCTGTCTCCCAGGTGTCTTTTTTTCACTTACTACGACGCTATCTTTGTTTGCGACTCGGAATTTTCCATTGGTATCAACAGCAACATAAAGACAAAGGATCCTGACTTTGTGTCTTTCCGATCCCCACATCTGGCCAATCAACTAGCTTTGCGGGAGATGAAACCAGAGAGGGCACTGTTCATCTACGAACATTTGGTCTCCCATTATACGAAGTTACAAGCCTCTCGTGACACCGACACGTTGAACGCTTTTTCGGGGATCCTTACGACATTGCGGCCCATAATGGGGAACTTCCTACAGGGTACACCTCTACGATGTTTTGGCTCGGCACTACTTTGGAAACCTTCATCCATTGAGCATAATCTTGAAAGAAATAAGAATTTCTCCAGCTGGTCTTGGGCTGGGTGGCTGGGCCAGACATGTTATGACAGTCGAAAATGCATAATCAATCTGCTACAAGAAGTCAATGTCTCTTACCAAACGCCAGAGAGATCTTTGGTTCTTAATGAATACGAGAAGTTTCCTGGGGACAGCGCGAACCTTGGCCCGCAATCCGACTTATCAGAGTTGCAGATGGGCGTCGACATAATTTCATTCTTCGCTGATTCCGTTCCCAGCAATACCTTTTGTGTCAACTCGTTCGCTGGGACTAATTTCGTTCGGGTTGTGGACCGTCGGGGTTTTTGGTGCGGTGCCCTCTTTTTCAATCAGCTTTGTCAATTCGATGACGGCTCAGAACTCTCTCTTGTCCAGGGAAATTGTCAACTTGTCTTGCTTTCTAGGCAGTTGGCGCATAATGACCGCAGTTTATACGATCCGAAGTTGGTTCCAAAACCCTGGTGGTTCCTAAACATCATTCTAGTCTGCTGGAAAGGTGCACATGCCGAGAGACTGGCAGTAGGCACTATTCATTAGATGCCTGGATAGAAGCTGGACCGAAAAAGAGTCGCGTCATACCCGGTTAATCTGTTCCATTACGAATACTCTTACTCAAGCTATACAAAGTTTCTTCATCATCCCCTCCAGCTCGCACACCACCTGTCCGTACACGGCGTTCTGCAAATCCGGCTTGCTTAAATCATTTCCGAATCCAAAATCACACTCCAAACATCTCCGGATAATCTCTTTGTACCTGGCACCAAGCCCATTCGTCGTATGTGCCAACTTCCGCACTGTAACAACCTGATCTTCGCCATCGCGGAAGTGCACCGCGCCCTCTCTTCCAATTTCCATCAGGGCGACGCCGAGACTAAACAGAGACATGTTGCGGATGCCGTATTGCAGCTCCAGCACCGACAGATCGGGGGAAAAGTCCATCGGCCTTGGTCCGAAGGCGCCGTTACAGTCTCGGTCTGGGAAGTCCGCCTTCAAGTGTAGCGTCTGCAGGGCCGCGTCGGAGAAATCGGGCTGGCTTCCGAGCAGAAAGATGTTTTGCGTGTACCATGCATCGTCCAGCCAGGGCGTCGAACTGTACTGCAGTGTGGCTTTGGCGAGGCGGAGCGCGAGGTTAAGCTTGTTATCGGCCTCGAACTGATCGTGCGGTGTCTGTGTGAGCAGGTCTGCTACTGATCTGTTGGGAGGCAGTGGCTCGGCAAGTGGCTGTCCGGCTACTGTCTTCAGGCCTGGGCAATAGAACAGGTGCTGTGCCTTCAAGGGCGTTTCTAGGAAACCGAGACAATGTACGCAGTGCTCTGAACCATCTCTTGGAACACATATGCTCTTTTTCAAATGTTGGCATATGTCGTGTTCTTTACGCAAGTCTTTGAGCTGTCTTGCTGAACTGTCGACATGGATCGAGTCAGTATTTGTAGGGGCACCAAGAGGCTGCACTGGTCCATCAGATGCTCCATCAGCAAACCTCACGGCCTTTTTCCGTTTCTTCGGTTCTTCCACGTCACTCGTGGCCTCTGTTTTTGAACGCTTGGAAGAAAGATTCAGGGTCGAACTTTCATTCTGCAGAGCGTCCGTCAACTTCTGGAGATGTTTACGACCCTGAATAGGAGCTGCTGTCGGCACATTAATAATGCTTGATTGTATCTGTAACCACAGAAGTGGCTCAACCGCATTGGAACTGCAGAATTTTAGCTTTCGTTTGTTAAGACATATTCTCAATAGCGGTTACCTGGAGCATGCAACTGCGCTCTGCTCGAAAGAAATAGCCATATCCAATGACACTCTATTGTTATGCGATGGCTGAGCTTGGAGGCATAGAATCGCACCATGCTTGCTATGCATTGGATTGTCACAACGCCAACTTGTCATTAACGCTTCATGCAGTGTTCGAGCTGCATTCTGGACGGCGCCATATTGCTTGGGCAATTTTTCTTGTTGGATCAAAGCACTGCTTCGAAACTCGCGCCTCTGCTGACGGAAGCGTCTGATGTAAGAGTGCAGGACAGCGAAGTCCTCGTTCAAGCTTTTGAGTGTGTTTATTTCCTTTTCAAGCTCGGGCTTTCGGAATGGGATCAAAATTCTCTTTCTGAGGCGTTTGATGGTGCTTTTAAAGGACTCTCCCTACATCCTGTCAGCCTGGATGGAGAAAGTGGTTATTTGGATCAGGGATGTGCACATACCTGTTCCTTTTCAGACAACAAAACTTCGAAAGGTTTCAGTTCTTCAGCCACCTCTTCCAAAGCCTCTTTAACAGCCATCATGATCCGGACACAGTTGTCATAGTTATTCTCCAGTCTCTTCTTAATTCTTTCGGCGAGATCTCTATCTTTCCATCGATCGTGGCTGCAGTCTTCCAGCATGTCCTCCACATCATCCCCTACAAGATCCTGCAGGAGTAGTTGGCATTCGTTGAGGTAATTGTCTCGCTGGATACCGAAATGGTCGTAGAGCCTTCGGACTTCGTTTGAGTATGCGCGATATGTCTTTAGTTGCTTGCGGGTCGTCGAATATCCTTTCACAGCTTCAACGACTAGTGGAAGTAGTATTCCAACCCCTAGGCCTGCTACTTCGAGACCTGACATGTTTTCGATTGTGCTATTTTGTTTGTGAGCGGGGTGGGCTGGAAAGTTCGTTGTATTGCAAGGCTGGAATCACTCAGCCACTTGAGGCGCAGTGCATGCATGCATCATGCAGCCGAGGCATCATCAGCTTCGTAATCCGCTTGTTCCCCGAACTTCTCTCTTCATCCTGCACTCGACGGATATGCAACGCCACGAAGAACCACCGTTCCCGTCGGCCTCATCCTCTTCGTCAAACAACATGGCTTCGGGAGTTGGAGGGCAACCCCTCGCAATTAAGGCACGCCAAAGTCTAGCGGCCCAACAATCATCAGGCTTTGGCTTAGCCGGAAAGTTATATCGGTGCTGCCTTGGGCTGTTTCGAACTTTGCAGCAAGCCGAAAACTCAGACCTGACAGATATGTATCTTTCTGAGAACCAGCAAAACACAATCCTCCGGGAACACAAAGCTTTCATATTATGGGGGGATGGATTTGGTATCGATGAGGGCGAACTTGAAACGGTGTTTCGACAATCTAGACGCCTGCGGCATAGAACGTTGCAGCTCTTGTCCACTACAGGCAAGCTACTTTACAGTAAGTGAGCTGTATTTGTGTTTGCGAAAAGGTGTTTGTTTAGGCTGACTTGTACTCCAGAACTTGCCGCACCTCTACTTGCTTTGACAGAAGCCCCAACCCACTCTGAATTACCCAGCCTTCTTGAAGAAGTCAAAATATCTATCCCACACCAGTATGATGACTCGGATGACTCGGATGACTCGGATGACCCCAAAAACTTAGAGATTATTTCTCTATTTAGCGAAAAGGAGATCTCTGAAACACTCGAAGACCTCAAGAACTACGTACAATGCCTTATAGAGCTAAGCCCTTCTCTCGAAAATCCGGCGAAAGATCCCGGCTGGAACGAAGCAGTCCGTGCCGTCGAGCAGAAAACAACGTCTTCAATATCCCAAATGCCTGGTTGCGATGTATATTCGCGACTGATCCAAGATCGGTTTCCCAAAGCGCCTACTGAGTTAATCGAGATGCTTGGAACGCTCAATTGGAACAGGTTCCTTCGGCTCCAATCATTGCGTGACCTCCATGCATCTAAGCTCAGTGGCATGTCTGATGACGAGTCAGGGCTAGAGTCTGAAGAAGAATTTCAAGAGCTAGGTTCACGCAAGTCTGGCCTGGCCAAAACTTTCCATGACTCTGGGTTGGGCACATCTGTCCCTGCAAAGAGTGCTTATGCTCCTTCCACGACCACTAGCGTACTCGAGGGAGCTGCTGTCCGCGTTCCACCTTTACCTGAAAAGGGTAAAATGGGTCTGCCCTTCACATGTGACGCTTGTGGCAAGACGGTCATAATACGAGAGAGGCGCATATGGAAGTAAGTACATAATTTGTTTCTAAAGATCATTCTAGTTCAAACAATAAATAAAATACTAACCAATGTACGATAGAAAACACATATACCGGGATCTTCAACCGTACACATGCGTTCATGCGGATTGTAAATCTCAAACGGCCGTATTCAAGGATCGTCAAGCTCTGAGAAACCACTTCTTAGCTGTTCACAACGCTGACTCCGGATGCAATCCACAACAATGTTCTCTATGTGACGAATCTTTTCCATTGGAGCCTGTTGCTTTTTCAACTCACCTCGCACGACACTTGGAAGAAATTGCCTTAGCGGCACTTCCACGAGCACTCGAACCCGACTCTGATATCGAAGGAAGCGCAGATTCCGATGATGAATCAGACATGATAAAACCCAACGAGCCAGTCACTGTTGAAGTGTCAACGGAGGTTGATGATTTAATACCTACCCATGAAGGCTTTGAGAGGGCAATCAGTCTCCGAAACCCACACATTCAATCATATCTTCTGGACAGAGCCGTTCAAGAACAGATCCGTCGCTATGACAGACTTTTGGAAATGAGAAGCAAGCATGAAGCTGCAATCAAAGATTGCAGTTGCCCATCCAAACAATATTGTTTGGCTTTGGGAGGAAACGCAAAAGATCTAGGATTTGGTCTAGAGCACACATCGGACGAAGACGCAGCAACAGAAACTGCTCAATACCCGGCCAATGTTCCACCACCTCCTGTGAATCTACCAGCTGAGTTTGAATGCCGGTTTTGCTTCAAGGTCAAAAAGATCCACAAAGCATCCGATTGGACGAAACACGTGTACGAAGATATACAGCCATTCACTTGCACGTTTGCCTATTGCGCTGTACCGAAAAGCTTCAAACGGAGAGCCGATTGGGTAAGGCATGAAAATGAGCGGCACAGGAAACTTGAATCCTGGGAATGCAATCTTGAAGACTGCAAGCACACATGTTATCGCAAAGACAACTTTATCCAACATCTTGTCCGCGAGCATAAGATTCCAGAGCCAAGAGCAAGAGCAAGGAAGTTAAATGAGACTTCTGTGATGAGTGGGGATAGCTCCGATATTTGGGACATTGTTGAGCAATGTCGTCGTGACACTACCAGACCCGCGGCAGAAGAGCCCTGTAAATTTTGCGGTAGGGTCTTTTCTACATGGAAAACTCTTATAGCTCATCTTGCAAAGCATATGGAACAAATCAGCCTGCCTACCCTGATGCTTCTGGCGAAGAATCCGAGCCTGCAGCAGTCCGCCTACCAACGCCCGCTGGCCATGTGGTCCAACGACCCTTCCGAGGACCAGACGAAGCGCCTGGCTGCCTACTACTCATTGCCCGTCGTGCCGCATCCCAGAGACGGCCGAGGCGACGACGAATACCCTCATGACGATACGGCATTAGAACTAGTACCGGGCTACACGTTGTTAGAGGAAGACACAGATGCCGTACAACACGCGCCCATGTTCACGACGATCGGCCCCGAGACGCGCTTCCTCCCCGCCTACGAGTGTAGTTTCGACTTCTTGCACTGTCGCCGCTTCTTCAGCGCGATAAATGTACCGGACGGCGACCCAGAACAGGCATGGCGCACCCACGTCCTCTCGCACTTTAATGGACATCCACCTCCACGCTCAGTATGCTGCCCGTTATGCGACGACTTTGAATACACGGATGCAACGCCTGGGCTCGCCTGGGATAAACGCATGGAACATGTCGCCGAGCACCATCGTGCGGGGCACACGTTGGCTAAGGCGCGCCCAGACGTCCACCTCTACCAGTATCTCTGGCAGAAAAGGATTATTGACGATGCAGAATTGAAGGAGCTTAAAAGTGGCAGCGCAGTGGCAAGTGGTAATAGTGGTGAGACACTCCAACATACTCAGGGCAGCCGTATTGATGAGCAGACACGCCGGCGTTTGTTGCATCCGCGCCAGTAACCGTGAGACCATGCCGTTCATTTGTCTAAAACAAGAGGGGTGTCGGCTGAGGGAAATTGGACTGTTTTTCACGTATTCTCTTTCCCCAAGACGGGGGAGAAACTATCTTACCACCCTGTGAGTACTCCTTTACTTACCTATTTCCACGGTCAGCATACGACCAGATAGTGACATGATATTAAACTGTGAAGTGTCTCCACCAGCATCGCTCCAATCAGAGTTCCTTGGTATTTCAAAAAGGAGAAGCCGGTAATTTATTTGTGGCCATGTATCAATTGAAGGAAAGTGAAGATTTTAGAAAACTGGGAAGTGTGCAGGAGATCCAAATGTGCCGACGAGACAGACAGTGAAGGAGGTAAAAGATGAGAAAACAAATAAGGAAACAGGATATCGAAGGCTGCTATGACAGAGAAAGCCTAATGAAGATGAGTACCAAATACAACCATCCGAAATATGACTATGAGTTATCCAATCGTGCAAATCACAATACAATGCAGTATACAGAGAGACAAGGTATTCAACTACAAAACCGTAGACATCAAGAAGGACGCATAGACAGCATGGCATGCGTGTACCAAGCTGTCCAAATGTGCAATATTATATACAGTGAATTTTAATTCAGTGGCAGATTTGACTAAAAAGATAGAAGTCAGTGCTTTATCAAGTTTTCAAAAAGCAAAAGATCCATTCGTTAATCGGATGTTCTTAATTCAAATGCAGTAATACTCTAGAATGAGCAAGAAAATAGTACGTAAACTGCTTTCTAATTCTTCACAGTGCACTTCTCCTTTCCGAGCGCACTTCGCCCTAGATACGACAAATATCAACCCCTGGACCGTCCACTCCAAATAACCAAAACACTCAGTGACCCTTCAATCCATTCTCAGTAGCAGCACTCACTATACTATCACCGAAAGGGGAGAACATACAGTATCAGAAACACTTCAGTGTTCACTACGTCACAACTCACAACATAGCATCACTCTCAAAACCAGCATTTAGACAGCTGCTATAGGGAAAATGCAATATTATTAATTAGTTAGGAAGCTCGAATCGAACCCGTAACATTTTCCCCGCCCAAACAGTAGAAAGCTAGTATTCTCAGTGACATGAGCATGCTAATCATGAGACGAATGGAAGATACTGAACAGGCAATGGTAAGACTTGAGCGCACCTGCCTTATCAGGTAAACCGGGCTGAACCATCCAAGTCCTTTATTCGAGTAAAAGGAGTCCTCTGATACTCTTTTTGCAGTAAAAATACTCCTGTGTGAGCAGCTACCTACAGTAATGGTTCTTCCTTGACCGGGTTCCAGTTGATCATGTAGCTCTTGTCATCTCACACACTCAGCCAGAACGGCAGGCATAATCGCATGTGCTCAAACACTGCATTCTCACGATATCAATCAAGATCCTGGACGCGATCTAAACTAGCATTTGCTATGTACCAGAAGAAGTGAGTGGCCAAGAGTCTAAAATCCAGGTTGCACTAACTTTTGTTGTGGGACTGGCAGCTGGCCATCCATAGAGCATTCATTAAGGTAATGCTCTCCGCCAACCCATCAAAACTGCCAGCGCCAAGTCAGCCTGAAAACTAAACCAACACCTCCTGAAAATGTGTTGGAATTTGCCGCACCCTCAATATTCTGTCTGAATGAACCAGATGCTTCCGCGTTGGTACGTTGATCCGCGGTCGTCAATGGTTCGGTTTGCCTGAATTACTCGGACCATCATTCTCGTCTTCACTGTCCGCGTTGAAGCGCGGCAAGATGCCTCATTCTCCCGCGATGATAAATGATTGGCGTGCGTCATCGTCACTAACTGGACCAAACAGTGCCATCATCTCCTGCAAAGTGAGCCCCTTCCTCTCGCTTCTAGTCGATCCAGGCACGTGGCCATTTCCAGGCTGCTCGCAGTCCTGCATATCGGTCATATCAGCATCGATAGTTTGTTCGATCACTAAGCGAGCTGAAGTGTCATCGGGTTCCCTGTCGAGATTGGAAGTGTTAGGGTCATAATCGTTCCTGTCGGAATGGCTGGAGTAACCGTCACTATGCCAGGGCTTGGCATTTTTGTTGTTGTTAGGGGTGAAGAGCTGAGTGTCAATAGGCACTGTGACTTCCTGCGAGTAAGCTGGTTGGCGTGGTACGGAGACTGCATCCTTCGTAAAACTCTTCATTGCGGCGGTTGCTACATCTGTATCAGTCGAGGAACGTGTGGGCTGACTGGACGTAGTTTCTGGATGCAATTGAGACGTAGGAGAAACTGAAGGGCCTGTTGATTGAGAAAGGATGGTTGTCAGAGCGTTGTTCTGGGCGGTTATTTGTGCTGAGATTTGTTTGAAAACATCTATCATTTGACGGGCCCATTCTGGGGTGACATCTGACAGTGGTAGTTCAGATGCCTGAGGTTCTTGTCGGGACCCATCTAGGGCATTCATGTCTATCATAAAGTTTCGGATTTCGTCCTCGTCGATGCTGTTCACAAACGGTATGTTTTTAGAGGCAGCTAGCTGACCCAGTAGCTCACGGACAGCCCTACTGTGTCGAGTAAGGTTCATGTGAAGTGACGAGTTTGCGTCAGCAGGCGTCCAGTACTTGAAGTCTGGATCAAAAAACTGAATGAATTCCCAAAGACGCAGAGTCTCCTTCCGAAGGGAGGCCTCGCCCTCATGTTTACGGAGAAAGTAAGTGTGAAGTAGCTGATAGGTTAGGCGTAGCTGTCGAACAAGCTCAGCATCGTGGTCGTTGTCATCAGGCATTGTGAACAGGGTGCGATATCGTCCAGTCCGGCCCGGACGGTGGGCGGGACGGATAGCCCGCCGTCCCCACGGCCCACTCGTTCATTCGGACGGTGAAGTGGGTCGTCCGGTTCAGTCGGACTGCTATCACGAGTCTTGGCGTAGTGTTGAGCGAAATAACTCGCCAACCCGCACCCCCGCGTCCCCCGCAACTCATCCGCCAGCCCTAGAGGGTCGATTTCAGGTAGGAAACAGGCCTCTCGCGGCTCAGCGAGGAGCTCGCGAAGACCAGCCAGCGATCGTTCACCCGTTCGCTCGTTGGCGCGCGCCCGAAGCCCTAGAGCTAAGCCAAGTTAGGCAACGCGGGGTGGCGTTTGCCCCTCAACACCATCAAATATTTGGTACGCGAGCAAAAATCAACGCCAATTCTACAACTACCGTCTGCCCGGCGTCCCCCTGAACCAAGCCCCGTCAGGACGAGACTATTCTTGGCGTAACGCTACGGAGACGGTCATGACGGTCCGCTAGCTAACCGCCCGCTTGTCCGGACCGACGGTGATGAGGCTGGACGATGCCGACCCCTGATTGTGAAGGGGTGCGCGATGTTGGACTTCGCTTTTTCGATGGAGTTGATGAATTGTTGTCTCCCTAACCGCCCGAAGGAGTTGAAAGAGGAGAGCGCGCTCGCTGCTAGAAGACATCCACTAACAGCCCGCTAGCTGGGAGGCGAGGCATGGAAGCCGGCTTCTGAAGAAGTTTGATGAGTACGGTTCGCTGGTTGAAGTGAGAATCGCGAATTAAGCTCGTGGCCGGTTTTGTACGTCGCTGATGCAGAGACTTGTTCCGTGAGCGTCACAGGCCAAACGCTTCGTGAAGTTGGTGGAGGAACAGGGCCTGAGTTGAAGGTGAGATGGAGTAGGAAGGTGCTCAACACTGCTTCGCACCTTCCGCACCAGCAGCAGCTGACTAACCCCCTCCATCCAGCCGCAAGCTCAACAGCATGCAAACCCCACCACCTAGACACATGTATCCAAGAGTTATATAGGTATTGCTCTAACGTGACGTAACATGGCGAAGTACATCCAACCGTCCACAAGAACCACTCACCCACCGACCCAACAAACCAACCCAACTCAACCCACTCAACCCAACCAAATCAAACAAACAACCCCATCCATTTTACCGCACCACTACCTACCTGCCTACAGCACCCGCCTAATTTCTCCCTATAAAGCAATCTCTCCCTCGTTCCATCCACAAACCGATCGACCTTTTTCCCTCCCTGCCTTCCACTCACTCATTCACATTCACGTTCACAATCTCGATCCCACCCACCACAAAGCCCACTCCATCCATATCCCCAAAAGAGTGACAACGACAACAAAGAAGATTAGCGCCCCAAACCCCGCATCAAAACCCAGCCAACAAGAAAGCGAGCGAATGAGAAAAAAGAGAGAAAGAAATAGAAAGAGCGAAGATAAAAGACCAAGAACTCCCAAAACGATCCTATCACATCAATCAATCAACCAATCAATCAATCATTGCCCTACCTCACACTACCTACACCGTGACGCCACCCCAAAACCCCATAAAAAAGCACGGCAAACACATCAAAAAAGCAAGCAAGCAAGTAAGAATCCATGACATTTTGCACAAGGTCGTTACATAGCGGCAGCAGCAGCAGCAGTAGCAGCAACAGCCTAGAAGAAGCCGCGCGGGCCCAACATTCGACGCCCGCCCCGCCCAAGGAAGAAGAAGATAACGAAGAAGAAAAATCGTAGAAGTAGCGGCAAAAACAACAGCAACGATAAAAGACACAGACAGGAGAGATGGAGTATAAGACCCGACCCGACCCATACCCGACCCAGAGCCAGACATAATAGGAAAACGAAGACAACAACAACCCCAAGCGTGAATATATATCCCCCGCTGCGCGTAGAAAAAGCCCCCTTCCCCCCATCGACAAAAACAACAACGACGACAGACAGACAGACAGCCAAACAGCCCAGGATTAAAAATACTACTTATGTATCATGTATGTCTCGCGAGACACAGATCCCGTGCCAACAGCGAACAAGAAAATATAACGGAGCTTCCAAAACCAAGAGAGAGACGACAGCAGGTTGCTTATGCGACCTCGACTACGCGGCCGGAGTCAGCAACGCGGTCCTGGACCGCGCCCACAAAAGCCGACACGGTCTGGAACAGCTGCGGCAGGCGGCTGCGCAGCATCGCGCCGAGGATGATGAGCAGGAGTGGGATCTGTGACGAAGTTGTTAGGACTTACATCCCCAATGGAATCAGTGCTGTGCATTGTGGTGGTGTTGACTTACCCAGATGAAGAACAGGTTCCGATCGCTCCGGATGCGCTTCAGCTTCTGCGCATGCGCGCGGCGCACCTGCTCCTGCTGCTCCCTCGTCACGACGGCGCCCTTGCCGATCTTGACGTCCAAGCTCTTTTTGCTGCCCGTCTCGCTCGACTCGCCCTCGGCCTCCGCTTCGTCAAACTCTTCTGTGCATCGCTGGTCGAGCAGAGCCTCAGCTGCCGCGGTTGCCGCTGATGTCTTCTTCACATCCATGTCCTTGTCTGCGTTTTCGGGGTAGATCTCCTCGTACGCCGGCGGCATTGACGGCGTGCTGAACAGATCTTTCCACCTGTAGTCGCTGCCAGATGTGGGGCGTTGCGTCTCCGTCTCATCGCTTGCAGGCGTGCCGCCAGGTGTTCTTGGCGGGCTGCGGTGCGGCACCAGGTTGCTGATGCGGCGCATCATCGGGTTGCCCTGGTAGCCGGGCAGGTTTGGAAGTGGCGGTAACGCTGGCAGCTGGATGTTTGGCAGGTTCCAGTGATTTGACATATTCTGCTGGAATTGCTGGATCTGAGCCTGTATGTTTTCTCGCCAGGCGTTCATGGAGGCAGCAACAGCGGGGGAAATCATGCCAGACTGGTCCTGCGGTTCTGCGGCTGGTGGCGCAAGTCCACGCGTGGCGTTGGCGTGAATACTGCTCCGACGGGATGTCGTCCATGCAGGGGAGGGGGGAGTAGGTTCCACCTCTTCAGAAGTTTCGCCTTCATCCTCATAGTCCGCCTCAGCAGAAGACTGACTAGGGCTCGATTCCCATAGGGAGTGAGTAGAAGCGATACTGCTGGCTCTGCTGCGCATAGAGTTGGATCCAGCACTGCGAGTTCTACGGTGCGACTTGACGCGCTGGAGAGCGTCCAGAACTTCCTCTGACCTGGCAAAGTCGGATGGCAGATAACCTTGCAGACTGCGCATCATCGGATCCGCACCCTTCAGTATCAGGCGACGGACGATCTGCGGGTGACTGTGCATGGCCGCCATCATCAGTGGAGTGTAGCCGCCGCGATCGCGGGAGTCAGGGTTCGCTCCTCTGGCGAGAAGACCGGCGACCACGCGGGAGTAACCGAGACTGCACGCCAACGAAAGGAACGTCGATCCGTTCTTGTTCCTGAGGTTGAATTTTGGCGCGTGGGGACTGTCATCCAAATCAACCAAGTCGAGGCACTTGAGCAACATCTCCTCGGTGCTCTGTGCGTTCAGGCTTACCATGTTGAGACCAGAGGCGGACCGTTGTTGCATGCCTCCTCCGCCACCGCCTCCGGACATAGCGGCTCCCCATCCCGATGCCATGTTGACAATCTGGCGAGCAAAACCACGGTAGTCGTCTGTCTTTGAATTCCCCGTCTGCTTCTGGCACAATATCCTCAATGCCAATTCGCAAATTCGCTGATCTTCATCGTCGACATAGATAAAGGTCGCGGTTTGAGCAGGGATTGGCGTCGTGGCATTGAATCCAGTTTGGCTTGTCGGGCGTACGGTAACAGGGACCGGTCCTGCATGTGCAGCTGGCGGCAAGAGGCAAACGAGAAGCTGGCTGTTCCAGAACGTTGTCGTCGTAGCGACTGTGTCTCCGAAGAGAATCTCCATATTCCGCGTGAAATTTGATCCTAGACAGGACACCTCGATGCCGCCCGATTTGGAGTACTCGCCAGGCGTGACCTTGTAAATCGAAGGGGCTGGGCCTTGCCGTTGCGCTTCAATCTGTGGCTGCATCATTGTCAATGGGTTGCCCAAGACATTGGGGACGCTGGCGGTAGGCGCGTGTTGGAAGGCGTTCATCCCGGATCTCTGAGCAAGGGTCGGACTAGGAGCCCGGCTGTGATGGGCCGAATTGGGCACCGAGTAGAAGTTGTAGCCAATGTTTTCCAGGCTGCCAGAGCGTTGATTGGGAGTGACGAGTCCGTTGTTGCTGCCAGGGGTGGGTGGTCCAGACGTGTACGGAGGCATGGCAATCGGCTGCATCAGGAAGGAGGTATCGTTTGCCGGCATAAACGAGCTAGTTGCAGGGACTGTCGTAGCCGGAATCGCAGAGGACAAACCGGCCGACTCCGGACCCGCCACAGGGCTAGATTGTGAGGTGCTGACTCGGGTCATTGTGAGTTCCCTTGGAAGTTTATGGTGGTGAGTAGAGCTGGATTTCCTCTTCTTGTTGGGCATGTTCTGGGTCGCCACAGGCGATGCCTGTCGCGAAAGATTTCTCGGCGTCATTGAAGTGGAAGTGGAGTGAGAGTGCCCGCCGGCCTGTCTGGGCGATGGTTTCGGGTTCATCCAAGTGTTCTGTAGCCCCTGTAGGTCATTTGTTGAATGGTATGGCCTGCGTTGGAATGCGGACTGCATATCAGGTTGCTCCGTAGGGGTAAGCAACGGGTTGGTAAACGGTTGCGACGGATCCATTGGCGGCATTCCGGCGGTTGTAGGTGGCGCGCCTTGTGTTTTGTGGTCGTCCGTGATCAGAATGGGCTGCGTCATTTCCTGAGCGACAACACGGCCCTGGTAGTCCTTGATGGTGAAAATCACACTGTGTGGAAAGCTGTCAGTAGCTTGTCCTTCGGTGCGAGCATATGGACTTACCGGAAACCGATCTTTTCGCTTTGGTGGCGACAGTAGCAAGCAATGCGCATCGGGACATCGATTTGCATCGCTCCAGGCGGGAAGGTGAAGCTGTTTGCGCCTTCAATGTTCTTCGTCGCCGTCGGCGGCTGCCACTCCTTGTACTCCTTGTCATTGAATACAATAACACGCTCGTACTCATATTCCGCCCATGCCTCTTCATCCTCTTGCTTCTTGACCCTCTTGCGCGCGGCGCGCTTGCGCTCGCGTTGAACGCAATTCTGACATATCCGTACTTCGCCGCCATTGGCTGGTTTGTCGGGATCGTCAGGGTCGTCATCAGGCTGATCTCCGGTCGATTGTCTCCGGGGCCCACTCTTGCGGGTGTTCGACTCATAGCTTGCTGCTCTGTGTAAAGCGCATAGCCTGAGATGATCCTTCTCCATAGCGCTGGCGCAAACTAGCGACGTATGCAATTCCAAGGTGTCGGGGTCCTTGATGATTTGCTTTGCGAGAAGCTTGGGTTTCGAGACCGTATGAGTTGGGAGATGGAGCTTAGAGACACCCGAAGGCAGCGGGTCTAGAGTGAGCTTGATGGTGATTTGTGTCTCGACTCTCGACTTGGACCCGTCTTGATGAATGTAGAGCCTGGCCGGTCGTTGCGACGCGTTCATGTTCGCCGGGAAAGCGATCGCTTCCGTACCCGGATACTGCATATTCGCCGTGGGCGAAAGCTCGGTCTGCCAAGGGTTGCCCTGGAAGGCGGTGCTCATCGCGGCGCTATTCCAAACCGGCATTCCTTGGAACATGTCATTGTTGGTATAGTTCGGCGACTGGCTGTCGAACATGGCGGCAGGAGAAGGCTCGGCGCTGCCAGTCATACCAGACATTGGCGATGGATCGCGCGAACCAATGAAGAAGCCAGTGCTTTTTGGGGCGGTGGAAGCCTGTTAAATGTTAACAACTATGGCTTTTTCATTTTCTGTCATCCCTTACCTGGCTCATATGGTGTGAATCCGTCTGATGCTCCAATTTGGCGGGAGTGACAGTCTGCTCGGGAGAACCAAAGCTGAATATGCCGGGGCTGCTCGCATTGCTGCCGAAGTCAAAGTGCGACGCCATGCTCTTGTTGATCGAGTCAACGTCCGGCTCCAGCTGCAGACCTTCCTGCGGTTCGCGCTTGACGAACATTGAGTCTCGCGCAGTCGATGACACGCCGTGCATAGAATCTTCCTTGTGCCAAGAGTTGCCAGCTTGTCCTTCGGAGCCGTCGAAGAGCACGGAAGGCGAGCTGTTGGACGACGTCATCTTCCGCTTGCGCCTTCCAGATGACTCTGAAGCGGAGTCCTGGCTCGAACTTTCGGGCGAGGAAGACGACATGGTGGATCGCGGTTGCAGAGTCGTGTGCTGCGCCAGGCCAGGAGTCTGCTCGCGGCGATTATGCAGGGTCTTTGCGGGGGAGGCGTAGCTGGTCAGGACGGCGTTGCCGGCGGCAGGCGAGGATATGAAGGCATCGGTGTTGAGAAATTGGTTGAAGTCGAGAGGCGTGTCTTGTGCGAGGGCCGAGTCGAACATGTGTTGGTCGTTGCCCCAAGATTCGGCCATGTCGGAGTCCATTATGTGCGGAACGTAGGAATCGTCGGTGGCCATGGCGATGAGTCGCACTCAGCGAAACGCGGGCGATTGTGCGAAAGCAGAATCGGCGGCGTTGATGGGGAGCGGCGATGTCTAGGCAGCTGAGGGGCGCACGGGTAGAAGAGCGAGGAAACGCAGATTGGTGGGAACTAGGATGACGACTACTGCAGCAGCATCGTCAGGGCCGGGAGGAGGAGAGAAGAAACAGGAGAAAGGCGACAGTTTCGACGAGGCGGTGTGGGGTATTTGGCGGGTTGTTGAGAGAGATAGAGACGTGGGATGTCGGCGGGCGGGTGTTGGTGGTGGTGGTGGTGGTGGTGAGGGTCGCGGCGGCAGGCCCAGCCAAGTCAGTTGCCTTCCCTCTCGACCCCAAGTTCGCAAGTTCGCAGTTCGCGCGCTTGACTAAGTCCCCGATCGGGTCACCGCCTTGCGTAGGATTTTGGATTTGGCCGAAGGCGGACGGAGATTTTCAGACCGGATGGACTCGCTCTCTCTCGCATTGGTGCCGCGCGCGCCTCTAAATAAAATCGAGGGATCGTCGAGTCGAGTGTCGCGCGGAGTAATACCCCCTCGCGCGCCGCTAACGACAAGCAGCAACCAGCCCTTTTGCAGCAGGGCGGCACAGCCCGCCTCTGTATGTAAGTATTGATACACCCGCCTTGCAACGCCCATTCCGCCCGCTGCCCGCTGCCCGCTGCCCGCTGCTGCCCGCGCCTAGGTAGCTGGCCCTGCCCGCACGCGCCGCATGTCCGCCCTCCGCTTGCACGCCTCCAGGTACAGTAGTTACTTCGTACAGTATCAAATACCTAAACTGCGACGTCTGCTCGGCGGCAGGGCTCTGGGCAAGTCCGCTGCATTAACCACACCACACCACGCATGATCCGAGCAGGGAACAGCCAATTGCCACTCCCACTTCTTCCCTCCAAATGCGTCCCAACTAGGCAGGGCTGACGTATCCTTGCAGTGGTGCAAACTTCAACGCCCTCTCCTCCACCTCCGGAAAGAGTGGATGGTGGCTGATATCTCTGCCGTGTCCTTGGCTCCCGTCTTGTTCTCGCGCCATCCCCCACCTGGCGTCCTGAACATCCCGCATGTGCGTCTGCGGCTGTCGATAACAGCGCAACCCAAACGCAATTCATAACATAAAAGCTCCCGCGCGCCCACAGTATCTGTTTGTAACCCATTGTCGCCGTCCAGAGCTAGCCGCCTCAACAAACGTCGAAATCCCGCCGCCATGGTAAGCCAAATTTCGCTCATCTAAAAGTCCAATCAGACTTGCGGGCGCCCCTCCGATGGGCTCTTGCACCACTCAGATCAAGTCTTCCGCTCCGCCGCCAGCGGGCCGGCAGCCTGGCTTGCGGCTTACCTTCCATGACAGCCAGGCAGCCTACAGCCAATGGCACCATCCGAGGGGTCGGCCTTCCGCATTGGACGACGACGACAGCAACATGCGTTCCTGCGCGCCTCGCACCCTCAGGTAAATTGAAAGATAAGAAAGCTTGTCCGCGTCGAAACTTCCATCCAACGCTGTTCATTCCTCGACTGATAAGCACTCTCTCGACGTCGTGCGCGTCGCCGCTTCCGGGCATGGCCATTTCCCGACCCCTCGTTTGCGAGCCGCACCTCGACCCCGCAGGGAACGAGCATCGAGCAGCAGCATGACGACGTCCGATCCTTCTCCGCAACCAGCGGCGCAGCTCCGAACCGTCTCCACCACCGCAGCGCGAAACGTGGCCAACAGAAGAGGTCGTCGTCCTCATGCGCGTCGTCCTCTTCCTTCGCCCAAGAAACCGGACGAAAATCGGACAGGGTCCCTTCGCTCTGACGCATGGCCTCTTCCTCGTTTCGCTCTCTCGCGCATGACCCACTCGCCTCGTCGGCCGCGTGATACACTGGCGCTAGAGAGATGGGCTACGCGTGGCAGTGCTGGCTGTCTGGGTGCGGTGTCGTGCCGCCACGTCTCTTAGAGGCCGTCGTCTGTCGAGAGCAGATGTCGGCATCGGCCCGACTGCCAGATTCCTTTCGATCTGTCGCCGTGTGGAGCAAGCAGCGTCTGCAGCCAGCGGAATCCGACCACATGATAAAAAAGAAACATATTTACTGACAATGCAGCGTAAGAAAGCATGGTAAGTGGTACTTTGGCTCGTGGTTTTCCTTCTCTCGTCTCCGTCTGCCATTCCTGCGGTTTCTAGCACGTCGGCCCACGCTGCACCACGACACCACACCACACCACGCGCATATAAACCCAATGACCACCTCTACCAAGCACATACGACCATAGGTCATAGAATGCAAGGCATCCCGTCCGCTCTGCCAAATTTAAGCTATGAACCGGCTGATTAGTAGTTAGGTGGGTGACCACTAGCGAATCCCAGCTGTTGTATGTTTTTATTTATTATTTTTATTTATTTTTGGCATCCACGAAGAGCACATACATACCTAAATTATCTCCTGCCGCAGGGCCCATATTTTTTTGCGCAAAAAAGCAAACATTCATGCACCATGCATGCCATCCCAAACCCCTCCCCTCCCCTTGCCGTGCTCGCCCTCGAAATCCAATGCCAATCCCCAATCCCCCTCCTCCGCAAACACTGGGGCAACTCGGCAAAAAAACCAGAAAGCGCGCCAGCGAGCCGCACCGCGTCGCACCAGCCCCTAGTCACGCGTAGTCTACCGCTGCCACACTGCACGCACACACACACTGCACACACACACGCAACACGCACACGCTCCCACATCCCCGCACCAGAAAGGAGCCGCGCTGCAGCAGGAGGAAGAGGCGGCGGCGAACTCCTTTCCTACAGCGCTCTAGTGCGCACTGCCACCGTGCTCTAAGTATGTACCTGCTACGTAAGTGTGTACATACAAACGCTACGCCCATGACGCCTCGCTGCAAGAAGTGGTCTTGCAGTCTTGGTGCCATGCAGCTTGCAGCGGGTTACGAAGTGTAAGAGAGACAGAGTCAGCGAGTGCGTGGCCGCGTTTCGCTCGCGTCCGAGCTCCGTGCGTAGGTGCTGGTGCGCGGACGCGGCCGATCTCCCGCACGATCGGCGGTGCGCGGACCCCGCGCGCGAGTTGCGAGGGCAGAACAGGGCAGGGGGCCTCTGCGTCGAGCGAGCAGTTGGCAGTAACTACCTAACACAGTACAGATATAGCTACATAAACTAGCCGCGATGGCGACAAGCGACTGAAAACGCTGCCGCCTGTTGGATTGCGTGCCCTGAGACTGAGTGGGGGTTCGTTGCTCGTTGTTCGTTCGTTCAGACACAGACATGCAGCGTCGAGCGGGCGAGGAGGGGAAGACGACGACGGGAGGAAGAACACGGGACGGGGCAGACGATGCGGAGGCGTGGCGGGGCGAGCATTGGTGCTATAGGTACCTATGGATACAGGGGATTTGATATAGGTGGGGCGCGGTTTCGCTTGTAGAGGCTGGCGGGAGGGGAGAGGGAGGCTAGAGGCTAGATCGGAGCGGAGAGCCGCGTGTGTGGTGTGCGCGGCGGGGGGAAGGTCGGGTGGTGGGTGCTTGCAGGGTGGGTTGTGGGTTGCTGTGGGGGCGGACTGGACTGCTCCATGCTTGTCGAGTCGAGTCGAGAACGCGAACGCTTGATCCCCGCGCTGCTGCTGGTGCTGGCAGTGGCGGTCGCGGACGCCGGTGCTGATGTCAATTTTCAATGCCTTGGTGCCTACCAGGTAGCTACTCCTAGCTTAGGGAAGGAGGAGGAGGCTGTATGTTGCTGTCTTGTTCGGCGCCTGCGCTGTCTCTCTACCTACCTATGCACCTAGGAGTACACTATCTCCCCGCCATCCCACTAACCCCCCCATCTGCTCATCACTCCACGCCCCTCCCTCCCTCCATCCATCCCTAACCCCTCACCTCTCCCCGCGCCGCACCGCGCAGCGCACCGGTGATCTCCTCGGCTGCTACGCAGGCCAGATCGCGCAGCGCCGCGTCCGATGCCCGCGTTTGGCCGTCGTCCTCCGTCCGCCCGGCCGGCTGCGAAGCCGATCACGCGATTCCGGCCCCCATGTGCTGAAGTCGGTTGCGACGGCTTGCCCGGGGTACGGGACGAGCCGGGTTGGGCGTGTGTGCTGCTGCTTCTGCTGCTGCTTCTGCTGTCGTTGCGTTTTTGTTTTTGTGATTTTTCTTGTCATGGGGGAGAGAGTTGTGCTTTGTGTGCGTGTGAATTCAGTATAGGGACAGTAAGATGGGAAGCTGTGTGGTTTGGTGATGGGCAGTGATGGCGCCTGCAGCATTGTGCTGCTTGGCTTCGTGCGTGATGCCCTGCCCTGCTTCTGCTCTCTGGTAGATGGAGGCAGTAGAGCACTTCGCCATCGTGATTCAACGCACTCGGCGCTACCTCCAGGACCACTGTTGCCCCGTCCTATCTACCCTCTTTCTCTGTATATACCACACTATTCTCATCCAACCATAACTTACGCCCCACTGAACGACAACAACCAAACCCCTCACCGCGGACGCTGAGCGGCAGACAACGAAAAAGCAGGAGAGTCCGGCCGCGCCATCGACTCCGTGGGCGACAACTGCGCGATCGAATGCAGCTCCAAAGAGCCCTGCATCGGGGATACAGGCGGCGAGGGCGAGGCCGAAAGAGAGCGTGTTTGACGTATCGGGGAATACGAACGCGCCCACGAGGGGCTAGGGCTGGGGGCTCCGTTACCATTGCTGCTACTGCTGCTGCTGCTGCTCTCGTCCCCGTTGCCATTGCCGTGTAGCGAGGACGCCAGGACAGTGTGTCCTTCACTGCTTGCGAGAACGGGTTTTCCGGTGCCAAGATGTAGAGGGTCTTCATCCTCGTACGGAGCGTGGTTCCAGTCCTGCTGCACCATCTCCTTCCCGACATCGATGCCCCACCGCCAACCGCGCTGCTGGGCGGACTCTTGGCCTTGCTCGTCTGCGGCAGCGTTCTGCACCCGCCACCAGCCGAGGCCGGCGCGCTCGCTCCTCCAGATATTCGAGTCTGCCACGCGTGTGGCGTGCTCCTCGCGTAGCCGCTGCACCATGGAGCTGTTAGCCAGGAACGAGATCCGCGCCGCGATGCTGTCTGGGTCCTTTGGCAGGATGGAGCGGCTGGGGAAGCGGAAGCAGATCCAAAGGATGCAGCAGAGGACGGCAGCAAGGAGTGCTTCCAGCACCACGGTCGTGTGCAGGTCCTGCTGGACGTATTCGCGGCGTTTGAGGATTGTTCCGTTTACATAATCTAAGGATCCCCAGCGCTTGATAGTAAGGCCCAAGAGAGGCCGCAACTCCGTGAGCATTTGCGTCGAGTATGCTGTGTACATGGCTTCTGCTGCAGTGGCTAGCTGGTCGGGGTCTAGGAGACTGCTAATGTTTTTGTTGGTGTATTCGGCGTATACAGCCAGGAGCTGGAAAAAGTTTAAACTGCTTCCGGGGGATGGCCATAATGAGTTGCTATGGAGCCCAGGTGTTTGTTGAGTAGTTATGGCTTTCCCATAGTTGAATATATCCGGAATCGAGGTTTGAGATCTGAAATCGAGCTCCAACGGGGTTTCGTCGAGGGTATATTGGTATCCATATTTAATGGAAGCATGGTTGAATTGTGACGGTCTCCATGAGTACACGGATGATCCGTTGATTTCGGAGTTGGTAACTTGGGTGAAGGTTGCGTTGACATCAACCTGGGTTAGGTTCCTGTGGCATGCCACTGCCCTCAAACTTGGCGAGGATACGTTGAGTGTTCTGGGGTCGACTGCTCCACTAGTCTCATTGCACTCCTGTGGAAATTCTGAGATCATCAGCCCTTTTACGTTCGAAAAGTCGCTTAAAAATACGTAAAGGTCGGTGTCGTTGACGAATATTTCTCCTTCATATGCGAATGGAGTCATTTTACCACGGAGTGTGGGAATATACCAGTTCATATCCCACGAGAAATCCAGAGTCTGGTTGCAATGGTTATTCGAGCAGCGGAATGCGAATGTGTAACTGTCTTCGTAATAGGTGCCAAAGCAGGCTAGGGCATCAAAGTCGGAAGGAGCCACGCTTGTGCATTTGACATCCGCGGCTATCGCAGGAGCTATGAGATCGATTTCGTCGCCAGGTTTCGTATCCCTAGCCGCATCAGAGTTCACAAGCTTATGGATATCGCCAAAAACGAGGTTTTCGAGAATACCCGGTCGCTGTGCAAGACCTAATGAGGGTGTGTTGATCCATTCTGTGAACTGTGCCGCCCGTTCTTGGAGGCTATCCAGATCGGTGGCCCTGTATATGTCGCTCCAGTCATTCAAAAGGCCTTTGTCTAAGTTTATTCTGATATCTGCTGACGTGGTGTCATACGCTGTTGTATAAAGCCCAGCTGCCACAATTTTAATGACCGGTAAGCAGATAAGCGCCAAGGATGAAACCGCGACTGCGGGGCCAGCTTTGCTGGTGATAGCCTTGAATGGGACCCACAAGGCTGGAATATCTCTGAAATTGAACAGAAGTGGCTGTCGCTTGGACCCTCTTCGGAGACTCATGTATGGTGTTGCCGACCTGACAGCGCCATCCAATCCCGAGGAAGTCCAACCAAGGAAGACCAATATCAAGGTAACAATGTAAGAGACTACTGTCAACGAAGTGACATCGTTCCTACATATTCCGTGGTTCTTACTTGACAAGCCTTGCAGAACAGCCAATACTGCCATGGCTATGAAAAAAGCGATGATAATTCCAGCTTTAGCAGGGGCTCGGAGAGCAATTGGATACCAACCAGCATGGTCCTGTGGTGAAGATGCGTCTTCTAAACCAGATTCCGTTTTCGAGCAAACAGCTTGTGAGGCTGGCAGTGGCGCAGTGCTCAGTCCAATTACAGGAACGTGGTCAACTCGCTCTGTTTCGAGTTTGCATCGTGTTATAGCTAACCGTTTCTGCATGGATTTATTATCCGATACAGAAAGGGGTATGAATTCCCGTTCTAAAGGGGCACCCGAAGCAGCCAGTGTAAGCGCCGTTGCAGCAATAGGCCCGGGGTCTTCTTTAAGAATTGTCCGTGGCCTGAGGAGAGTGGCCTGAAGGATACTTGAAATGCCAATTATGGCAAGAAATGCCTGGAGGATGCGGAGTGAAACATGTTGTACTTTGATCCGAGGCTGGATTGTGGTGACCGATCCTTTTAGAGGCTGGGTTTCGTTGACTCTGGTAAATGCGCTTATAACTTGCGCCATTGTTCGGCTTGCAAGCCATTCCACTTCAGTCTGGAAAACAGTTGAGTTTCGCAAGTACCCTTTCATCATTTCGTCAACTATGCCGTTCGCCAACACTGTGAAGAATGAATCATCGTTATAGTTGAGTAATCTACCCAATTCCGTTTTAATAGTGTCCATGGTAATGGGTGGGTTTGCTGTCCAGGGGTCCACGTCGAGTACTGCTGCTTGGAAACGTGCTGAGGTAGGATTGTTGAGGTAAACCCAGATAGCTTCCATAGGAGTTTGGATGTCAAAATCTTCTGCACTTGACAGATCAGTCATGTAATTTACGACTTTTCCCGAGATTTCATTCGCTTGGACCACGGCGTTTTGAATGGTGAATTTAGGGGAACAAATCAGTCCAGCCATCGAGATATTGTTTCCTGATATTGTACTCTCTGGAAACACGGGTGGCTCATGTGTAACGCCGTCTATGGTATCTGTGTCGTATGCAATTGTTGCAAGGAGTCGAAGGTCTCCATGGTCTTTGGAACAAGCGGTCAGATTAAGCCAAGCTTTCGAATCATGCCAAAAATCCGTAACGTTTTGGACCACTGGGAGTGAGCAACCTGACTTATCCACACTCCCTGGATTTGCTCGAAACTCAAAATCGTCCCAACCAGAATTCTTTCTTTTCGAGGAGTATTGCAATTGATGACATTCCCAGGTGGTGGCCAAAGATGAAACCTTAGCCTCGATGATTTTATTTCCAGTTGAAGAGCCGGGTCCACGATTGAAAGATTCAAAGGCGTAATTATCGCTGGTCCAGGGTGAATACTGCTCTCCGGTAAGTTTCTCTACAGCCACCGCAGCATACGGCCGGCTGTAATGACCCAGCTGAACAAATGGCAATGGTAACGTCCCATTTGTGTCGAGAAGGGTGCCGTTGAACTCGAAGCGAGATGATTTCTCCAGATCTGCTTTTTCTGACACCGTGGCTGAGAGGTCTGTGTAAGTCAGAGAGTTGGCTGCGGTGACCAGGACGCCGGAAAGGAACCCGACAACAAGCCCCATGAATATAGCCCAGTGCCTTCTTTTTGCCGATGTAAAGACCGATATAAGTTCGAGGTTACCGATGTAGTTCAGCAGTATGGAGTCCGAGGCAGTTGCCCACTTTTCGCTCATCCTCGACCAAGGCACTATTTTCTTAAGATCTCCGACCAGATATTTCCATAGGAAACCTATTGAAACGGCCAAAATTGTTGGTATGTATCTTATAAGTCGAACCAGGTTTAAATTTTGGGTAGAGATTCCTTGGTTCTCCTCAATTTTTTGATCGACGGCCTCAAGAGCCGCAATAAAAATAAAACATAAAAAGGTGAAAGGGATCGCGCGAGTCTTCCTCAATGCCTCCGGAACCCACTCGGCATGAGAACGAGATATCGAAAGTCGGTCATGGTGCGGAGACGGCATTTGCTCGCTGGTGAACTGTAAACTTTCTTCTTCTCCTGAGATGGCATCAGCATTGAACTGAAATACTTGTATTGGCATAACCAAACCTACACTGAAAGCTCATCTAGTAGGTATGAAGTGTATGAAGGCACAATGTCTGGGTGAACGGTAAGCGGTGCGGGTACTTGTAGCTGAATTTCTTCAGCCTCGTCGGTCAAGTAGTACTATTCTAGGCGCAGGCAACAGTGCTGCAGCATACAGTATGTAAATCGCTACCTGTTTTGAGCACAGGCAACAGCACTACAACAAACACTCGTAGTCAACGGTTAGCGTAAATATGCATCCGTAACATGGGGGATACTTTGTTTTTAGAAGGCTCTCTGATTGGTGAAGGTATCGGAGAATGCATTCATCCAGTAGGAACAAGGTGATATCAAAGTGATTACAGAGCCCTTGGTGGTTGTAAAGCGTACCTATGCACCCTCGAGGGTGCATGGAAGTGCGTAGACTGACGTGAGAACTCTGCCTTGCAGCAGTCAGCAAAAGTCCACACGAGGGTGCACCGCCATTATTCTCCGGAACAGCTACCGAAAGAAATGTTCCGTTCCTTGTCCTGCTCTTCAAAGTAAACAGGGATAACGCAGGGGGGTCCACAAGAATACCACCTTGACCGCCTCTTCTTCCTTTCTATCACCACGCTGTGTCCCGATACCTACTCAATAGACTCGCCATTTCTGGTGATGGTTTGTTGTTTTACCTCATGGTTTTACTCTCAAATCTGTAAAGTTGTAAGAGAAAAGTTGATATATTCACTCACGCCATTCGGAGAAAGTAACCGGTAGTTATCTGACAGTTAGTAAAAGAGCAACAGTAAAAGCAACTGGACATTTCTTTTGTCAGCTGTCTCCAGAAAGTGCTCTCATGACTTCAAAGCGTAGATAGCAAGCATAAGCTGACGAAGAAATGCACGGCCTCACACCCACACCACGTGATCACCAAAAACGGAAACTCACCACCCTGAACCCTACCCAACTCCACCTTTTCCTCGCAGCCAAGAGGCGCAGAAGCCGGCTTTGCGCATTCCGTTTTAGTCTCCGAATCGAACATGTGACACGCCGTTTCAGGCACAAAACAACTCTCACCCGGTCGCTGGCTGTTGTTTCAGCGACCAATGCAAAGCACCAAGTGCTACAGCTCCGGCTTCAAGCTCGAACATGGTGTGATCTGTCCGCAGACCTTCCGTCTCTATTCCCGGACCATTCGCAGGGACGAAACGTTTTCGAAGCTCGCTGCCAGTCCCAGTTCTCACGCCATGGCTCTCACGCTATCCGCAAGACCTCTCCCTTTGCTTCACCGCAGCACTATTGTTGTCGGAACAGAAGTTTAACGTCGAAGGTCAGGAAACCGTTGCAGCATTACTGCTCTGGTTGCCAGTGGTCCAGAACGTGGATGCTTCTCCTTGCCCGTTGAGGGCGGTTTATCCGAGACGAAGCAAAGACCAAAGGTTGGGTCCTTTCGACACAAATCTGCCGACAATCTGCTCCTACCTTCCACGCAACTCGGACACCATGAGGTCGAAGACCGTAATCTTATACTCCGATCGTTTGATAAGCCTGCACATAGTGCCTGGTCTCAAAATCAACGACATACCAGCTGTAGGCACGTCGGAGTGGAACGAGGCCGTTGTGGAGTAAGCCCAGGCACGGACTCCGAGTTCCGCTCCGAGTTCCGCCTACACCCTGCTTATGGGAAACCTAGTAATTCTTCGACGGGCCGGTCCTCTTCTCCATTTTGTCTCGGCTGCTGCAATGGCCCTTTGCTTATTAAGTTTTGGTTGAGATATAGACTCTTCTATTTCTCCGATAGTCTTCCAGGTATATTTGGCCTCGGAATTGCAGCCGCCAGATACGAAAGAGTGGTGCTCTTGGCAATAGTTGGTTCATTCGGCCTACACGAACTCGTATCGTGGGGGCTGGTTCATGGCAATTCGACTTAACCATGCTTTGAGAGGCTATGGGTACTTGTTGTCACCAAAGCTGCCGCACATGGTGACCGGAAACATTCTTTGCTGATGCATGTAGTGTGGGAGAAGTGGGAATATGAATGGAAAACCGCTCGATTGTCATCGGCCAGTAACCAAGCGTAAAATTGTGGCAAAGCAAGCCAACGAAACGAAGGAATGAAACATCTTTGGTAGCGACAGCGTCTGCTGTTGCTTCCAGTGGTTGATGCGTGAGGTGAAGTTCTTTCATTCGCAGTTTCCACTTGCGAGGAATCCAGATGTCAAACTGTTCGAAGAGAAGAACTGGAACCTACTACTGTACAACTCCTAGCCATCGGTGCAAGTTCGGCAACGTGGACTGCTCAGGAGGTCATCAGCTCGACCAGCAATCCTGTCCTTTCGTTGTCTTTCTTTCGGACTCTACGTAGTAGTCTCCAACAAGTTGCCTTCGGATCTCGGCTCTCTCCGGCCGTATCCACTGTTCCATCCTTTCCACGGATAGAAATACAATGGGGGCCAGGGCGGCACGGCGGAGCAGTCGATAGGCTTCTGGAATCTCCTTAGCAACAAGTGCAGACTGCAGACGGACATTGCAGTGCAAAATGCCGCAGGGCGGAACAAGACAAACTCGCAGAGGCACAGCTGAAAGTCCGTAGACGCCGAGGCGCTTCCCCACATGGCTTAATGAGAGCCTAAGCGAAGGTAAGCCAACTCACCCCTCACGGTAACGGCATAAGCCGTAGTTACGTGCCGTAGCAACGGCAAATGACCGCTGTGGCGTAGGCCACGGACGGCGGGCCTCATGCAGCGAGGGCGGATGGATCACGGCGCCAAACGGCAGGATCTATATTGGAGCGTCGCTATGATAGCGACGATGCCGCATACGGCCTGACCGACGGCAGCAGGAAGCGAGTGGACAAATCGGAGGCTGGCCAGGGCGTCAGGGGGGCGCAGCTAAGCCTTGAGCATGGACAGGGGCCGATCCGGACGATTGGTGGGTTTTCTTTCTAGGCTCCAGGCTGGCGGCTCCAAGGCTCGTCGCCGCAGGGCAAGTTGGTGAAAGCTTGTCGCGCGGTTCGGCATGCTGAGATTAACTGCAGAGGCCACACGTGGGAGCACGCACAGCGAGAGAGGCCGATGCCGAAGATCCGGACCTGGCAGTTCGGGCTCGGCCGTAGGGGGAGTGAAACAGATACGGCCATATGAGCTTTGGATATAGTGCTTCGGCGGGGAGGTAGGTGTTCGCGACGTTTCAGCAGGAAGGAGGCTAGGCGAGTTCGGGTGTTGGCGGCAGGGGTTAAGCGAGCCTGCCTCATTTGGGGCCGATTGGGGCTGCGGCTCCATTCTGCTCATGCCCCACCCGAGTCCACTGTCCACCTTCGCCATCGACGGGCGGATCACAACGATAATCACCACCAGGGGCGAAAGAGCTTGGCATGCCGATGACGGGTCGCCTGTCAAAACGCCTAGAGCCTCGACACGCTCCCTCCCTTTCATCTCGTCAATGCACGCCATTGTGTTCTGGGCGGCCATGCCTGCGCACATCACCGATAACTTGTCCCTCAAGCGGTCAACCTCCGAGACCGCCGTAGCCCTGCCCCATCCCGCTCACCAGAGCTGCCCCGAGCCATCCATGAATCCATTCCTCTGCGCTTGCATGCTCATTTCCGCCACGCCCAAGCGCCGGGCGATATGGCGCCTCGAAGCCTATACTGCCTGCTGAGAGTTGAGTATATAGCCGCCCGCTTTCCTTATCCATTTTCTTCTTCACCAAGACACACTTTCTCTTGCAATCCAGTCCATTCTTTCCGGTCTCCGACCCCCCACATTCATTCCTACAGATCAATTCTTCACTGCGTGAAGCTGGGATCTTATCTGCTTTGACAGCATCAACTCTTCCATTCAGCCAAAAACCAACCCTTCAAGTCTTTTCCGACAAGCAAACAAAATGCCTTCCATGATGAAGTCCGCTGCTCTCTTCGGCGCTTTCGCCGCCTCCGCCATGGCCCACGGTACCGTCTCCGGTATCGTTGCCGACGGCACCTACAGCCAGGGCTACAACCCCTCCATGCAGTACCAGAGCCCTGCTCCCAAGGTCGTCGGCTGGTCCATCCCCCAGGACCAGGACAACGGCTTCGTCGCTCCTGACGCTTACGCCGATGCCGACATCATCTGCCACAAGGGCGCCACCAACGGCCAGGCCGTTGCCGACGTCAAGGCCGGCGGCACCGTCGACTTCCAGTGGACCACCTGGCCCGAGTCCCACCACGGCCCCGTCATCACCTACATGGCCAACTGCGGTGGTGACTGCACCACTGCCGACAAGAAGACCCTCAAGTGGAACAAGATTGACGCCAAGGGTCTGATTGACGGCTCCAGCGCCCCCGGCACCTGGGCCACCGACAACATGATTTCCAACAACAACACCTGGACCACCACCATCCCCGACAGCATTGCCGCGGGCCAGTACGTCCTCCGTCACGAGATCATCGCCCTCCACAGCGCTGGCCAGGAGAACGGCGCCCAGAACTACCCCCAGTGCGTCAACGTCAAGGTCACTGGCTCCGGCACTGAGGACCTCAGCAGCACCGGTACCCTCGGTACCGCGCTGTACAAGGCCGACGACGCCGGCATCAAGATCAGCATCTACTCTTCGCTGTCCGACTACGAGATCCCCGGCCCCGCCATGTGGACTGGTGCCTCTTCCGGATCCTCCACCGCCGCCACCACCAAGGCCGCCGTCGCTGCCTCCTCCACCCAGGCCGCCACCAGCACCGCCGTCGTCGCCGCTGAGGCCACCACCGCCGCCGCCACCACCGCTGTCGCCTCCGCCTCCGCCGTCTCCAGCATCGTCGCTGCCCTCCCCTCGTCGGTCCTGAACCAGGCCGTCACCGCCGTCCCCACCGCCACCTCCGTCGTCACCCCCTCCAAGGAGCTGCCCGCCAACTTCACCGTCAAGGACCTCCTCCAGTGGTTCACCTACACCATGGAGAGCCTGCTTGCCTCTGACCGCAAGCACGCCCGTGACCTGTCCTCCAACTAAGCGGCTGGCTAATGGGTGCGAGAGGAGAGGCTAGGTTTTCGCCCTAGACAAGACTTTTCTCCCTGCAAACGAATGATAAGTTTTCTCGGCTGTTATGAAAAAAAACAAAAAAGAGTCGCGATTGCTCGTCTTCTTTTCTTCTTCTGCTTCTTTATTCTTGTATTAAAGGATTTGCAACTTTTTGTGTGTTCTAGCTAGTTCGTGGTCAGGCAATTGTACTACACTGTTGTCTTCATTTTGCTGCTCCCCTCTTTGGACTGTGATGATGGTGATGATTTTGCTCTTGCTCGTGCTTGCGCTGCTGCGATGAGATGAGATGGGATGGGATGAGCGGTGCCAGGGGAGCGATGACGACATAGGCTGCTTCCCTGCTCTACTATGTAGCCTCTCTGCGCGTGGTGGGGCTTCTAGCCCTCGCCCTCGCCCCTCCTGTCTGCTGGGGCATAAAGCGCGCAACGGGAGTGGGGGACTACCAGGTGGCGAAATTTAACGGCCCGTGCGCCGCGGCCTTTGTCTGGTAGTAAGACATTCATCTGCCTTGTCTTGTCGGAGTGGGGTAGGTACGTAGTGTACTATAAGCGATCGCTGCTGCTGTAAAGTCTAAACAAGATGTCTTGCTTTGCATGAGGGGCCCGCTTTTTGCTTTTGGTGGGCTTGCTTGCTTGCTTATGTGCGTGGGTTGTTGTCTGTATGTTGTTTGTATGTATGTTGTGTGTATGTGCTTGCAGGTTTTTCGCTGTGCGGTGGTATGGGTGTGGGCTTGCTGGGGTGGTGGGGGAGGGGTGTTGACGTCGTCTGGATGCGTGCGCGTTTCGCGTGTTTGAGCTATCTACCTAGATACCTACCTATTTAGGTAGGTGGGTGGGTGAGGTGCATACGTACTCCTACGCCTACGTTCGGAGACTTCGTTTCGTCGTTTCGCCGTCGCACTCACGCTCCGTCAGGGCTATGGTGCTGGCTGTGCTGTCTTCTCAGCTCTTTGCTCAGCACTTCCATGCCATTTCCACTTAGTTTAGGAACGCGCTGGCTGACCTCGTCTGCAGGTTCTTACTGGCTTTAAATGTGCCTACGGCTTCATGTTAATACGGCTTCATATTAGTATTCGCCTCTCCTTCCGCTGAAGACACGTGGATGCGCTACTAGCGCCCCTGAGGGGGAAGAAAGCTTTGTGTGTTTTTTATCTTCTCCCTACCATGGGAGGGTATGTTGCCAATAGGACACATAAGCGGAGGGCTATAAGGGGGAACACGGCAAATACTCACTAACCCACCTACGTACCTGCGGACGAGGCGGGACCGAGCCGGCCCGGACTGGCCCAGACACGTACGTCTTGACGACATAACACGCAGCCTTACCTAGGTAGGTCTTCAACGTCAATTACCTACCTACCAACGGCTCAGCGTCGAGGTTCCTCTGGCCCGCAGTCGCAACCACGAGCCCACAGCATGGACGGCACAGTATTTCCAGATGCGAGCAGGCGTCAGCTTGTGCACATGGAAGAGCTGGAGATACCAGAAAGACTCCTACGCGAGCTCAACGACAGTAACAACGACAACGACAAAGGCTCGAGCTCTCGGCCTCGCTGCGTGAGACGAGCGTCTACGTCTATGGTATACACGAGTGTATTTATACACGCACCTATAACGCCAAGCCTAGGTAACCACATGTTGGACCAGTTGCGGCAATTTGCGCGTCGAGAGTGGTACTGCCGCCCCCATTCGAGGGCTGTAATGATGTTACTGTGCTACCAGAGTTGGCGCTGAGAGACCTATGCGGCTTGGCGGCGGGACGAAAGGAGCACGGAGGGGAAGAGGCTGAAAAAGAGACGGAAAAGGAGATGGAGGCTAGCTTTGCCTCGTCGGCCAAGGCCATCTATCTCTGAAGCCGGCGAATATGCGTACCGGCGACCACGACGCGATGCCGCGCCGAAGATTGGAAGTGTCGTCTGTACACGAAGCATGCAGCACGGCTGGAACGATCTATTCCGCGCAAAAGAAATCTCGCACCGACGACGCTCGCCAGCCAACGACTCCTCGCTCGTCGACGCAGGGAAATGGCGCAGAACGACGTGTCAAGACCCGCGTGCATGGCTCTTGGGCGAGACAGAGAGCACCATCCGCAGCCAGCTCCTTTAGCCGCGGCGACGACGACGACGACGACGACGACGACAGCCGAACCGACGGACAGACGGACGAGCGGTAAGAGGCCGAAAGCAAACTCATGCGACGTCGCAGGTCCGACGGATGAGAAAAACAAGTAGGTAACGCATTACCTGATTGTAAACAAGGCCTCTCCGCCTGCCACCTCGATCTCTTGGCGGTCGGACAGCCTACTCCTGCCAAGCGTCCGCCCTCGGCCAAGACTTGGAGAAGCCGCCGCGGTGTCGCACAGAAAGCAGGTCCGACGGCGTCCCTTGCCTTAGTGAGTGCTCAGCAGTAGCTTGGCGGGCCTGAAGTTTCCGCTGCGAGCGGGGCTTGGCAAAGGGGCCCCTGGCTTTGCGCGACGGAGGGGTGGATGCGTCGTAGATGAGTGCCAAGAGGAGGGGGGCTTGCGTTGTACCGTGGATGGGGGAGGAAGGAGACAGATATGCCAAGCCCTTTGCGGCAGCCAAGGCGGGAAATTGGGAATTGAAATATAGCGCTCGCTGGCGGTCGTGCATCGAACAGCGAACAGCGAACAGCGATTGTCTCTGTCGACGAGGCAGGCAGACAGATCTACGCAATTGGCGGTGCATCGCCGACGCTGCGTGCTCGGAAGTCCCCGCAAGCCGCGCTCGTCACTGCCCGTTGGGCGCACGTTGAAGGCGTGCGATTGGATTGACGCTATCGGGTCGAGCGAGGGATTGCGCGGTGATCCATGCTTCTCTAGCGTCACTGCTGCCGGGCAAGGGCGCTTTAGCTTTGCCTCGGACTCGACAGCGACGACGTCGACTACGACTACGATGGTGATGATGATGATGATGACGAGAAGAAAGTGTGACTATTCTCGCATCATGAGACTACCTAGAAACACGCGCACAAGCTGGGAGAACAAGGATAGACATGGAAGAGGCGGGCGGTCGAGGGCCGAGCTTGGGGATATGCAGCGATCCCCCGCATCAGGCTCTAGCGCTACGCGGGATCTGGAAAAAAGCCCACAATTCCCGCGCGTTAGTTACCGTTTGTTACCCGCACCCTAGCGCAACATCATGAGACCTTTGAAGAGTGAAGAGGGCCGGAAGCCGGAGTTGGGCTGCAGTGCAGGCGTGATCTCGCATGGCAGCTGCCGTGGTTTCCCAGGAATGCCGTCTGGCGCAGGAACGGAGAATGCGCTGCCCACGAGCTTCGTGAGCAAGCGAGACAGGAAAAGCCTAAAGCGCATGCAGTGTATTATGAATGATACGCCGTTCCGGGGGTGGGTTGAAGATGAGGGGAGGCGAGATAGAGCAGCCCCAATTCGCTAGCGCAATGCCACGGTGCCGTTTAAAAGGAAGCTGCTCTCCCCGCCCGTGTGCTGCTGCTGCTGTTGCTGCTGCAGAGCGATCGGTCATCGTCGTCGGTTCCCTCTCCACTCTTCGCCGATCGTTCTCCTCTTCCCCGCCCGCGCGCCAAAGGTGAGAGAAGCTGTGTGTTTGTGGTTGCACACGGGTCGTGCTCCCGACGACCACGGGCCTCCTCTATTTTCCGCCCAGCCTTTTTGCTTTTGGTTGTTCATAAACTCACCTCTTTGCCCGCCTCCTGCAGCTCTCACTTCCCTCGCTAGCTTTTACCACCTATCGCCTTTGCCTTTGCCGCCCATCTTAGCAGCTGCACAGCAATGGCCGACACCGCCACGGGTGACAGCAGCGATGCTTCACCTCACAACCACCATGGCACCAATGTGCCCTCCGGCCACTATGACGAGAAGAGGCAATACGAGTCCGAAAAGGCCCAAGACATTCCTCGCGCAAAACCCGGCGACGACGAGGATGAGGAAGACGAGGACATGGACGCTCTGATTGCCGAGCTCGAGTCGCAAGACGCCAACATTGACCCTGAAGACGAGGATGTGCAGCAACCCGGCGGCGCGCGTCCGGTCGCTGAAGAGCTCCTGCAAACTAGCACTGTTACCGGCCTTACCACCGAAGAAGTCACCTCTCGCCGCAAGAAGTTTGGTCTCAACCAGATGAAGGAAGAGAAAGAAAACATGGTGCTCAAGTTCTTGGGTTACTTCATTGGTCCTATCCAGTTCGTCATGGAGGTGCGTAAACAAAGATTTTGCATTGCTTGGCGCTTCAATGCGCTCAAATACCATCGGCTAGACTTTTGGTTTTGTTGATGTCTCACTGACCGTTTGTTTACTCTAGGCGGCTGCCGTTCTCGCTGCTGGTCTTCAAGATTGGGTCGATTTTGGTGTCATTTGCGCCCTTCTCTTGCTTAACGCTACGGTCGGCTTTGTCCAAGAATTCCAGGCTGGATCCATCGTCGAGGAACTCAAGAAAACTCTTGCGCTCAAAGCTACAGTTCTCCGCAATGGCACTCTCACTGAGATTGAAGCGCCTGAGGTCGTTCCCGGTGATATTCTTCAAATCGAGGAGGTAAGATTCGGTTTTCTGTCGTTCGTACGCGCATTTCTGATGACGCTTTCTGTAGGGCACAATTATCCCAGCCGACGGTCGTGTTGTCACCGACGATGCCTTCCTTCAGGTTGACCAGTCCGCCATCACCGGAGAGTCTCTTGCTGTCGACAAGCACAAAGGCGACACGTGTTTTGCCTCGTCTGCTATTAAGCGTGGAGAAGCTTTTATGGTCGTGACTGCTACTGGTGACAGCACTTTCGTTGGTCGTGCCGCCTCTTTGGTTGCTTCTGCCTCCGCTGGTAGTGGTCACTTCACCGAAGTCCTCAACGGTATAGGGACGGTCCTTTTGATTCTGGTCATTCTCACCCTGCTTGTCGTCTGGGTCTCTTCCTTCTATCGCTCCAATCCCATTGTCAAGATCCTGGAGTTTACTCTCGCCATCACGATCATTGGTGTGCCTGTCGGTCTTCCGGCAGTCGTCACCACAACAATGGCTGTGGGTGCTGCGTATCTCGCCAAGAAGCAGGCTATCGTCCAGAAACTTTCCGCCATTGAGTCTCTTGCTGGTGTCGAAATTCTTTGTTCCGACAAGACCGGTACCTTGACTAAGAACAAGCTCTCCCTTGCAGAGCCCTACTGCGTTGCCGGCGTTGAGCCTGAAGATCTCATGCTCACCGCCTGCCTCGCTGCCTCTCGCAAGAAGAAGGGTATCGATGCCATTGACAAGGCTTTCCTCAAGTCGCTGAAGTTCTATCCTCGGGCAAAGTCTGTTCTTTCCAGGTACAAGGTCCTTGATTTCCACCCGTTCGACCCCGTCTCGAAGAAGGTGCAAGCCGTCGTCGAGTCCCCTCAAGGAGAACGCATAGTCTGTGTAAAGGGCGCGCCTCTCTTTGTCTTGAGGACTGTGGAAGATGACCATCCCATTCCCGAGGCTATCGACGAGGCATACAAGAACAAGGTCGCAGAATTCGCCACTCGTGGTTTCCGTTCTCTGGGTGTTGCACGCAAGCGTGGAGACAGCTCCTGGGAGATTCTGGGCATTATGCCTTGCTCCGACCCCCCTCGTCATGACACGGCCCGCACCATTAACGAGGCCAAGACTCTCGGCCTTTCTATCAAGATGCTGACTGGTGACGCCGTGGGTATCGCCCGTGAGACGTCACGTCAGCTCGGTCTTGGTACAAACGTCTACAACGCCGAGCGTCTTGGTCTCGGTGGCGGCGGAGAAATGCCTGGCTCTGAAGTTTACGATTTCGTCGAGGCTGCTGATGGGTTCGCCGAGGTCTTCCCCCAGCACAAGTACAATGTCGTCGAGATTCTTCAGCAACGTGGTTATCTCGTGGCCATGACTGGTGATGGTGTTAACGATGCTCCGTCTCTCAAGAAGGCTGACACGGGTATTGCTGTCGAGGGAGCTTCCGATGCTGCTCGCTCCGCTGCCGATATCGTCTTCCTTGCTCCTGGTTTGTCGGCCATCATCGACGCGCTGAAGACCTCTCGCCAGATTTTCCACCGTATGTATGCCTACGTTGTTTACCGTATCGCGTTGTCTCTTCACTTGGAGATCTTCTTGGGTCTTTGGATCGCCATCCTGAACACTTCGCTCAACCTGGAGTTGGTCGTCTTCATTGCCATCTTTGCCGACATCGCTACCCTAGCCATTGCATACGACAATGCACCCTTCTCGAAGACTCCAGTCAAGTGGAACTTGCCCAAGCTCTGGGGCATGTCTGTCCTCCTCGGCGTCGTTTTGGCCATTGGTACCTGGATTACCCTCACGACGATGTTCCCATACCAAGACAGCTCCAACCGTCATCCTGGCCAAGGCGTTAGTGGTGGTATTGTCCAGAACTTTGGTGTCCGTGATGAAGTTCTCTTCCTGCAGATTTCGCTCTCTGAGAATTGGTTGATCTTCATCACGCGTGCCAACGGTCCTTTCTGGAGCTCTATTCCGTCTTGGCAGCTCACCGGTGCCATCTTAGTTGTCGACATCATCGCCACCTTTTTCTGTCTGTTCGGCTGGTTCATTGGCGGGCAGACGTCGATCGTGGCAGTTGTCCGTGTCTGGATCTTCTCGTTTGGCGTCTTCTGCGTCATGGGTGGCCTCTACTACCTGCTCCAGGACAGCGTCGGATTCGACAACCTCATGCACGGCAAGTCGCCGAAGAAGAAGGAGAAGCAGAGGTCGCTCGAAGACTTTGGTAAGTCACTCGCATTCCTATCTTTCCCCACCCTGAAATCGGTCACTAACGCACCTTTGCAGTCGTTTCCCTCCAGCGCGTCTCCACGCAACACGAGAAGAGCGCTTAAGCAGCTCTTCTCTGCCTCGACCAGCAATGTCGCTAGGTCCTCTTAACTACGATACCACTACCATCCGATTGCATCTACCGCTCCGCGCCGACAAGCCCGGCCGCGGGCAAGCAAGGTTGGTATTTTTCTCTTTTTTTCAGGCGGAACGTATTTCACCTTCTCTTGTGATTCTTTCTTTCTTTCTCTAACCACCGAGTCGAAGAAGAAGTAAGAGGAGAGGGAAGATAGGGGAGAAATGGGGAGGGGGGCGCGAGATCAGGCCATACCATACCATGTGGATACGAAAGGGGGAAAAAAGAACGCAACAATGCGGGTGTAATAACAAGCTCGAAGAGCGAGCTGGCGAGAGGAGCCGTCTAGGTCCCTGAGTATCCCCCAACACACACCACACACAAACACACACACACAGAGAGAACACACACTCATCTTCACTACGATCCTTTGTCTTTGAAGTAGCGTTAGCCGTCCACAGCACAGCACAGCACAATCCCAATCCCAATCCCAATCCCATCCGCCACCATCACCACCACCAATACTACCATCACCACCTTCACCAGCTGTTACGTAGGCTTGGCTAGTCTGGCAGACTCTCTAATATGATAAGTCCTCCCCGATTTGGCGGCTGTGCTTCTTTGCGTTGCTCTGCGTTGCTCTGCGTTGCTCTGCGTTGGTTCTCGCCAGTCCTGCGCTTTTGGTCCATTTTCTCGTGCACGCGTGCGCGTGTGTGGGCTGCTTCACCCATTCACCCATTGACTGACATACCTTATCTGGTAGGGTAAGGGAGGGAGGGAGGCGGGGGAGGTGAGTGCGGATGTAGGTAGGTAGGTAGGTACTCGCTGGTCGCGCTGTGGGCCTTCTACGCTTGGGTACTTGCCTGGACGCGCGTCGCGCTGCTTGCGAGTGGTGTGCATGGGGGATGGCTGACTGCTGTGCTGTGCTGCTGTGCTGTCTTGTGCGCTCTTGCTCTTGCTCTTACTCTTGTTCTTACTCTTGTTCTTACGTGCGTGTGTGTGTGTGTTTGTGGGTGGTGGTCAGCTGCTTGCCGATGGCGGGCAGGGGTTGCTAGGTTATATTGCGGGGTTTGGGGTGTGTGTGGCTGGCTGGGTGTGAGTGCTGTGCGTGGTGGCGAGAGGGTTGCGGGATGTGGGATGTGGTGCGAGAGGGAAGAGTCATTGAGAGGGCGACACGGGCGAGTGCAAGGTTGTCGGAGAGAAGGACCGAGCGAGCGCGCATCTCGCGCGTTTCACTTCCTCCATTCCGTTGCCGATGGAGTTGCAACGGGCTGGCAGGCCAGACAAAAAACACGACAGCTGTTATGCCACGCAACGCAGACAACGCCAATGCCCCCACCTATCCATCCCTTCCCCCAAGTTTCTAGGTAGATTATTTGATAGCAAACGCCGTACCCACGACGCAATGGCGAGCCCGACAAAAAACGCAAAAATAAATGAGGATGGAGCGATTTGAACGCTCAGCCTTCAGGACATTCCAAGTTCTGGAATCTGACGCGCTACCGTTGCGCCACACCCCCAATTGTTGATGCTAAAACTGTTGTATAAACCTTATGTCCTCTGTGCATTGGTGGCTGCTTTTGTATGGTGTTGCGTTGCTGGGGGTTGGAGGGCGGGTTGTTCGTTGGGTTGGTTTGGGCGCCGCTTGGGCGTCGTGCGGTGCGGGGTTTTTTGTTGTTGCCTCGGCCGAGCGTGGCTGGGATGGCGCGATTGCGGGGCGAGTTGTTCGACCTGGACTTGGGGGTGGGCGTGATTCGGCCTACCTATGAGCGTTAAGCTGCCCTAGCTACTGTACGTGCATGTGCATCTATGCGGAGCTTCTGGTAGAGTGGGAGATCTGTAATCCTGTGTGTTGGATGGGTGATTTGTGCATGGATTTGGTCGCGTTCGTTGCTCTCATTGCTTGCCTGGTTCTTTGCTGCCGTTATCGTCTCGTTTAGCCAAGTACATTTTAGCTGTATCCTTGTTGACTATATACCAGGTCAATGGATTGGATTTTCTGGTAAAGGCAAACGTAAACGTATAAACAGATAAAAATGCCAGTATGTGGTGCTGAAGCTTGTTGATTGAGCCATAGCTATCAGCTTTCGGCGTGTTGTTATAGAGGCGGGACGAGCCTGCAGGAAGCGCATTTCAGCCGTATAAACCTTCTCGAGGCAGTGATGAAGTGTGTTTATCTTATGTGTAACTAGCATATATTTGGATCCTTGCTACTCTACGCGTATGAAGCTTTCCATTGCTGTTGTGAAGTTGCTCCCCAGCCGGGCCTTCTGCCTTCTGCACTTGACTGATGAGCCATTGGCGTTCTCGACGCGCTCAGTCCGAGCTCTCAACAGCCCCGACGCGAGCTTGGCCCGTGAACTGGGCCCATTCAAAGAACTGATTGAGGTGGTTAAAGGAGGCAAAAATTTGCGCAAAAAACAAAAGAATGAGGATGGGGCGATTTGAACGCCCAGCCTTCAGGAAACTCCAATATCTGGAATCTGACGCGCTACCATTGCGCCACACCCCCATTTCTGTGGTTAATTTTCGCAATTGGTGCATATAAATTATAGGCTGATTTGCACCTTTCCAATCGACGACGTCATCTGCACAACAACTTGCGCGCCCTGGAAGTCGTGTACCCCTCATCAGAGACTACGTCTTAGCCTACGGATAACTGTGCCGTGGAGCCTAGATCTATTCGCAGTGTTCAGGTTTTCATGAAGGTCGTCCTTACCTCTTCATTCGCAGCGACATTGAGAGCTCACAGCATCCGTACTTCGTCCTACTCCTACTGTCGTGGATTGATCACCCCCCTTGTTAGAAGCAAAAACACCTACTCCACAATGGCCAACATTCACACCCCCATCCCATCGCTCAAGCTGAACGATGGCACCTCGATCCCCATGGTATGCTTGTTTACTCTAAGACGAAGGCTCCTGGAAGATGCTGATGGCACTCGCAGCTCGGATATGGGAGCGGCACCGCATGGTACAAGACCGGAGATGAGAGCAAGGTGGACGAAGAGCTGGTGAAGAGCATAAAGAAGGCAATCGAGCTAGGATACCATCACCTTGATGGAGCTGAAGGTAAGTGAGATTTTTGAGTTGCTGGTTGGTGACTAAGATGCTAAACGATTGGTTGGTGGATCGCAGTCTACAGGACTGAGCCGGAGCTGGGTATGGCGATCAAGCAAAGTGGCGTAGAACGCGAGAAGTTGTACGTTACGACCAAGGTCAACAACAACATCGCCGATATCAAGGGCGCTATCCAGACCAGCTTGCGCAAGCTGCAGCTCGACTATGTGGACCTGTACGTTCCCTTGTCCTCATTCTGAGAACACGCAACAGTTGCTCACATCGTGTTCCACTAGCTACTTGATCCACTCTCCATTCTTCGCCAAGTCTGACGAGGACTTGCAAGCCAAATGGGCAGAGATGGAAGAAGTGCAAGCCCTTGGGCTCGCCAAGACCATCGGCGTGTCCAACTACCTGCCACAGCATCTTGAGGCGACGCTGAGGACGGCCAAGGTCAAGCCCGCCGTCAACCAGATCGAATTCCACCCGTACTTGCAGCACCCGCAGTTGCTTGAGTACCACAAGAAGAACGGCATCGCAACGGTCGCATATTCGCCTCTGGCTGCTATCGTCAAGGCGAGCCCTGGCCCGGTTGATGACTACATGGCCGCTCTGGCGAAGAAGTATGCCGTTTCCGAAGGCGAGATCAGCTTGCGCTGGTGCATTGACCAGGACATCGTGGCCCTGACGACGAGTGGAAAGGAACAGCGTCTATCGGATTACCTCCGGTGCGCGACGTTCAAGTTGTCGCCTAAGGAGATCCAAGAGGTTAAGGCGCTGGGCGAGAAGAAGCACTACCGTGGATTCTGGGCCAAACACTTTGCCGAGGATGATAGATCGTAGATTGAAGATGACTCCGTAGAACTAAAGGAGTGACTGGAATTCAAGAAACATAAATTGAGGATCATCTTTCCGTGATAACCTTGTAACGAATGGACTTGGCTGGCCGGAACCCCGCGTGCAAGGGTCCAGCGGGCGCCCACCATTCTACGCGTTTTCCGGAGAACAGCCGATTGCTCATCTATCTAATCGCCGCTGCTCCAGTCAGAAAATCGCAAACTTCATCCGCGGGGCAACTTTTACTGCGCAACCACCGCGACCATGCCGCCCAAAGCGAAGAAGGACGGCGAGGAAGCGCCGGCACAAGTAAGTTTACCATCCCGACCTTTCACGCGAAATCCAACACGCCCCAAGGCAACTGCGAAAGCTCCAAGGAAGCCACGCGCCGGCATCCAGCGAACGAAGAAACCCGCCGACACGACCGCACCGACCGCACCGACCGCACAAGAGACGGAGGAGCAGCCAGCTGCAGAAACTGTCTTGCCAAACGGTGCTGTGCCCACAGAGAATCACGATGGCGAGAGCAGACCGACGCCGCGGAGGAAAGCGCCCGCAAGGCGCGACGACGGCATGGACTCGATACTACAGCCCTTCTACTCTGGCAAATCCTTGACGGACCCCATCAACACGGCCGAGGATAAGTGGAACCTGCTCCCTGCTTTTCTCAAGGTCAAGGGCTTGGTCAAGCAGCATATCGACTCCTTCAACTACTTCGTGGACGTCCAGCTCAAGGAAATTCTCAGGGCTAACCAATATGTGTATAGCGATGTGGACGACAAATTCTTCTGGAGGTATACCGACATCCGGGTACTCTTGCCATGCAGGACGAACGAAGAGGGAATCGTGAACCACCCATCTACTATCACTCCGAATGAGTGCCGTCTGCGGGACATGACATATGCTGCGCCAATTGTTGTGGATGTAGAATACAAGCGAGGAGCTTCCAAGGTTAAGAGGAAAGGGATTCACATCGGCAGGATGCCCATCATGTTGCGCAGCAACAAGTGTGTGTTGAATGGCAAGGCGGAGAGGGACATGGGTCGACTTGGCGAATGCTCTATTGACCCTGGTGGATACTTCATCACCAGAGGCCAGGAGAAAGTCATTCTTGTCCAGGAGCAGCTGAGCAAGAACCGTGTCATTGTAGAGTCTATGAAGGGCATCATTCAAGCCTCCGTCATCAGGTACTGTATACCGTTCTATCGTAGTAGTTCGAGCTATGCTGACTGGGGCAGTTTTACGGTTGATCGTAAATCGAAAGGATATGTGCTGCTGAAGAAAGGCCTCCTCTACTTGAAGCACAACACCTTCACTGAAGACATCCCCATCGTTATTGCGTTCAAGGCCATGGGTGTTCAGTCGGAACACGAAATCCTCCTCCTAGTAGCCGGAGACGATAGCGCGTACCAGGACGAGTTTGCAGTCAACTTCGAAGCTTCCGTAAACGAAAAGGGCGAACGCATTACCACACAGAACCAAGCGCTGGAGTACATTGGCATACGCACCCGCCAGATGAGGAAGCCCGTTGGTAACAGGCAACCACGCAACTTGCAGCAAGAAGCCATAGACGCACTCTCCGGGATGATGATGAGTCACGTTCCGGTTTATGGCATGAACTTCCGTCCCAAGGCTTTGTATGTCGCATACATGACTCGGAGGGTCCTGCAGGCTATCCATGATCCGAAGATGGTGGACGATAGGGATTACGTCGGTAACAAGCGTCTGGAGTTGGCTGGTCAGATGATGGCGCTGCTGTTCGAAGACAGTTTTAAGACCTTCAACGCCCAATTTAAGGCCAACATTGACAAGATTCTCAAGAAGCCGAACCGGGCGGCCGAATTCGACGCTTTCGATCACATCCAAACTCACGGCTGGAGTATCACGGCTGGCATGGAACGCGCCATCGCCACCGGCAACTGGACCTTGAAACGTTTCAGGATGGAACGGGCTGGTATCACGCACGTCCTGAGTCGTTTGTCCTACATCAGTGCCCTGGGTATGATGACTCGTATTACCAGTCAGTTTGAGAAGACGAGAAAGGTTTCCGGTCCTCGTGCGCTTCAGCCTTCTCAGTTTGGTATGCTTTGCACTTCGGATACTCCAGAAGGTGAAGCCTGTGGTCTGGTCAAGAACTTGGCACTTATGACACACATTACCACCGAGGTGCCAGAAGATCCCGTCAAGAGAATGGTGTTTATTCTTGGAGCCGAAGACGTTCAGTCGGCTAGTGGAAACGAGTTGTATGCTGATGGAGCCTACATTATCTTCGTCAACGGTTCGCCTTTGGCCCTGACGAGAGAACCTAAGCAATTCTTGAATGGCTTCCGGAAGTTCCGACGCATGGGACGCATCTCGGAGTTCGTCAGTATCCATATCAACCACCACCACCGCGCAGTCCAGATTGCCACGGACGAAGGTCGTATCTGTAGGCCTCTCATCGTCGTTGAGAGGGGCAAATCCAGGGTCTCAGCGCGGTACCTGCGGGCTCTCCAGAAAGGTACTATGGAGTTCGATGATTTTATTTCTCGCGGACTTGTGGAATACCTCGATGTCAACGAAGAGAACGATTCCAACATCTGCATCTACGAGAAAGACTTGAAAGAGTTCCACACGCATCTCGAGATCGAGCCTTTCACCATCCTGGGCGCCGTCGCTGGTCTTATCCCCTACCCTCATCACAACCAGTCTCCTCGTAACACTTACCAGTGCGCTATGGGTAAGCAAGCTATCGGAGCAATTGCTTACAACCAGTTTACCCGTATCGACACGCTGCTGTATCTTATGGTGTATCCACAACAACCTATGGTCAAGACACGGACTATCGAACTCATCAAGTACGACAAGCTTCCTGCAGGCCAGAATGCTACCGTGGCGGTCATGTCATACTCGGGTTACGATATCGAAGATGCTCTCGTGATCAATAAGGCATCCTGCGACCGAGGCTTTGGACGTTGCCAGGTCTTCAAGAAGGCCACCACGACGCTGAAGTCCTACGCCAACGGAACCATGGACAAGTTTCTTGAACCAGACCCGAACCAGCCTCGGCACAAAAAGCTGGGTAGGTTGGATGGTATCGCGGAGGTTGGTGTGCTCCTTGAGAAGGACGACGTGTATCTCAACAAGCATGTTCCTCTCCAAACCAACCCGGTCGGCCCACTCGAGACTGGTCGGGGAAGGACCGAGTACCGCAACACGCCGATGTCATACAAGCTCCCAGACCCGGCGTATGTCGACAAGGTTATGCTTGCGCAGAACGAGAGCGAGACGCCCCTCATCAAGATCCAAACTCGGCAAACTCGGCGACCGGAACTTGGAGACAAGTTCTCCTCGCGTCACGGACAGAAAGGTGTTGTGGGTATCATCGCGGAGCAGGTGGACATGCCGTTCAACGACCAGGGTATCTGCCCAGACATCATCATGAACCCTCACGGTTTCCCGTCCCGTATGACGGTCGGCAAGATGCTGGAATTGTTGTCAGGAAAGGCAGGCGTGCTTTCCGGAGCGCTGCAATATGGCACCGCCTTCGGCGGCTCCAAGGCAGAAGTGATGTCGCAGATCCTGCTGGAGAAGGGCTTCTCCTACTCTGGCAAAGACATGCTCACATCAGGCATCACGGGTGAATCGTTGCCAGCCTACGTCTTCTTCGGGCCCATCTACTACCAGAAGCTGAAGCACATGGTGCAAGACAAGATGCACAGTCGTGCGCGGGGACCCCGCGCGATCCTGACCCGTCAACCAACAGAAGGTCGTTCCCGCGACGGCGGTCTCCGTCTGGGCGAAATGGAGCGCGACTGCCTGATCGCGTACGGTGCAAGCCAGCTGCTGCTAGAGCGTCTGATGCTGAGCTCCGACGCGCACGAGTGCGACGTCTGCGAGCGCTGCGGCATGATGGGCTACCAGGGCTGGTGCCAGAGCTGCCGCAGCAGCAAGGGCGTCGTGCGCATGACTATTCCGTACGCGGCTAAGCTGCTTATTCAGGAATTGCTGAGTATGAACGTCAAGGCGAGCTTGCGCCTTGGTGACGAGTTCCCTGCTGAGGAGGATTGAGCGCTTGGGTGCATGCGGTGGTTGGGGGGTGAAGTTGCTTCCTTGCTGACTGTCTTTGGTGGGAGTCTGCGTTGAGTTTCGTTTTGCATAGCGTGGAGCATTTGCGGGGGATGGGAGTTTTCTGGTGGCTTGTTTGATTGTCATTCTTCTTTAGATTCGAATACCTGAGCATCAGTTTGCTGGCTGATGGAATGGAGGTACGGAGCGAGGTCTGGACGATTTAGTCTAGTAGGTAGAAAACCTTAAAAAGCAATTTTTACTATACTGCTTGAAAAACACTATGTCAGATCACACACACACACACACACACACACACACATCAATGCCGCCTCACGTCAAGAACCCATTAATTACATTTTTTCCCCAGCATATCATATCGTACACGTCTCGCTCGCACTAGACCAGACCAGGTCAGGGCAAGCGAAGCAGAAACGGAGAAAGAAGAAAGGAAAGAAGGAGAGAGAAAAAGAAAAAGGAAAGTCATCAATTGTAACTCACCTCACCTCCTCAGATAGTCACCCATTAGCAGGAAAAACCAAGCCCCTCCCACCAGGAGGTCGTTACTCATCCTTCCATCCCCACCACCACAAAAGGAAAGAAGGAAAAAGGGAAAAGGAAAATCGGAGAAAACTAAAAGAAAAAAAAAAAAGGAAAAGAGCAAATAAACTCCCTGCACCCCAACAGAGAAGAAATGAACGAACGCCATGTCCCACGACACGAGAACCCGAAATTGACCAGACCGGACCAAATAAATCAGCGCAAAGAAAGGAAAGAAGGAAAGAAGTAAGTAAAAGGCAGAATCGCATTCATTAAGGTTTCGACGTCATGCTTTCGTTTGGGTTGTGAAGAGAGAGTTTTGTTGAGAGAAAAAAGAGTTTGTTGGTGATGTGCTGTGCTGTGGTTGGTTGGGTAGGTGGTGGTGCCAGGGTGTGTTTGAGAGAGGGATGGAGAGTGCGAGTGTGTGTCGTGGCGTCGCAGAGAACAATTGATGGCCTGCCTAGCCCTAGCAAGCAAGCAAGCGGCTGCGCCCGCTATGGCTATGGCAGCACGTATATGCGCCGGACATGCGTGCGTCGTTTCAAGCTTCGGATCAATCGTCCTGTCCTTCGTCCGCTATTCGCTCCTCAAATCATAATGGCCGTCATCAACATCCCCTCGCTCGCTCATCTCCATGTGCCCCCCAACTCCACTAGCAAACACCAACCATCGCTCGCTCGTTCGCCTAGAACGCCGCGCCGCCAATCTCGCCCTCCCCGTTCAAAGCTCTCAAATGCTCATCCGCCAACTGCGCCCTCAGCCCTGCCGTCTCGCTCTCGCTCTCCAGCCGATCCCACTCGCGCCGGCTCCGACGCGCCACTGCCTCCTTCTCGGCAATGAGGTCGCGCAGGCGGCGCGACTCGTCCTCCAGCTTCTGCAAGCGGCTCGAGTCGACCAGATCCTTGGCCTTCTGTCCTCCGGGCACGATAGGCGGCAGATCCGCGAGATGATTCGGGCCGCTGGGCCCAGCGCCCGGGCCGGCAGCCGTGTTGAAGCGCTGCGTGCGTGGGTACGTCGTCGATGTGCTGTTGCTGCTGCCACGGAAGGCTGGCGGTCCGCCGCCTCCACGTGGTCCGGACGGCGGGCCACCGGCGAAGCCTCCGCGCGCGGCCCAAGGTCCTGATGCACGACGGGGTCCGACGGGAGCTGCGGGGTCGTATGGCGGGTAAGGGTCCCGTCCGAAGCCACCACGACCACCGCCGCGAGGGCGTGAGGGTGCCGAGAGAATGGGGTTGCCGGCGCGACTATGAGCCGACATGGGCATGGAAGGGCCCGCAGGTGGAGACATGGACGGCCCAACAGGATAGCGGTTGCTTGCAGGGCCGGTAGGTGGCGCGCGCTGGAAGTCGCCGCGAGGCCCAGAAGGAGGCGGTACACTGCCATTCGTGTATTCGCGTACTACTGGGCGCGGAGGTGAGCGTCGACGTGGAGGTGAACGTTCTCTCTCTCGCTCCCGCTCCCGCTCCCTTTCCCGTTCGCGTTCGCGTTCACGTTCGCGTTCACGTTCGCGCTCGCGTTCACGTTCACGTTCACGCTCACGCTCAATGGAACGACTCCGGAAGGATGCCGGTGACCGCGGGCGCGGGGAGTACGATTCCATTGGAGGACGCTCTTCGGGAACAAGTGCCAGTCTGCTGGGGTGCACGGGTGGCGACGAGCGACGGGAAGATGCGACGGATTCTCTGCCTGACCGCGGTTCAATTGGAGGAATGTATGTAGTTGCGGCTCTCGGCGGTGACGGTGAACGACGTCTCCAGGTGTTTACGGTGTAAGGATCGACTCGATCGTCGCGATGAGGAGATCTGGATCGAGGACGGTAACTCCTTTCACGAGGTGGTGAGTAAACGCGACGAGGAGGACTATGCGTCACGTCAGTATACTAGGTAGTTTCGCGAGTCAATGATTCCCTCAACGTACCTATAGCCTCTGGACCTGGGCTCATCGTATCTGCTGATCCTCGGCGGCGGTGACACGAGCCGCTCCCTCTTTGCAGGCGGAGGTGAGCGTCCGCGGCTGCCGGCAGGTGAGACATCACGGCTGCGCTTCAACGGTGGTGGAGAGCGGTCTCTAGGACGTGGAGAACGCCGGTCATACGCGCTGTCGTAGTCGCGTATAGGCGACCTAGGCCGAGTATCTCTCCTGTAATCACCCCGACGCGGCGAAAAGTCACGGCGAGGAGGAGATCTCGGCCGTGAAGCCCTCCAAGTGTCACTCTCAGGTCTAATGTATGGCCGAGGGCTGCGCGACCTGCGACGGTACCCAGGAGAGCGGCTGCGGGGCCGTGAGACTCTGCTCGAAGAGGGGATGTATGTGTCTGCAGGCAGAGGACGACGAGGCGGGGGTGAGCGCGTGGAACGGTAGCTGTCGCGTGGGTGCGGCGAGCGAGCGGGACGGTAGGTCGAGGTAGAGCTAGGCGCGTAGCGGTCGCCGGGCCTGCAAGACTTGTTGTCAGTCATCAGTTGCACTTTGCGATGCAAGCGGGACAGCGATAGGCGTGAGTTGAGACACGTCTGGCGCGCTCGAGAAGACGCAACGAAGACTTAGGTAGTGGGTCGAAGGTGAGATGGAAGTACGGACCTTCTGTCCCTGTCGCGATCACGATCCATTGTAGGCCGGGTGAAAGCAAGGGCTCGGGCGGCAAAAGCAGTCGTTGCGTGGAGGTGCAGTGGTGGACTTTGAGGTGCTGGTCGGTTGTCGAGCTTGTGAACTTTTCTGGGCGCGGGAGCGAGCGAGAAAGGAGCTGGCCGTGCACGTGATCAGGCGCGTCATCGCGTTTTCAGCCGCAATGAGTGGAGGCCAGCTAAGAGGCACCAACGTTAGCCTTCAGACCGCCATCCGTTTACTCACCTGCCACGTCCCCGGCGTCGAGACGCGTTGCGCCTGCAGCCCGACCCTTCACACGGCTTGCTGTGCCACCCGGCGCTTGGCATGGTCCCTGTGCGTTAGCTGGCATTTCCGCTATCTTGATTCTTCACTTCTTGTCTTCCCAGCAAACGTGTTTTGCAAGCATGATTCTTTACTGTTGTACTCCTTTGCTCCCGTGCCCGTCCCGGACTACCCCGCCCATCCAGAAACGCCAGCTGGCCATGGAAGCTTGTGCTCGATGCATTTTTCCTGATGTGCAAGCCTGATCTGTGCAATTGGTATCTTGTCTCTCGCGCGCTCCCGCGCCAGCTTTTCTTCATCCACTGCCCTCCCCCTGTATTGGTACAAGTGTTCATGTTCTCTTAGCGTCTGTTACGGCGCTCTTCGTCCTTCTTCAGCCGCTTGCGGCTCTCATCGGCAATCATCTGGCTCAAGTCATCTTGATCAACCCTACCGGCCCACTGGCCCTGTCCTTCGGCCTGCCGCTGAGCTTCGTAGCGCTTCTGGAGCTCCTCCTTGCTCAGCTTGTCATCTCTTTCCAAAGCATCCACGTCCACGCTAACATCAACATCGCCAGCCTTCCTCTTCCGGCGATTGTCCTCCTGTCCAAGTACCGGGAGGTTTTGCTGAGCGGCCTTGAGATCATATCCACGTTCGCTGCCGAAGAAGCCCGAGGCACGGGTCGTGTGCTCAGGCAAAACCGTGTAAGCCGAGCGCGGCTGCGTGACCTCTTCCGTCTCAGTGCCACGCTTCTGCTTGCGCAGCGTGAAGTCACCCGCGACGCTCTCTGTGCCACCATACTCTGAGGGCATAGCAGAGGCTGTGCCGCTCGGTGTCTCAATACCACCCATGGACGCACCCACATCCTCCTCCGCCATTTCTTCGTCCTCCTCACCTTCCTCTTCGTCTTCATCCTCTTCCTCCTCCGATTCCTCCTCGGGCTCTTGAAGCTCGCCCCACAGGGTCTTTTCGACCGGCTCACCGACTGGTTGTTCTTGATTCGGCTGAAGTACACCAAACACATCACCTCCGTAGAGTGGCCTGTTGTACTCATCCACAGGCGGCTTGCCGTATCCACCTGGATGGAAGCCCCATTGGCTGCCAGGAGGGGGTGGGGCATTCAAGCCCGGAATCTTGAGCGCAGGATATGAAGGCGGAGGCCCGAAGCGCTGCTGGTTGATCAGCCATGGCGGAGGCGCACCAGGCGGAATGTTCAAAGCTTCTTTCAGCTCTTCACTTAGCTCACCAGGTCGAAGATGTCTCAAGTTTGTCTCGTACTCCTTGCCCTCGTAGTAGACCTCGCCATACCGCGTTAGCTCAGGCTTGGTTTGAAATCTGAAGAATGCTTCGTAGAGCTTCTGGTAGTCGATATCGAGCTTGCCAAGCTTTCCCTGAACGCGCTCTCTCTGCTTTTGCCTCAGCGACTGTTGGTCTTGCTTTTCCAGCACCGCGTCTCTCATCTCCGCAATACCGGTATCTTGAATAAACTTGGGGAGGGCGAATGGGGGCTTTTCAATACCGCGCTTCGACGAGAGATACTCGCGTTTAAGCGACCAGTGTCCGGGGACGGGCACGACATTGCGATGAGATTTAATGGACACGAGCATTCGCGGATCTGGTGCCGACGTATCAGTCCATTCAACAAGCTCGGGTTTTCTGACCAGAGCTTTGAGCTCTGCGATCGACAGCTTGTTCTGCTGCTTTCGCTTCTTTTTTGACATCTTCTGCCCTTCATCATCCTCGTCGGGAATGTCGTCATTGTCGTCATAGAAGACCTCCGGCTTCTCTGGTTTCAGAGCCTCGGAGGCATCCGTCTGTTGGAACCTCTGAATAACGCCCTGGAACTGGGCAAATAGCGGATCGTTCTCGTCGATGTGGGCATCAAAAGTAACGGGTTCAGCGGCATCTCCATCGGTCGCAGCATTGGTCTCTCGCTCGACGGGCTTCTCTGCCGGTGGCGGCGACGCAGGTCTTGATTCGGGGGCTGGCGTCTACAATGACAAGTCAGCACTTGCGTGTGGGACGTCGGGTGATGGAGGGTGAAGTTACCTCTTCTTTTTTGGCCTTCCGCATGGCGCGGCGCCGCGCGTTCTTGGTCTGGGCCGAAACCGCCATCGTGCGCGGTTGCGAGCAGCTCGTGGCAAGCGGCAGGCAACGTTCTGATGCGGGAGGTGGTGGGAGGTGTCAAGGTTGGAGGCGGGTGCCGTGGGTGGAGTAGCCTGTGCAGATAGGGTGCGTGAGTGCTTGGTGAGGACGGCCCCGATGGAAGTTTCCTCCGTGCCGCCAAGCCTCTTTGGGCATGGCGCGGAACGCCCGCAAAGACACACTCGTGCGCACAACCTTTGACTACACGCGCAGCGCGGCAACGCGAGCATTCCTCGGAGGCTCGAGTCAAGTTCGACATCTGAAGTCTCGGCTCCTCATTACCAGCGAAGACACGAGACAAGGTGCTTTGGCAATCGCGGCCTGTCTCTAATCGGTTTCTCCGGCCGGCGTAACTGATCCTGATTTCTCCTTCCCACAAGGCTTGCACGGCGACACTCGCCATCGATCGAAAGAGCGCTGAACCTCCGTCTACAAACTTTGAGTGATTTTGCCGATCTTCCTATGGCACTCTTAGCTAAGATTGATAGGCGCGCAATGCCATTACCAATTCTGCTGTGCTGCGTCTAGATTTGTGGGCGTAGAGACTGATTCGGCGCTTGACGAAGGCGAGTTTCACAGGGAACTTTGTTGTGTTGAATAAAGCCTGTCCGCGGAGAGGCAGATCATCATTGGATTGCACGAAGATGTTCGGCGCTTTCACAAGAATAGATGCACACGTCACTGTCCACTAGCCGCATGCTATTCCCAATGGGTGTTGCGCTGTCAAGATTCAGCCTTACCAATGAGCTACTGTTCTTTTGGCCTGCGGGAGGGCTATGGCGAGGGACTAAGCACACAGAAGGATTGAGGCTCAGACAAGAGGCGACAAGCGGTGATGTCTTAAGCAACGTCGAGTGGTCCTTTGGGACTGGTCCAACCACCCTTTTCTGCCTCGTCCTCAGGCAGGCTGCCCCGCGATCTCAAACGAGTCAAGAGCTCGGGAGCTCTCCAAGGAAGCTAACGTAATCTACCCACTCTTGCCCCCCTCATTCGGCACTTTTCGAGATCATCCCGAGCGCCAAACCGCAATCTGGCCCCTTCGCGCTCGAGGCCGGTAGGGCTGGCGCAGCGCGCAGCGACAGCGGCAGGCGGGAGGAAGGACGGCGTGGACGGAGGCGGGCGCGCAGGCACCGGCAGGGCGTGGGGGTGCCAAACGAGGGCCATGCCGTCACGCTCCGGCACTGGGCAGCGAAAAAGGGCGCGAGGCCGCTCCCAGCGATGGCGCGCAGCAGGCCGCAAGCACGGACTTTGCGCACCGCCCAACCTCGCGGGGCATTATCGATACCAGCGCTCTAGGCTGCATCCAGTCTAGCCAGGCACTATCATGTTGACAGGCGGTGTGTAGAGTAGTTGAGTAGGCAGGCAGTCGCACAGATGGATGATGGTTGAGCTGTTTCTCACCATGCCCCGCAGTGGACAGACGAGTCAAGCTTCCCCTTTGAGCGGGCAGCGCAACGGGCAGTGATCCGAGGCGTGATCAGAGGCACGGTACCGCCCGTCGATCGCAGCCAGTGACGTGAGGCCGCAGAGGCGCGGGTGGGGAGCGGTGCTTGTGGCATGACGAGTCGTCTCTCGCGCGCACCGCATTCGCTGCGCGCCCTGGGAGGCTGCGAATGAGAGCGGCTCTGTCCAAGGGAGAGCCGGGAGCGGTAGCTAGCAGGTGTCCATCAATCACAGGGCCGCCGCGGCCCTAGCGGATGAGTTGGGGATGGGCGGTGCCATGGGTGGCTTGCAGCTTCTCAGGGTCCGGTCCGCTCTCTCGCCCGCCTGAAACCCGCTTCGACTCTCCCGCTCTCTCTCTCACACCTCCCCTCCTCATTGTCTTGTATTTGTACGGGCCCGCGCTCCCCTCCGCCTCTTGTGCCTCGCTCCGCTCGCGCGTTGGGCCGCCTCTCGAGCTGTGATTAGAGCGCTCCGACCGCGCTCTGATCCCGAGCCAAGCCAAGGACTAGGGCTCTCACTGTACAACGTAACGGTAGTTCTTCAGGCGAACTCGCAATCTCCCGTGCGCCCTCCTCTTTGTTTTCGATTCCCGCCTCCACCACCTTTGCGAGGGCCGACGCCCTGTGTACGATTTGTGTGTGAGTCCGATCCAACAGGCCCCTTATCCTGCCCCAGCCTGGCGAATTGCCCGCCGCGAGCACCCTACTCCGCCCGCCGCGACCCCACACGCGCTTGCGACCTCGAGGCCTTGGCTGATGTGCCGTCTTGCTGCAGGTAGAAGACCATGGCCTTCGTCAGCGGCCTGGGGGATCGCCCCGACGATAGGCGCTTTCGCAATCCCCAGTCCCCGCGCGAAGAGTCGACGACGTTCTCCGGCCTGACCTCCCCCATACGCAGCCTGGCCAGCCAGATGCATGCGCACGCATCCCCCTCGAGCGACCCCCGCGGCAGTCTGTCGAGACGTTTTACCACCAACACTGTACCAACATTGCCTACACTATCTCCTTTGTCGCCAATTGGTCTGCAGCGCAGACAAGCGGCGGAGAACGTCGAGTTTACGACCGCGGTAAGTGCTCCTGTGTGTGTGTGTGTGTGTGTGTGTGTGTGTGTGTGTGTGCAAAGCGCTGCTTGAATTCCCCAAGTTTCCCTGCTCTTTCTTGTTGCGCGCCTTCACCGCGGCGTGCGCTTACGGCAAGCCGCCATGGTTGCTGCGGGCGCCGCTTCAGCTGTTTCTTTTGATATAGCCGGCAACATTTGAACGAATGCGTAGCTAACGATCGCCTCTCAGACCTATCATAAAGTGCAACTGGTAAGAGAAAGTCCCTTACTTGTTTCTGCACTTCACTCTTCGCTCTGCCCGGAGTCGGTGGTCCGTGCGCCGCCCGCCGCCTGCTGCTCATGATATCCCAACTTTCTACAACCAACCTACCTTCTTCCTCCCCACCTCCTCCTCCCTCCGCAAACTCGTCACCCTTCTCAATCACTGTGTGATCTTCTATCTATACCCTGCCCTCTTACATCTTGTGGCGCTTGTCTCAAGTTCAACTTCGACCCGTCCTTGCCAAATCGTTCGGTGTTACACCGCACCGCTCAAGTTGAACCCTTGCCCAAGATCTGAGACCAAGACCAAGCCTCGAACCAAGGCTTGAGATTCTCAACTTCACTTCTATTCCTAGTCCAACATGTCCAACAACGGTCAAGACCTTGTTGGCCCTGTGGGCTCACCCGCTCCGGCGGCCAACCCTCATTTATCTCCTTCTACTTCACGCCATGCTCTGGACGATGAGGAATTTGCCATCATCCAGCAGAAGCATGCTAACTGTGTCGATCAGCTCGAGAAGAAGCGCCTCGAGTACGAATTCCTCAAGGAGCAACGTCGTCGGTTTGAGGCCGAGATGGAGCTCTTCGATATCCACTGCGATAGCGCCAAGCAAGACTGGGAGCGCTTGTCACACGAAACCAAGGGTGCTGCCGGCCACCAGAGCGAGCCTACAACCCCTCCCGAATACCGCGAGAACGGCTTTCCGTCTGCCTTCTCTCGTCCTCAGCGCTACTCGATGCAGAACTTGACGTCACCTCAGCAGCCCGGCCTGTTGAACCGTCCCGGTCGTTCGGGCTCACAGATCACTTCTCCTCCCCAGACCCAGATCTTCAACAACCAGTCGGTTTCTCACGTGCCTTCCAAATCCATGCCCGGTTCCCGGCGTGGTTCGGATGAAGACGAAGACAACTTTGAGTTCGATATCTCGACCATGAACCCTCGCACCGGTAGAACCAGGTGAGTAGCGTCGCTTTCCCCTACACTTTGTGTTACTGCTTGTTTGCGGAACGACACGTTGAGCCCACTTGGGTAATTTCCCATTCTTGGCTTCGCGTTTCCTTCCTTGTCCCATTGACAAACCCGACCCGCTGGGTCTTTGACGAGCCCTTGCATAACCACGGTTCCGGACGTCAGATGGCATCCATTCCTGCGCATTTCACGCAACAAAATCTAACACAAGCTGACCGTCTTGTAGTCTCAACAGGAACTCAATGCCCATCACCAGTGGTCGTGCCAACGCTGACCTTCCCGACCTCACCTCCGTTTTGGGTCACATTGACACCACCAACTTCCTCTTCGGAGACGACGACGAGAAGCCTCGCAACAAGGGCTACAATCCTGCTGCTTCACCTGATGTCAAGAACTACCTGCAGATGAACACCACCGACGATAAGTTCCCGATTCTGGTCCGCCGTGACGGTGACGGCCCGATGCAGCTTTCCGCGTCTTCCGCCGCATTGGATCTCGCGCTTTCGCAGTCCCCCGGCCCCGAGGCTGAGTCAAACGGCTGGTCTTCGTTTGCTCCTCGTCATCGTCAGGCTCAACACAGCCTTCCGGCAAACAACTTGCGCAAGGCCGATGAGTTCGAAGGCGCTGGAAGCAACGGCGTCGAGACGCCCAGGCGTTCGACTGTTGGCAACCGTCACTCTATGGAAGTGAGATTCAGTCCCTTTGGTGACTCGAAGCGCCCGGGTTTGATCAACACACCGCCGAACGGAGCGACGAACGGCTTTCCGAAGCTTCAATCATCCTACTCGACCAACGACCTGCCCACCATTTCGTCCGTCAAGGCTACCAATGGCATCAACGGCAACAACGCGGCTCCCACCATTGGTGTTAACTCTCACGCTGAACAGCATCTCCATAATCACAATGCTAGTCTCGGTCGTATTCCGCCCACCGCGGTTAACCGTCACAGCCGTGAGCTTTCTGGTACTGAGAACCGGACTGAGGAGTCCAAGAACACTTTCCGTTCAATCCAGTCGGCTTTGCAGGCTAGCGCTGCGCCTTTCGGCCCCAGCCTTCCTGCACCCAACTCCTCTGCCATGGCGTCATCTTCGTCGTCGACAATCACCGCTTCCTCTGGCACCAATGCGACTGCTGTTACCTCGGCTGCCATGGCGCAGTACAACAACAACAACAACAACCCATACTACGGCGGGTACGGCATGCAGATGCTCAACATGGGCATGAACCAACTGCAAGTCAATGGGCAGCCGCCCTACAACCAGATGCCTATGTACGGTCCCTCCTACGGTCAGTTCCCGCAGCAGCCGTATCAGCAGTACGCTCCGCCGCCGCAGGTTCAGCAGCCACCTCGCTTCCCTGACAGCCAGGCTCGGGTCATTCAACAGCGTCGCATGCAAAACCACGAGGACCAGGTCCGCGCCCAGCAGTACGACTTCAGCTCTCTGCTGCCTCATGATATTGTCGAGTTGTGCAAGGATCAACACGGTTGCCGCTATTTGCAGAAGCAGATCGAGGGTCGCAACCAGGAGGTGATGGCTAAGATCTTCGAAGCCATCCGCGAGCACGTAGTTGAGCTCATGCAGGATCCTTTCGCCAACTACCTCTGCCAGAAGCTTCTTGAATTCAGCGATGACGAGCAGCGCACACTCCTCATCCACAACGCCGCTCCTAGAATGGTCAACATTGCTCTCAACCAGCACGGCACTAGGGCCCTCCAGAAGATGATCGAGTACATTACCACGCCCGAACAAATCAACACCATCATCGAAGCTCTGCGCCAGAACGTTGTCCTCCTCATTCAGGACCTGAACGGCAACCACGTCATTCAGAAGTGCTTGAATCATCTTGCTTCCGAGAATGCCGAGTTCATTTTCCAAGCTGTCGCCAACAGCTGCGTCGCTGTCGGTACTCATCGCCACGGTTGCTGCGTTCTGCAGCGCTGCATCGACCACGCCACCGGCACTCAACGTGACGAACTCATTGGTGCCATTACACGCAGTGCCTTTGCTCTGGTTCAGGATCCGTTCGGCAATTACGTGGTTCAGTACATTTTGGATCTTCAGGACGAGGCCTACTCGAAGCCGCTGTGCTTCAGCTTCCGTGGAAGTGTTCCTGCCTTGTCCAAGCAGAAGTTCAGCTCCAATGTTGTCGAAAAGTGCATCCGTGTCTCTGATGAAGAGACCAAGCGTATGCTTATTGAGGAGCTCCTTCAACCTAACGAGATTGAGAAGTTGATCCGCGACTCATATGCCAACTATGTCATTCAGACTGCTGTAAGTTCCTCCACTTCTCTTCCTAAACCGGTAGTCTTTTCCAGTAGCTAACATGATTGACCTCTCAGCTTGATTATGCCGACGCTCCCACCAAGATTCGTCTCGTGGAGGCTATCCGTCCTATGTTGCCCTCGATTCGTCAGACTCCTTATGGTCGCCGCATCTTGAGCAAAGTCCAAGAGTTCGACAATCGCATGAGCAACCACTCAAGTGGCCAGATTGCTCCTCTGACCGGCGGAGGCCAGGCCCAGCTCACCTACCCTGGTCCGATGAACTCTCAGGCTCCTGCTGTGCAGAGCCCTCCTCCGCCGGCCTACAGCAGCATGGCCAACGGCTACGGCGCCAACCTCGCTTCTCCTCAGCCGCACCGCATGTCGAACACGTCGCTTCCCAACCACCTTCAGTCCAATGTACAACAGAACTTCGGTTACCGTGGTGGTCAGCCTAACGGCATCTACTACTAAGCGACCGCTCACGACATCATGAATCACGATTGACGTAGAAGCGTCTTGCTTGCATCAGCGGCGATTCACGTTTCATATGCTGGTCCCTTTTGGCCCGGAGCGTTCATTGCAGGCGTACAGCGACTTTGTCCGAGTGTTGACTCGCTTTGGACCAGAGTTTCTTTCATGGAGTTTCTTCAGTTGCCCACTTCTCCTGCTTGCATTCGAAAACGTCACGAACCGTCACGGCCTTTCTCTTCGACGCGTAGATCAGGACGGCTGGCTGCCTTCATTCAAAAAAAGGTCTTTGATCCATGGCGGCAACAGTCTCCGAACTCATGTACAACTATTCGAGACGACTGCTCAGCAACACAAAAACAAAAACTTCAAAAAACCTTTCGGCCTGACATTCTTGATAACGGCGCCTTTTATCCCCAGTTTCGACTCTTTGCGATTCTGGTACACAGCTTTCTCACGACTGGTATCAGAAGCATTAATGACAACGCCTACACAAAGCTCACATCATGGTCGGCAACGTCAAGGAATCTGCGAGGACCGAATGGCGCTTCTCCTACAAAGTTGTTATTTGCAAATGCTGGCAACAGCCCGCTGAAGCTAGAGTTTTTACACTTTTGCACCTTCTTCATTCACCTGGTCGTCTCTCAGCGAGGACACCAGTGCACCAACTTTTGACTTTTTTGATATTCTGTCCTTCCCAAATTCCCCCTTTATGCCACCACCGACATCAGCACAAAAACCAAAAAATCTCTGCTTTTTGGACTTTTTTTTTTTTTTTTTTTCTTTTCTTAGTTTGGATCGATGCACAGCGGTTTTTTCTTTTTCTCTTCCTTACTACTTCCCCCCAACACCACATTTGGCTTTTTTTCTGATTCTTCTTCAGCACCTTTCTTCCCTTTCCCCAAAATTCCCTTGATTCCCCTCACCATGACACTGAGCACTCTTCACCACCACGATTCATGGATTTTTTGCAAAGGCTCTTTCTTCCCTTGCTTGCGCGCTTTCTGTCCCGGTGGTCCTCGCGGCACTGCTCAACACTCTGACGACAAACACGGCTTCTTCTCTCTTCGCCGGATTGGGGCTGCACTGCGGTGGACAACTGCGCGGAACCTTCTTCTTCTCGAGCAAGCAAGCAAGCAGGGAGCGAGTCAGTAGTTTGTTAGTTAGGTCTTCTGGGCCGCTGCTGGCAGAGCGGAGCGCCAGTGGACGGAATGCGGGTGCTTTTACAAGCAATGGGCCTGCCTGCCTAACTTGCGTTGGGGTCGCCGTCTTGCAAGTGGCTTTGGCTGGCTGGCTGCTAGCTAGCTACTTGCTTAGTTAGTTAGGTAGTTATTTGGTCCGTCGAGATGGCCTGGTATACCCATACCCACCCAATTCAATAGCTTTATGACCTAGTTTTTTAGTGTGCGTGTGTATGTGTGTTTTTGTGAGGGTTGTGCGGTTGTGCGTTGTGTGTGAGTTGCGAGGACGTGTTGGATGTGTGGTCTCTCTCCCTCTCTACAAATAGCCTAGTACCAAAGCCCGCACCGAACAACCAAACCCCTCGTCCACTCACGCCCTCCTCCCCCAACAGACAGATAAAACACCCACCTCACCTACTCCCCCACCCCATATACCCGCCCCAACACACACACATAACACAAGCACAAGCATAAGCATAAGCACAAGCCACGCCCAAATCACCAATAAAGACGCACGTCCATACATGCTTCTCATCTCATCACTTTTATTCCTCTGCTCTATCTTGATATGATTTAATTTATCATATCTTATTTTGTTTTGTTTTGTCTTATTTTTATCTTATCTTCGCTTGGTATGGTGTGCTGCATTGCGCCTGCCTGCCTGTCTGTGTCTGTGCGTGTCTGTGTCTTTATGTGGTAGGGTAGGTAGATGGGTAGGTATGTGATTCCCCATTGGTTCTTTTTCTACTCTACTGTATGTCGGTCTTCCATTGTTGTGTCTCGTTGTTGTTTGTTCTGTTCTGTTCTGTTCTGTTCTGTTCCGATTCGAGGTTTTGCGAGGAGAGCCAGTGAGCAAGCAAGCAAGTGCGCAAGCAAGCAAAGCAGAGCAAGCATCCTAACGCAAGCAAGCAGCACGCAGCTCGTAGCGAGCACCAGAACGCAAGAACACAAGCTCAAGCAGCGCCCTTCGCCTTCGCATCCCTCACCGCCGCTTCATACTCCTCCTCCCTCCTAAGCGCCAACTCCGCCGCCCTCCTCCTTTCAGGACTAACGCCATCGCTCTCGCCCCTATCCCACTCCCCCTTCCAACGACCCACCACAAACCCATTGCCGGCATGAATCCAAGCCGAGACATCCTTTTGCCACTTCGCCTCCTCCAAGAACCCCTTCACCTCAGCCAGCACATCGACGAGCATCTGGTGCGGCTTGGCCTCAAACTCCTCGACTTGGACCAGGTTGAACGGCTCGCTCGCGGCCTTGAGCGCGCTGTCGTCGAGCAGCAGCGTGTTATGCTGCGCGTAGCGCTCGCCGGCGGCGTGGTTGTCATGCCAGGCAAACTGCGCCGCCGCGCCCCACACCTGCTCCAGCCGCTTGTACACCTGCACTTTTTCGTTGTACTGCGCCGGCGTCAGGCCCAGCCGGTCGCGGCCCCATTCGGCTGCGAGCTGCGAGCGCTGCTCGCGCGTGAACAGCTGCGCGCACATCTTGGCTACGTTCTCCGGCCGCGCCGACGACCACGCCATCACTCGGTGGTTGGCGAGCAGGTAGCGCAGGAACGCTTTCGCGTACGGTCGGCACACCACTTTCGACGAGTCCTTGCGGTTTGGCCGGTGCACCAGCGTGCCGTTCAGGTCGATGACAACCAGCAGCCGCTCCGGCGTCGTGCGCAGCGACGGCGCGCTCGCCACTTGCTCGAGGTACTGCGGCGACGGGTCGGGCTTGGGCGGCGGGGGGAACTTGGCGAATGACCCTTTGGGCGGGAAGTCGCGCATGGGCGACTTCGCCTTTGCCTTTGCCCTTCTACTTCCTCGTCCCATCCAGTGATTGAACCGGACCCCCCCCTCTTCGCTCTCGCTTGTCGTCGTCGCGATGTGGTCGGGTGTCGGGAGACCGGCCCCCCGTCCTGCGGCTCTCGTTGCGGCTCTCGTAGCGTATCCTCGGATCGGGGCCCTGTTTTGCTTGTCAACGCGCCAATTACGACCCTGCTGGAAGGGCTGAACCGACATTGTGGAAGAAGTGACCGGCGCGAATGCCTGCGTGTTGCCAATCGCTGACCATGCGTTTCCGATTCCATAGCCCAGACCGTAAGGCGCAGTCTGCTGCTGATACTGACCCCAAGCACCGTCTTGAACCTGCCCAAACTGCTGATTGTAAAACCCGCCTTGCTGCGCATTAGCATCCATGCCACCGCCAAACATCTGCGGCCAGGCCGCCGCGCTAGCAGCCGCCATCCACGTATTCGCGGCATTGAAATCGAACCCATATCCATATCCATTATGCGCAGGCGCAGCGGGCATCTGCTCGGGGAACTGCTGCTGCATCGCCGGTGTCGCGTACTGGGGCTGCGTCGTTTCGGCTTTCTCAGGCACAGGCGCAGGCGTGGCCTCGCGCGCAAGCTCTTGCGCTGGCGTCGCTGCGCCCGACGTGCTGCGGTCGGCATCAATGCCCTCCAGCGCGTCCAGTAGTGCCTGCCCGACAAAGCTGCCTGAGCGCGCCTGTTCGTTCTCACGCGGCGGCGCATTCGCTGCACGTTGTCGCTGTGGTTGTTGTGGTTGTTGCTGTTGTTGTGATTGTTGCGATTGTTGCGATTGTTGCTGTTGTGTAGAAGGAGCGTTTGAGCCCGTCACTCCAGGCGCGCGCGTGCGGCCGGTATTACTGGCGTTGGCATTGTTGGTATTGTTGGTATTCCGCTTCTTGTGGCGCGCCATCTTGACGTTGGCGGGGTTCGCGTTAGCAAAAGATGTGACTTGGCTGGAAAAGTGGTTACCGTGGATTCGAGGCGTAACGCAGTCGCGCAGCCATGTGCGGCAGCGACAGCGACGGGGGCGCGGAGGAGAGAGAGCGTGTGCGGACGAAGGCGCTGCATCGGACAGAAGCCTAGGCAGGTACCTAGCGGGGAAGGAAGGTTAGACTCGCAGGTGCGCAGCTTGGAAGCAAACGCAGCAAACGCAGCAAACGCGACAAACAGCCTAAGCTTTAGTCCACGGGTAAACAAAACTGGAGATCGACCGTCGCAACCTCGGTGCCGCGGAGCCGCCCAACAAGGCAGGTGCTCCTAGGCGGGCCTCTGCCTCGGCGCGACAAATAGTAATAGCGATCGAGACACGAGCGCGCTTTTCCATGGCGTCGTCGTGTGTCTGCGCGCGTGGCATCCCTGCCACTCTTATTATTACTTGCTGCCCGCGTTCAGGCCTCCCATTATTCAATATGCGGGTGATGGAGCTATTGGATGCATCCATTTAGTTGAGGCTTGATCAATCAATCCGGTGGCACTCTCTGAACTGCTGAAGCTCGCAACGCATGATGGGTTACCGTAGGCCCAACCTAGGCAGTTACTCGTACAAGACCCAGCCCAACCCGCAGCGCATTACATACAACGCAGTGCAGTGCATACAGAGCATGACCGAACTGAACCCTCCACCCAACGCCAATCCACAGCAGCCAAGTCACCGTCTGTTTCAGAAAGCCCATCCAACACACGAGACCCAACCCAACCACCTCACTCACTACCTAGCCACGCACGCACACAGACCGCCCCCCAAGACGAAACAAAACAAAACAAAACGAATGCGCTGGCCACGCTGGTCGCTGGTCGCTGCCTCTCCTGGGTAGGTACGGTAGTTGAAGCAGGCAGGCACTGGCAACGAGGACTAGGACCGTCCCTGCTGTCCTCTACGCGTGCTCGCTTCCCTCGACCTGCGGCCTGCGGCTTTCCTGACACAGCACCCAGCACACAGCACACAGCAGCAGCTGTAGGCAGTGGCACTATGCACGCAAAGCAGCGCAAAGCAAAGCAAAGCAAAGCAAAGCAAAGCAAAGCAAAGCAAGCGACTTTGCTCGCACACACACAAAACTGCCATACGCACGCAACCCACAGACACAGACACAACCACAACCACAGCCGGCATACGCACGCAAGCAACAAGCCATTCCCACCCCTCTCCGACCCCTCCGACCGTTTCATCGCCCTAGCCCTACCCAGCCTTAACCCGTCCTTTAGTCACGTCAGCACTCCCACACACCCACCGCACAGACGCCGCGACAACGGTCATCCATGTGGGGAGTGGGGTTGCGTCGTATACGGCACGCTACGCTACGTACCGCCTAGGTAGCATTGATGCGCACCACCGCCCAGCAAGAAAATTTTTAGCTTTAGAGTTTTTCTCTTCGTTAATCTATCTGACGCTTTTTGCCTTTGCCAACCAACGGTGAGGGTGAGCGGTGAGCAGTTTACCTAAACACGGACGGCCCAAGGCCTCCGCCGCCTCGGTAGTGCGGCTGCGCGGCTCAACTGCTGCTTTGCTTACCTAGTCGAGTCGAGTCCGCACCGAGATCTATCTGCCTTGTTACTCGAATCTGCTACGGCTCCGATGACGATTGCTGACTGATTGACTGATTGATTGATTGATATGTGTGCTCGTGACCATGACCATAACCACGGATGGATGGATGACTACGACGAATGAGCCCTTGGCCGTGATAAGTCTGACTGAGACTGACTGATGAACGATTATGATAGTAAGGATGATGACAACGATAATAATGATGATGATGATTGATAGATTGCCTCCCTCGACATGCGCCACCGCCCTTTCCTCTCGCATCTCTTCCCGACTCGAGCAAAAATACTAGTTGTAGAGAGAGCCCTTTCCCTTTTCCTTTTCAAGAAGCCCCATTTCCCAAAAAGTGAGAAAACCAAGAGGAAAAGAAAATATAAAAAAGGGAAAACCCAACTGATGAGACGTTTGTGGTCGCGCAAATAATGCCCCCAAAGAAACCCATAAAGCTCTGCATCTCTTTATGAACAAGACGAGCAACCAAACAACAGCAGCAGCAACAGCAGCAACAACAACAACAACAACAACAACAACAACAACAACAACAACAACAACAACAACAACAACATGACCCAACCCACCACTCAAATCGAGCTAGTGAAATACGCGCGCGCGACCCTAGACCTCCCGTAGGCGGTTCCTTGCAAATATCCG